>NW_017729032.1:210454223-210487773 GCF_001723915.1 Gavialis gangeticus
TCTACAAGGTCCCTTCTGACCCTACTTCTATGATTCTATAGTACTGTTCCCGACTTTATTGTTTTACAACAGCATTAATTAGCTTACTGCAGCCTAGTAGCATTTCATATGTAGATGGTGATGTTTTACTCCTCAGCTAATCAGTCTACTTCTCAGTTAAGTGTATATACAGACATGGCCTGTGTGGTCAAGGTTCAGCACTACTCTGTGCTCTTCAGCTGTTGTATTTGCCAGTGGTGTCACTGTATGCAGGGAAGAGTTTGATTGGATAAAATAGAGCCACCATTCTTATTAAAGCTAGACAGAGATAATTGAAAGAGGACATTGGTCAAGCCAGATCCTAAAGCCAAGTTCACTTCAGCCAAAAAACTGGGTTGTTCTTTGTTAATTCAGGAATTGTTATTTATGTACTGCTTTTGAAAGAGGGCAGTGGTAACTCACTAGCCAGGGGTCTCTGCTCTTTAACTCCACTTTGGATCAAGGTAGGAGAAGACTATATTGTCTCTTATGGGATCGCTAGACTGGAGCAAGGGAAAGCAGGAGGTGAGTTCTTTGTTCTCCTCAGGGTGAGTCCTTAGCACATAGGTGCAAGGTCTTGCTGCATCACATTCAATATGGCAAATTCTCACTTAATATGCAAAGGAAACATAAAAGAAGAGTCTTAAACTGAAAACACAGAGTGCAGCAACAAACAAAATTTTCTTGTTTAACAACTGTATCTAACATTATATATTTTGGCTATTAAGATATTTGGGTTATTAAATATATAATGGAAGATATTAACTATATGATACCAATCCAGCCTTCAAAATCCCCTAAATCTAGAGAAAGACATCAAGTTTGAACTTATTTCTACATTTAAATTCCAAAACTAGGAAATAATTTAGAAATATTTATCTTTTTTTAAAGAATAATATCAGTGAAAAATCAATTCAAAGATAGCTTAAATAATTTCAAATATTTGAACAATCTTCTCTGAGTGGAAGGAAAATAATGAAAAATGTTAAATAAATTATTTGTCATCAATCATTTGCATGAAATATTGCATATTTTAGTTACCTCTGTGTGTGTATGTAAGTGTGCATGAGTGTGCTAGTGTGCATGTGTGTGTCTCTTTTTCTTGCTTTTGTAATTTATGCTGGTGCTATTGCTGCAGGTCTTCTCCAGTTTGTGCAGATTCATTCTAATTTTTTTATTAAATGTGAAATAATTAAAAAAAAGCCATTGGACCCTGGATTTCTGTTTCATTTATAAAACTCTTAACTGAATACAAGACTTCGTTGTCATTCTAAAAAGGTTAAAGATAGGTCGCTTTACCAGCTATATGACAGGGAGATTATAATAGGATTTTGGACTAAATTTGTAGGAGAAGATGCATCGAATATTCTGTAATCCAGTCAGTTTTGTGTATGTATAGTCAAGCAGGGAATAAACCAGGGCAGTGGTCTTAGTGTTTTATTTTTACTTGTGAATGAGTCATAAGCTTGTAGCAGAGATGCTAGAGTCAACATTTGTGAATGTGAAGACCCGAAGTTAGACACTTAAATCCATGAGCCCTGATAGCATTTGGAGGAGGGGAGGAGTTTCAGGGGAGGTATTTCCTGGGGTGTGAAATGGGGGAGTGGACTGTGACAGCCATGATCCCAACTCTGAGAAAGGAAGTTATAGGCTTGGGGGACACATGCAGTATGTGGGGGATTCCCCTGGGTGTGATGCAAGGGAGTAGGGTATGATGTAGAATGGGTAGGAATGAGAGAGAATATGGCAGGTCCAGAAGTTTGTTGTTCTATTTTTTGAAAGTATTGATTGTGGGCTGGACAACAAGATTGTATTGGATGGGGGTGGGGAGTGCTTTCTTTGGTCAGGGGCAGGAGAACAGGAGTGGGAGGAACTGAGGTGGGCTCTTGAATTTGGGAGGTTTTGGGGGTGAGTTTAGTTTGTTATACTTTGTTCAATTTTTTGTGTTTCTATATTTTTTTGTTTTTTATTGTAAGCCTCTTGGAGCCTTTTTTGAGACCTCAGTGCTAATTATGGATTTCTCTAAATTGGATAGGGTGTTATAATGATTAAACATGAGCTGTGTAACATTTGAATCCCCATCTTAAACATTTTAGCTTGGGACACCAAGTACAGCAGAATAGATCTTTTTAATGCACTGCCTATAATAGGATGAACAAAAGGAAATAGAACAGAGTGACAAAGAGAAGAAAAATACGGTGCTTCGTCACCTAAAACATGGGTGATTTGTTGATTAAATAAAATGGTAGCCTTGAAGAGTGACACACTCAATGATCTTTCCTATTATCATGTACTTCTTGGATTTCCAGAGCAGTGCATCACTTTCATTGGGAAATACTGGGGTGATTGGGGAACACAGACATGGTATATTAATACCTAGCTCAAAGAGAAGGCCTTATGTTACTAATGGCAACCCCTCCCTCAAGAGACAAAAGGTCAAAAAGGGTCCTTTAGGTTCCTATGAATGTGGAGAGAATCTGATCATTAAAAACAGAAGTTAGTGCATGGAACTTTAAACCAAATTATTGTCCCTAACCAACTCAGCTCGGAATTAACCTGGAAACTGTCAGTGGGATTCAGAAAGGGGAGGTGGGCAATGGTGGGGGCAGCAGTGGGATAGAGGAATCAACATTTTCACCTTCAACTTCTAACTTCTGCAGAAAACTCCAGGAACAAGAGTGCATTTCTCCTAAAATTATGTGGATGGGAAGAGTGATAAATTTAAAGTGTTTTACAGGTGTGTTTCATACAATCCTTGTTGGATGTTTTTTAAGGAGTTACTTGATTTTGTGTATCCTTTATAATAGGGAAGAGACGAGAGCAAAAGTAGTAGGTTCCTCGGTTTGGTACCTAAATAATTAAAATTTTATAAACTAACATTATTTGTATACATCATATTGATATGAATATATTTTAAATATTATGGTTTGAGAGAAAGTGGTAGAGGTGTGTTTCAGCTTAAAATATTCTCTGAGACAAATATGTTTGTAACAAGACATCTCCTGTAATGTCTCAGAGATTTAACACTGTAAATGCTACTCTGGAGTCTAACGAGTCTCTGGGTAACTTGCAAGTAGTGGTTTGGTAGATTTACATACACTTGGGGAAAAGAGACACAGCTTTTCGATCAGACTAATGGCTTGGAAGTGGCTTCAGAAAGAGTGCTGGTAATCACGTTTGACGGTCTGAATTGATGGCTGATGGCTTGTAAAGGGCAATGCACTGGAGTGATTTCAGGGAGCTTTTAATAATGCTTGGCAAATGATCAGAGTGCACAGTCAATCGCTTTGTAGATGCCAATATTCTTTTTTTTCAGTGAGGCACCAGTGCATATAACAAAAATAAAATAAAGGGAAGCACAAGACTGCCTACTTAGTTAAGGAAGTCACCATTTCCAGACTAACAGAATGTCAGCTTTATGGAATAATTCCAACATAGACTAATCAGACCCTTAATGATCCTTTCCACTGCATGCCTCTCATTATGGATAATGTTTCTAGTATCCTTTATAACGTGTAAAGCCCTCACACTTACCAACATAGTGTCATGGTCCATGAGTGTCTTTTCTAAGAGAAATGGAAATGCAAATAATAATAGTGCACAAACATTAAGGAAGATATCAAGGAAGCAGCAGCCCACAGGAATAAGGGCAACAGGTCTTCTTCAATACTTTTTCCTTTTCTGGACAGAACCGTAGAGTAGAATGATGCGTCTCTCTCTTTTTTTTTTAACCTTAGACATGGTAGAGCAAGTGCATGACAGTGAGAGCTCAGGATGGAGGTGAATTCCAGCCTCCTCTCATTTTTGTTAGGTCTCAAAAAAACACATTTTACATAATTTATTTTGTGAGTAAATGTCTTTAGAGCAGGGGTGGGCACTTAATGAAAAGGGGTGTGCAAAATGGGCCATATTCTATTCAGATTCAGATTCAGCCCAACTTGGGGACAGTGATTCAATTAGCTGATTCAGATCACTGCCCCCAATTCAATTCAGCTGAATCCAAATCTAAAGATTCAATGCTGATTTGAAGAATCAGTGATTCAGCCATAGGCACAGCTTTAAATTTTTCTACATACCTTGATTTACCAGCGGTAGCTTGTGAACGCTGTGATGATGGGGCAGATGAAGTGTCCCACAGAAGTATAGGGGGCACCCCACATGCTCGGTGGTGACCCCAGAAGTGGACTGGAACTACTTTCGGTCCACTTCTGTGTCCACAGCCAAGCGCACCAGGCCCCCCCGGCTCGGTGATCAGCAGGGGGACCCCAGCTGCCCCCCCAGACCCAGGAGGCACCAGTTGCTGAGCCAGGGGTGTGGGGGGGAGCCCTGCGTGCTCCCCAGTGGACCTGGAAGAGGACTGAAAGTGCTTCTGGTCTACATTTGGATCTGCTACTGAGTGCGCTGGGGCGCCCCCTGCACTCCTGTGGGATGCTCCATGTGCCCCAGTATCGCAGCATTCATGATCTGCCTGGTACCTAGAAGTATGTAGAAAAAACAGTTAAAGTTGAGGGTTCCAATTTAGAGAGATTAAAGGATCTCTTAATTCGATTCGGATTCAGAAATTTGGCCAGTGAATTGGGCCAAAACTCTGCTGAATCAAATCAGGGACCGAAGCTTTGCACAGCCCTATTAATGAGTTGTGGTGAGCTGGCAAGGGCTGCACACATAAAATCTTTTAGAAAATATCACTTTAACAAATTAGATTTTTAAAAAATCATATACTGAATATCAATATCTACTGTAATATATTTTAATTTTATTTGAAAAAATATTTTTGTCCTGATTTATGGGGGCGGGGGTTGTTTTTTTTAGTTGCACATACAAAGAAAAGTGCATAATAGCTCAAAATAATGTCTTGCTCTTATATAAAAGAAAAAAGTGACTGATTAGGAACAGTCAGCATGGATTCATCAGGGGAAAGTCATGCCTGACCAACCTGATTGCCTTCTATGATGAGATAACTGGCTCTGTGGAAGCAGGGAGACTGGTGGATGTGGTGTATCAAGCTGAGGGGAGTAGCAGATACGCTGGAGGGTGGGGCTAAGATGCAGAGTGACCCAGACAAATTGGAGGCTTGGGCCAAAAGAAATCTCATGAGGTTTAGCAAGGACATGTGCTGCACTTAGGACAGGAGAATCCAATGCACCAGTATAGACTAGAGGCTGACTGGCTGGACAGCAGCTGTGCAGAAAGGGACCTGGGGGTTACAGTGGACAATACGCTGAATATAAGCCAGCAGTGTGCCCTTGTTGCCAAGAAGGCTAATGGCATACTGGGCTGAATTGGTGGGTGTTGCCAGTAGGTCAAGGGAAGTGATTATTCTCCTTTCTTCAACAATGGTGAGGTCACTTCTGGAGTACTTGTGTTCAGTTTTGGGCTCCCCATGACAGAAAGAATGTGGACAAATTGGAGAGAGTCCAGCAGAAGGCAACAAAAATGTTGAAGGGGCTGGGGCATATGACTTAAGAGGAAAGACTCAGGGAACTGGGCTTATTTAGTCTAGAGAAGAGGAGACTGAGGGGGGACTTAATAACAGAACTCAACTACCTGAAGGGGGGTTCGAAAGAGAATGGAGCTAGACTGTTCTCAGTAGTGGCAGATGACTGAATAAGGAGCAATGGTCTCAAGTTGCAGCAAGGGAAGTTTAGGTTATATATTAGGAAGCATTTTCTCACTAGGAGGTAGCAAAACACTGGAACAGGTTACCCAGATAAGTGATGGAATCTCCATCCTTGGAGGTTTTCAAGACCTGACTAAACAAAGCCCTGGCTGGGATGATCTAGTTGGGGATGGTCCTGCTTTGAGCAGGGGGTTGGACTAATGACCTTCTGAGGTCCCTTCCAACCCCAGTTTTCTATGATTCTATTGTGTGGGGGAGGTTGTGTGGGGGTGGGTCAGGAGGTGTGTGGGGATGGCTGTGTGGGTATGTGCAGGCATGGGGGTTGGTGTGTCTGGGAGGGCTTGGTGTGTGTGTGTGTGTGTGTGTGGGAGGGGATTCCCACACACTAGATCCTGGGAGCTGACCGGAGGTGGAGGGGTAGGAGAGGCAGAAGACACATGAAGCAGAACTTTCCCAGGTGGTGCAGTGCAGTTGTGGTCTATCCAGCCCACAGCTGCCCCTATGGTGTTCTGCAGGGAGCTGAGCCCAGTCCGCTCCCACCCAGGGCAGCCTGTGCCATGCTCCCACCTGCATCTGCCCTGCACCTACCAGACAGCAGTACCCCAGGCCTGGCCAGGACACAGATTTCTGGCAGGGCTGCTGCCACAGCCATCCAAGCACTGCTCTGCTCCCCCCTCCCCACCCCCCCCATAGCAGCTCCTCCTCCTCTTGACTGCCATGCCAGGCAGCAGATAACACAGGGAAGCCATAGGGACATATGCCATGCAGCAGATAGCTTCTCAGGTTGGGAGGGAAAGCTATATCCAGGCAGCTCCTGTCTCAGCACATAGGGCTCCACCTCCATTTCCCAGCTACCTTCCATACACTGTGCCTGCTTGACACAATGAGCAGCTACCTACGGGTAGTTAAGTGCATAGAAGACAGCTGGGAGCTGGAGTTGGAGCCCCATGCACTGAGGCAGGAACTGCAGGGGCTGCAGCTTCCTCGCCACTTGCCTGGGCATCTACTGCCCAGCATGTGTCCCCATGGCTTCCCTACATTACCAGTTGTCCAGAGCCTCCCGGCAGGGGCAGCAGGAGAAGTAGGAGGAATAGAGGCAGAGGGAGCCAAGTAGTACCTGAGCAGCTGCAGCTGCACTGGGAAGCTGTGCATGCTGGCTGGGGCCAGGGTACATGTGAGTGGAGTGGGGCTCCTTGTGGAGCTGCAGGCTGGATAAAATGAATTGGCGATGCCCACCTGTAGGCCATATCCAATCAGTTGGTGGGCCAGATCCAGCCTGAAGGTCATATTTTGCCCACCCCTGCTTTAGAGTATCTGGGAGTATGATGGAAACTCAGTCTGTGACTTTCCCAGAAGGACCAAAAATCCTGTAATTTTTGTTAAGGTACACAAACCTTTAGAGTGTGTGTCTTCTCACCAGCCTTACCAAGTAACTGTTCACCAAAGTACTCCCCATTATTCTGTGAGACAGATTCTCAAGTAATGGAAATTGTGATCGCTCCATCAAGGACAATAGAACTTCAATAATTCACACCAGCTGAAAATCTGCCTTTAGCAACCTTGTTGCTGCCCTACTCCAACATACATACAAACTATCCCTCCATTGTTTTCCTTCCCTACTAAGCTACAGAGTTAACAATAGATAATATTTGCTCTCTGAACTCATAAAACATGCTTCATAAAACAACATGTACCACCACATGATATGTACAGATTATATATATATATATATATAAAAACACACACAACTATGCACACACACAAATTACTTTGCAAAACAGAGCCGTATTATGTATAAACAGTTTAGATAGATAGATAGATATATTCATATTTTACATATGTATTATACATATTACATATATATGTAAAATATACATTTATATAATTTGTTTATGTGATGCATATTGTTTTAATAAGAGTGAGGGAGTTGAGAGAGCACATTTATATTACATTATATTATATTATATTATATTATATTATATTATATTATATTATATTATATTATATTAATGTGTGTGTAAAATATTATTCAGTTTTTCAAACTCATGTATAATATTCACTGGATCACAATATTACTTTATGATAACAAAAATATACCAGTTTAAGGCAAAATATTACAAAACAAAACACAGACCCTTTGCTGTTAAAGTAATAAGGGTCATGAAATTTCCTTTTTTTGGTCTGTTTCTATTGTATTCTTTTGTGAGATGCCTTCTAAGACTGCCATGTGACTTACCCACTGACAGGTAATTTGCATTTACCCCTGCTTTACTTAAATTCCTTGTTCTTCAAACTGGATGGGCAATAGAGTATAAATACTATCATTTCTGCACATTAATCTTATTTTCCGTGTGGTGGAGACCTTCTTGTAGGGCCAGATCCTCAGCAAGTATGTATTGGAACAATGCTACTTGTGTTGTCCAGCATCTGTAAAAGAGTATTATTACCGTCAGTCCCCAATTTTGGCAATATGAGGTGACAATTATATGGCGAAAAATTTCACTGAAACCCCCAGGCTTTCAAAGATTTGGAGAAAAAATAGCCTTGTATGAATAGAGTAGAGAAAAGGAAATTTTGACTAGCTGAAATACTCCAGTGGCTATTTTTTTAAATAACTCTACAGCAAAAATCACTAAGCTCTGCGAGTTGTAAATTGGTATGAAAATAGAGGCTCTCAGTGAACCCTGGTGCTTCGGTTTGCTTTGAAAAATTATTTCAATTTGCCAAAGTTATGAGTACCTGAAAATTGTGTGAGAGCAGTAGATATGTTCATTATACTTCTCCATCGTCTTGTGCATTCACCTTAAAATACAGTTTTCAGTTATATGGTGATCACATACTACTTCAGAAGAAATAAAATATACTATAATTTTCTGACTTCTGAGTGCTTCACTGATTGCTAACTACTAAATTAACATAGTTCTTTGCATTTACTAATATACATAAAGAAGAGAGTACTGCATATTGAAAAGGTAAAGCTTTTAACCTGGGTTTCAAAAAACACACGGAGAATTTGCACATGTATTTCTTAGTACAGATTTCAAACACTGACCTTGATATTCACACCCATCTGCAGAGCCAGAAGTTCATCCAAAGCAGCGGAGTAGTGGCAAAAACTGCCCAGAACATCTGCTTTGCCAAGATAGACCAGCCAGACCAACTGTAGACCTGAGGGTTGGGGGGGAGGGGAGCGGGGAGGGTTCAGATGGTGTGGTGCATTGTTCCATATAACGCAATGCATATTCTTCTCCCAGTCACCGTGCTGTACTCTGCCTTGCCAAGCCTATGACTGGGCTGCTCTGAGTCTCCAGACAGCCAAGATGCCTGATGCTGACAGCAGCACAGCAATGCGTGCAAAGTTGGTTTGAAACTTCAAGATGAAAAGGAATCGGCGAGTGTGCCTCCCCACACCTCCACACTTAGATCTCCCTCGGGGCCAGGCTAATGTTATTCCCAGCATTAAGGGGAAGGTGGTGTACTCAGGGTGTAGGCAGATCAGTTAATGCAGTGAATAATCATGATAGCCTTTGATTTATACCTTGAGCAGGGCAGCAGGGCAAACGCATCCTCTCCTAAAGTTTCATCCATCCTCTCACTGTTATTGTATTAGTGTCTACCAGTGTGAACTGAGCTTATCTAGTGTTTCATGCAACTTTCTCAATAAGAAGGGAAGATTCCACTGCATATTATGAATATTAGAGAATGGCAGTGGATTAATTACCGTGTTGCAAAAGTATTACTGAGCTAACAGTCTTAATAAGCAGACTAGAAAAGTTTCAGTATAGATAAACACAAATGTTCAGGTTTTGCCTTCAACCCTCTACCAAACTCCAGAGGGATGGGGAAAATGGACTGTAAATATTGTTTTCTGAAAATTCTAGTTCTTCCTCCTTCTCAGATTTGTTAATACGAACAGCAAAACTAGAATAAAGTCAGTCCTAACAGCACGTGAAGTGAAAAACTGAAGTACAGTGTTTAAGTGCTTTCCCACTTATAACAAAATACAGAGATTTTCTTTTTTTTCAAAAACTGAAATATAAACACATGGTCTTTCCCCCCTATTTTATACTATTGTGTACACATTTTTAGATAAATTAAGAACTACATTTCAGTGAAAATGGATCAGCCATTGAGGACACTCAGGTTGATTTCTGACAAAAGAAATGGTTTATGTCTTTGTTAAAAAAAATAAGCCATGCACTCAAAACGGGTTGGAAGCCCTTGCTTTTGTAATTTGATGCAGAGAGAGCTGTTTTGCTGAAATTCCAGATGAAGCAAAATAAGATATGTTATGAAATAGTAAAGGTACTGGTGGGAAACTTCACTGAATCAATCAAGATCTAATCCTGAGTGAAACCAAGCATTGCACAGAATATAAAAATGGCAGAAAGCCTATAATAGAGAAACAGTCCAGTAACTAGCATACATTCCCTTTCACCACACACACAAAAAAAAAACCCAAAAAAATCTCAGGAAAGGTTTGGTTTAGTTTGATTCAAATTTTCCTTACATGTTTAAGTCGGATCTGATTTTTTTTTAACTTTGTTTTGACTATTGTAGTTAATAAAATGTCACTACAAACTTTTCAAGCTTTATGCCATTCATGTCTGAACTTCAAGGCCCCTTGATGGATTTTGCTCCTTTTGAGGTGTACATTCACTTGAGATTTCCTTTACCATACGTAGACCAGAAATTCTTATTTGAATATAATGTGTTCAGCCTAGTCAGTACGGAACAATAATGAATAATAATGAAAAAAACCATAATGGTTAATTAGATATCTATTGATAAAATGATGATTTTCACAATTTTTCTGGAAAGCCTTTGGTCATAGATTTTTAAGCTAGGAGGGACTATTGTGTTTAGGAAGGTACAGAGAAGAGGAACTTGATTTGCACAGGATTTCAATATTTTAACCTTCAGATTTACTCCAATCAGGAAGATAAATCATAATGTTAAAAATTCTTGGCAAAAGGGAAATGCGATGCTGGCATAATCTGTGTAGCTGGCTGTGCCAAAGCCAGGGACCCAGGATGGCTGGGCTCCCCAGCAGTCCATCAAGCCTGCTGCTGTGGAGCTGGACTGGTAAATGGACTGGAAAACAAGAAAGGCTCAAATGGAAGTTTGGTGAAATTGGACAACATCTGGGAGACAGTCTATTTTCTATGAATTTCTGCAACAAACATCATTTTATCATCTGGTGTCTAACTTAAGCATTATGGCTTTATTCCATTGTTGTAAATTATTGTTCAGTAGTGATGGGGCTGAACACATCATGTTTAAGTAAGAATATCTGACCTATGTATAATAAAGGGCACTGGAAGCAGATATAGGTTATATTCCTTTTTTTTTTTAAGATGATGTCAAGGGTTTTTTTCAAAGAAGTTTTTATGGTAGCCAGTCTGACTCCCTGCATAACAAAGACCTGCAATTTTATTCAATAATTCACCAAGCTAATACTTTCTTTATTTCCACTCTGAATTCACTTATTTCACTTTCCAGACCTTTGGACCATGTCATACCTTTATTTGCAAGACTAAAGAGCTCTCTACCATCAACCATCTCCTTATGGGGGTTTGAAGGGGCAGATATTTTCAGCAGTGCAGTCACGCCTCTTTCTTTCCGAGTGGTCCATATGCAGTGAACTTTCGGAGCACTGATCAGCTGGTGAGATCAGTGAGCTCATAGGACCTTCTGGCAGAAGCTACTCTGATATACCAGTGAGCTCAGAAAAGTCATAACTCATGTGCCACATAGCTGGAGTGTGATCTGCCCATAACGGTGTGATCCTGCCCATGAGGGTGTGTCCATGATCCTGGATCTGCCCATAAGGATGCGTGTAAATCATGATCAAATACATTCTTAAGCTTCTCTTGGACTATGCTTCTTAAGGCTTGCAGTGAAAAGGAGGCCTTCCAGAATTTGATTTTTTTTCTGAACATTTCCCAATTTTTCAACATTCATATTGTAATTTGGGATTTCCTTTTGTCTTCCTCATCTTTAACATTTCATTTCATATTAGTGTTTCCCAGATATGAAGCATGGACAGATGCTGGTTATGAATTCTTAATTTGGATGATACTGTTTCAAAGTGAATGAATCGATGCTTATTTGTTTGCCCCCTTTCTTCAATACTGGACTTCTTCCCTGCTGAACATCCTCTTCCAGCTTTCTGTGTGTGAATAATTTTGCCTGCAGTTAACTCTCAATTCATGTATTATACATGCCATACATAATTTATCCCAAACTGGGACCTTATATTATTTATCACATGCATGGAGACATTTATGTGCAGACATGCATATATGGGATGCTTTCTTACATAAATAATCTTATTAGTTTATGAATATTTAAGGTAGTTTACATTTCAAGAAAAGTTTGCTTTTATAAGATTTGCAAATTATTTCAGAAAGTAGTTGTATGTATGTATAATAGCCTAGTATGGGCACCATATAAAAGCTGATGTTTCTTATTAATGAATGCCTAACCATAACACTTCATTTTATGTTTAGGAAAGACCAAATGAAAATTTTGCAATAAGACTTCTTAATAGCATGATTGATGCATCTTTTACTTCAGCTATATTCTAATTCCTTTCTGAGAACATTACTCTTTCAATGCTATCATTAGACTTAAGTCACATTCCAAACATCTTAAACAGCTGCTGAGATCCAGAAGGACAAACTATTGAACCAATCCTGAAATATTCAGTCTTCACTCAAGCAAAACCCTCAAGGACCCCAGAATAAAGATTTATTTAACTGCCACTGAAAAAGGAGCAAGTTCAGGGGTGGAATGTGGCAGGTGTATAACAGCTCACAACTCTGATATATTCTAGTTAAGTTCATGGAGCTTTGAATTTGTTTGGTCAAATTTAGAATGGGTGAATCCTCTGGTTACTGTGCCAGCAGTTTTTATGCACCTGCTGCTTCCATTAAAAAAGTCTTGGGGTTAACCAAGAAATACTTCAGAAATTAAATGAGGTTAGTTTTCTAGTCAGCAGGTTTTGAAGTAGCAAGACTAGCAGTAGTAGTGGCTGTAGCCTTACATAATATTATTGACTCTTCTTGCTCTTGTCCTATTTTTACATGGCTACAATCAAACAGGATTGATTTTTAAAAAATGTCTGCAAAAACCAATGCAGTTCCCTTTCATTGCCTGAAGTCCTCATTCCCCCAGTGAAAGGAAGTCTTTCCTCTGGACATAATTGCCTCAAAGGTATACCTAGGCAAATGGTGCTACATGTTAACACACAGGTAGTTAAAGAAGCTGCAACTTTTTTTTTCCTATTAAAATTTATGTTTCAAAGATTAGGTCAAAGGCAGCGCATGTAACAGGATGGCCACACGATCAGATCCCATCCAACCACTTGCAATTAATTATTCAAACCTTTCTTTGTGCACTTGTCAGTTTGAATTGAAAAACTGTCAGCTGCTGAGTTTTTATTGAAGAGCGGCCTTAAATCGTTATTATTGAACTATTCCTTAGTAAACTTGGGGGCCACTACTCCTGTCAGAAAGAAAAAAAATGGAGTACAATATATTGACTTTTGAAACGAATTTCCTCTCTCTCTCTCTCTCTCTCTCTCTCTCTCTCTGTCTCTCATTTTACTCTTCTTTGCTCTTTTTGGTGTACTTCATTTTGTACAGTAATTTCCCTATATTACGGAAAGAACACAGGTCAATGGAAGCCTAATAACAAGGGTGTTATGTATCTTTGTATGTAAATCCATACATTAATTGTGCATAAATTAGAGGTGTTATGATGTACAGAGGCATATGGTGTGGAATGTAAGTATGATGTACAATGATAGAATTGATGCAGAGAATTTGGCTTGAAAATTCAGCTCCTTTCTAGGAGGTAAAGACACTATTAACTATTAAAGAAATAATGATAACCCAACTATATTCTACTGTGGCAGTTGTTCAAGAGACTAAACTTTTGCAGAATTTGCACAGACTAAGTGCCAGCCAGCTGTCAGATTATACTATATTCATTTTCCATTTATGACATTCATTTAAGGCTGTTCACATCCTAAGCTATTGGCTTGTACAAAAGAATTTGCAAATAAAAGCCTAATAACAAGAAAAAAGGGGCTAAAACAGTTTTAGTTTAAAGCTTTATTTAAGAAAAACAGGGCTATTCATGCTTTACTTCATAATCTATGACAAATTGCTGTTTCTTAATTTGTTATAAAATGCCAATCCTAAATATTACAGCCTAGATTTTTTTTCTCCCCAAATTCACTGGCTTTTTAGCTCCCCCACATACCATTTGTCTGAAAAGTTTGCCTAAAAGAGAGTGCGTGTCCACTTTATATATGTTTAATATTTCTTCTGTACTTTCCAAAGGGAAATGATTGTTCTTACAGTGTGAATGTCATGCCTGTACAGAAGGCCAGTAAAAGGGCAATGCATCATCTCAGTCCTTTGTACATTCTATTTTGAGGACTTAAATGAAATGTAAGTCATACAGAGACATCTTATTGATCCTCTGCACAAAGGTGAAATTCATCCATATTTCTTACTATCCTAACCATAATGCCATGCCTCATGTCTGGTATGCATATAAACAATACTCATCTTGTATATCTCCATGTGCAAATATTGTCACTGAGAAAACAAATAATGCTTAAAAACAAGAAAACTGTCACTGTGAAAACCACTAGCAATGGGATAGGCATAAGTCAGGTCATCCAAACTTGGAGGACGTAACTCAAAGAGAGGAACTTTCGGAAGTAGGAAGTGAGTATCTCTGTATTCAGGTCACCTGTGTTGTCTCACTGCATAGCTGTTTCCTGCAGAAAAGACTGAGTAAAACTATTAACAAGTTCCCAAATGTCTGTAGGTGGCTAAAGTAAAAGACATATTGCTGGCACCAGGCAAGGCCACCTTTGGAGTTGGAGAAAAAGAGAACGCCTTTTCCGCAAGAAACTTCATAGTTTGAACAACATGGGCTTCTCTTTGCTTAGATACTTTTTACCTTTTAAGTATGTGTTTCTCCAAGATTTAAATAAAGTGGGGAAGGGCTTATGATATTTGTTTGGCCAAATCTAAACTTGGAGAGTTCAACATACAGAAATTTGCTGAAGGCAAAAAATACCACTGGGTTCTTCCATGATTCATACTACTAAAAGCTGCATAAGTAATAGCTTTAGGACCATTTGTGCTTCTTAAAATGACTACACCTAACCATAAAAGAGAAATATAGAGCTAAGTAAAACAAGTTGAAATGTTTTTTCTGATGTAAAATGAATTCAATTTGTACCTCCAAGTACTATAAAAGTATCTAAAACTGTGTAATGGAGGGCTGTTCAACAAAAGACTATCTGAAATGAAGTAAGGAGCCTGTCAAAGGGTTATATTTTTAAAAAAATAATTTGTTTTCAGCTCTGCATGCAAATAGGGCAGTTTTGCATCCAAATGGAAGTGCAATGTATTTACACATGCCTCAGAAACTGAAATAGTAATAATATTTAGCATTTATGCAATGCTTTACATTTTCAAAGAGCAGCCTTATTGTTACCCAAACAAAACAGCAAACAGACTGGCAAGCCCACAGGTCCAGTTGATGAATACTAAAAGTGAGGAAAATTCTCTTGCACTTCAGGGATAGGACTGGAAGTGAGGAGATTTGGCTTAGATTTCCAACTGCCACAGACTACTGAATAACCAATTTATAAAAATGGGGGTAATACTGTCTATCAGAAGTGTCTGAAGGTATGCTTCCTAGGTATTTCTGAGGCATGCAGATGGTTCTTGAGTGATGAGCTTTTAAGTGGTGTCTCTATGTAAATAAATTAACTCTTAAATTTGTTACCAATTTATTTTTATCAAATTAATACTGAATTATTAAAAAGATTTTGCTAGTAACACTTTTCTTTCCATATCATACCAATCCAGAAGGAAGTTATATTATTAGGTGATTTTCACACTTCTGAAATGAGCCAGGACCAGGCAGCACTTAAATCTTCTGTCTGTAATATGGAATTTAAATTGGATTTCAATGACCCATGACCCTTGCTTTGATTTCCAGCTTGGGGGTAAATTTCATCTGCTTTGAAATATTTGGGGAATATTTTAATTACCATTAAAAACAATTATTAGAAGATATGTTTCATGAATTTAAAACATCAGCTTGAAAAACCAGCAATCCACCGTAACAAAGTACAAGAAACAAAGCAAACAGAATGATAAAATTATACAAAAACCCAAGTACCAATATGACTACTATTTAGTAATTTTAGTGTTGATCATAGCGATGGTATGATAATTTTTAAGTTTTCTGGCTAAATGTTCCAAAAGGTGCGTGTGTATGAACACTTAAATTCCCTTACAAACGCACACAAATTTTAGTTTTCAGTTAATATGCTGTAATGTCAAGCCCCCTCTCCCCCCCCCCATAATCATAGTTAAACACGTGAAAGCTTTTATAACTCTAATATTTTCAGGCATTTCACTACCACATTGGCTGATATTAGTTCCAGTATGTACTTATCAATGTGGGCACCAGATGGGGATTGCAGATCTTTCAAAGCCAAGAAAAATGACTATCAAAGTCTAAAAGATGGGCTCAGGAAGTCCTTAAACATGGCCACCAACACAATGGCACAGCAGTGGTGAGAAAACCTTAAACAATAAAATGTGTGAAATACATCTCTTTACTCCACAGACATTCAGTGATTGTGTATATGAATGGCAGGACAAATACATTTTGCCGTATTCAGAGATAGTGTGTATGAGATCAATTTCTCTTGTCTAGTTAATGGTGGGAGAGAATATATACAACTGAAGCTGCTGGCAGACATTATTTCTGTACTGCTGTGAAGTGCCTGAGCACTTTGTAGCTTTCCAAAATAGAGTGCCGTGGGCTGTTAGTTGGAAAGCAACAAAGGCGCTTTCTTCAGCCAAGGTATGATAGGGGGTTGCTCCTTAGCTCTCCATGCCCCCTGATCATCCACCCCGACAGGCTTGCCCAAATAGCTGCTGCCACTGTGGCAACAGCTGATGGGACTATCCTCAAACCACCCACAGAGGCATTGGCTGCAGCCTCATCCCCTATTGCCACCTGGCAAGCAGACAGTGGTAATGAATAATCAGGAAGTGCAGACTCACCGCTGGGGCTTTGGCAGCAGTTATGGAAATCCTTATGGCACAACCATAGCTGCCAGAGCACCAGCAAGACCATGTGCTCTACCAAACACAGTGGCTGTAGCAGGGTTCCTGCAAGGTTCCCTGACAGGTCACCATCGGTGTGGGCTATCAGGGAACCAACTGCTCTCCTATTCTCCTTGCCCCTTGGAAGGAGGCGGGGAAGTCAGACCTCTGTGGGGTACTAGAGCCTCAAAACACCTGTACATGCATTAAATTTGGTGTTGAAAAGTTTTATGCAGTAAAGAATTTGCTGTTTGAAATTGCAACTTTTTTGCTCCAGATTCACAATTTCTGTAGTGGATCCACCAATTTTGTAATGCAATGAATGGTGTGAATATGTGGACCATTGCTTTTTGTTGTGCTAAAATGGCATATATAGTTTGACAAATGTAACTGCCTGATTGTACACAAAAGATAGCATGTCATTAACATATCAAATACCATTTTGAGGAGCACCCAAACTTTGTAACACGCTGGGATCATCTACACGAGATGCTTAACTTTGCATTAGCATAGTTTACGGCAAAGTAAGAATGTGTGTCTACATGTGCACATGCCTACTTTACAGTAAATCTCCCTAATCCTGAATAAATTTGCTACATGCAAATACAAGTAGTAAATTCATCTGAGATTACTAATAGCGCCATAGCATTTCTGTACATACTTGACTGGGAGCAAAATCTGCTTCCAATCAGCTGTCCACTAGGTAGTGGGAGATTGCTCCGTGCCCCTGGGAGCTGCTTGCTGCTGGTGCAGGCTCTGCCACAAAAGCCTCGGTAGGGACTATGTCCCCCTGCCCTAGCAACAGGGAGCTCCAAGCCACCTGCTGCAAGATTTCGACTGGGGAGTGGGGGCTGGTAGATCCTTATCTCCCAGCCCTCACTCTGCCATTGCAACTGCGGAGCAGGGGGCTGGGAGACCCTTATCTCTCAGCCTGAACCCCACAATTATGGAGCTCAGGCTGGGAGATAAGGATGTCCCAGTGCCAGCCCCACAGTCCCAGAGCTGGAGCTGGGGGCTGCCTGCTGGTGGAGGCAGGAAAGCCTGTTCCCTGCCCAGCTCCATGAGCACAGAGCTGGGGTGGGGAACAGGCTAAGGAACTTGCTCCTTGCTCAGCTCTGCACTCATGGAGCTGGATGGGGAACCCCCTGTTCCCACCCCTGAGCTCTGTGCTCATGGAGCTGGGCAGGGAACAAGCTCCTCAGCCTCTGCCTTGCATGCCTGGATGGAGACAATATCCTCATACCCTGACAGCAGTAAACTTCCAGCCCCTGCTCCCCAATTGTGATCATAGAGAGAGGACTGGGACCTTGTTTCCAGCCCCCACTCTACAATCCCAGAGCTGGGGCTGGGAACAGGATGGATGCGTGTTCCCAGCCCTCCTGCAATCACAGAGTGAGGGCTGGGAACAAGCTTCCTAGCCCCACACTTTGTGATCACAGTTGCAATTTGGGAGCAGGGGCTGGGACACTGGTGACACATAGGGGATGCATGCAGATACACATGCACCCCCTGAGAGTGGCGATGCACCCTTTATGCAAAGGAGCTGCTGACACTGTTGGCAGCCTCTGCAGGCAGCCACCACTTGCCACCCCCTGCCTCACTGCTGACACCTCTGGTGGCACCTGCGGGGGGTTAGCAATCACTGCTGGCCATTGCTGACACTGCTGGTGGCATCTGTGGGTGGTTGCTGACCTCTGGTCGGTGCTTGCCCCCCCACACCTCTGCTGCCGACAGTGCTGGCGGCATCTGCAGGAGCTCCTCTCTTACCGCCACCACGCTTCCGCTGCTACCAGCACCACTGTGCTCCCCCAGCCACCAGGGGCACATGTTGTTCATGGTCTGGGAAATCCCTGCATGGGGACAGTTGCTTGCCCAGCCTGGAGCTGGCTGGGACCTGCCCCTGACGAGGACAGTTCCCAGCTAGCCCCAGGATGCATGGGGAAGCACGTTGGTGATTGTCCTGTTTTGGGCAGCCTTCAGTCAGCTCTGGGCTGAACATGCAGACTTCCTTGTGCAGCCTGGGGCTAGTCAGAAACTGTCCTGGTTAGGGGCAGGTTCCAGCTCTGTGTCCTGATTGAGGCACAGGGCTTGGAAAGAGCTTTAGAGGTGGGGAAGTTCCCAGCCCCCTGCCCCAATCTGCCGGTGGGGAAGCTAGCTGCTTTCTCCTGCCATTCATATACACAATCACTAAATGTCTGTGGAGTAAAGGGACATATTTCACCCTTTATTGCTTAAGGTTTTTTCACCACTGCTGTTCCATTGTGTTGGTGGCCATGTTTAAGGACCTCCTGATTTACTAAGCCCATGTTTTAGAATTTGATAGTCATTTTCATAGCTGCCCCACTGGCAGATTGGGGCAAGGGGCTGGGACCTGCATGTCCCCTGCAGCTCTTTCCAAGTCCCTTGCCCCTGATCAGGAAGTCAGGGCCAGGAGCTCCCTGCTGCTGGGGCAAAAGGACATTGTCCCACCCCAGCAGCAGGCAGCCCTCCTGGGCCAGGATACAGCTGTTTCATGGCCCAGTGCTCCCTGCCAGCCTCTGGGCTAACATCCAGAGGGAACCTGGAACTTCTTCCAGTGGCAGCAGGGGCACATTACAGGGATGAAGGGAACTGGGTCCAAATCTTCTCCCTAATGGTGCATCTGTAGACACCTGCCCTAAAACCCTTACTCCAGGGTATCTTACACCATAGTAAATTTGGGCTAAAGTAAATGCATGTGTAGGTGTGTCCACTGCAGACTAACCTTAGCTTCACCAAGTTTACATTGTTTCCCTGTTCAGGGAACTTAAAAATTGGTTTATAGCTACTTTTCCCCTTTTCCATAGGCCAGGTATTGAGCACTGCACAGCTGGACCAAAGCATCTGGCCACAGTGTCCAGAAACCATTACTTTAATTTGGTCTTAATGATGTGTCTCTTTCTGGCTGAGTTGCTTCCTGGCACAGTGAATAGTTGAGATAGTGTTTAGCTAATGGACAGCTTATGTTTACCTACCAAATGGATGAAAGGAGGAAAATAGCCCCTTCTCAAGTCACTACTCCAAAAGCAGAACAAATTGTTTGGTATTCCCAGATCTCACAAACATAAGGTCAACCATTTCCTGAAAATATTAAACTAGAATGTGACAAATGATACTTTGCCTGCCAATTACTGTGTACAGAATATTCAAACATGCTAAACTTTTAATAGATTTTTCATGGGGTCCAGGAGGAATGGATGCTGAATCAGTACTGTATTTACTTGACTATAAGACAAGTTCCCCCCCCTCCCTCCCAATCAGCAGGGGGGGAAATGCCTGACATCTTATATTTGCACGCAAAGTGAAAGGGGAAGCAGGTGGCTGCTGTGGCTCTGACTCTGGCCCTGAGGCCAGGGGCCAGAGTTAGACTCGGAGCAGCCTACCACCTCCCTGCCTCTGTTTCCCTTCTGAAGTTTCTGTCCCTCCCCCACCCATCCCCCCTCTCTCTCTTACTGTCAGACACAACTTGGCTCCAGTTCAGGTTGGGCTCTCTCCCAGGCAAAGAGCATGTGGAAGCTCCTTCCTCTGCCTGACCAGTCAGCAGCACTGATACTGCTGAATTGACTGCAAGCCCAATCAGCAGCACCAACAGTGCTACATAGGCAGGCAAGGGCTGAGCTTTTACATGCTGGGCATATCTACACATGCCCCTGACTGTGCATTTGGTATTGCATAGTCATTTAGAACTAAATGCAAGTACTAAATGATTGTGCAGTAACCATCAGTATGGTGCAGTCAAGCCTGTGCATGGTTAGACGCTACGGTGATGTAGCTCGTTGCTGTGGTGACCTAGTATCAGTATCAGGGTTTGTGCCTGCCAACACTATGTTGCTGTAGCAATGAGCTACATTGCCATAGCTCATTGCTTCAACGATTTAGTGTCTCATGTAGACACTCCCGCTGTGTTCCTGGAGGGAGCAGACCAAGTGGTGTCTTACAGTAAGGGTGTAGTAGAAGGGGAAGAGGCAAAGACTCAGGGGAGCAGCGGGGAACAAGCAAAAACTAGAGAGAGTTGAGGGAGGTGCAGAGGCTGTGAGGAGCAGGGAGTGGAAGGTGCAGGTTGCAGGAGAGCAGGAAGACTGCAGGGGGAAGAGATAGGGTGACCACCCGTCTTTGACTGAGTGAGACCATCCCAGAATGGGAATATCAAGTCCTGGTCTTGAGCTGCATGAATCTGAGATAGAATTTGTCCCAGATTTATGGTGTTCTGCAGGGATCCAGGTTTTCCATTCACCATGGGAAATGGCTGGTTTCCGCTTACAGCCTGCTTGGGAGGGACTGCCAAGGAGCAGGATGTAGGGGATGCCATGTGCATGTGTACAGCCAGGAAGCATGGAGAGCAGCTCCCTGCAGGTAAGTTTCTGTGGGGGAGGGGGCATGGGGAGCAGATCAAAGCCCTCATGGTGAGGGAGGGCATGGAGCAGAGGATGGGGTTTTGGCTGGGGGTGCTGCCCAGCCAGGACAGTGCATGGGGTCTGAGGCA
This sequence comes from Gavialis gangeticus, assembly GCF_001723915.1. NCBI lineage: Eukaryota > Metazoa > Chordata > Crocodylia > Gavialidae > Gavialis > Gavialis gangeticus. The sequence continues at coordinate 210,475,519 of NW_017729032.1, forward strand.
GGGAGAAGGACAGAACCAGGGTGGTGGGGTGGCTTTCCACCATTGTGTGCACCGCTGGAGGGGCATTGGGGGCATATGACCTCCCAGATTTGTGTGCAGATTGGGGGCAAATGTGGGCCACCCACTGAAGGCTCAGGGCTCTCTGCCCTGCCGTCCTGCCCCCTGAAGCCCTGTGCTGCCTGTGCCACTATGGCAAGGTGCCCCCTTCCCATCTGGCAGCAGTGGGGGCAACAGTGGCACAGAATTGTGCCCCCTGCTGCTGCTAGGTAGGCAGGGGGCACATGGCTGGCACAGGGCTCTCTGGGGAAAGGCAGCAGGGCAGGGAACCCCAAGCCTGCAGCAAATAGGCTGCATCCAGACTCACTCCGCTTAGATCTACTCTGACCATGCCCCTGGCGGAGGCAGGGTGGAGCAGGGGGAAGGAAGGAGAGGCCGGCACGTGTCTCATCTTTTCATTTTGAAAAGGTGGTCACCCTAGGAGGAGGTGGGCAGGGGAGAGGGCAAGAGGACCAATCCTTTCCCTGCTGTAGCAATGCAGGCAGGAGGGGGTGGAATTCAAGGCAACCCTCCAATAATTAGATTCTGTACCTGGAAAATTATAACAAATCCATAAATTTACCATATATAGAATCAAACTATTAGGTGGTTGTCTTATATTTAGGGTTTCCTTATATCTGAGTAAATATGGTAGGGTTGTTTTTTTTTTTCTTTCTCTTAACCCTCTCCTCCCTCTCCCCCACCAATCAGGCTCTTTATTTGATTTTAGATGCTTCATTACCTTCAAAGTTATCTGTGAGGTGATCTAATGCAATAAGAAGTCAATATATTTAAGCATAAAGTTACTAAACTGCAGCAGCTCCAAATTATTTAGCATAATATTGATCACATGCAGTTAGTTAAAATAATGCTGCTGCTAGTGGCACTAGTAATGCCATATATTCTGTTTTATGATTTATTCTGATCATATTGTTTATACTGGGGGAAAAAAATTTCTGCATAAAAAGTTACTTAGAAGCCATTGGGCTATAAAATTGATACTTCATGACGGTCACATAAGCCAAATTATTCTAGAGTTCAGAAGAAATGCAAACCCTCCCTTTGCATAATGGCAGATATCTTAGTTATGCTTTAATTTCCATGTTGATTTGAAAAAAGATTAATTAAATTTCCTGATATCATAAAGAGCATTTATCTGTAGAGTGTCACTTATCACCCACAGGCCATCTATTTATTAAGGATTCACCAGCAAAAACTTGAGGGAACCAATTTTAATCCTCAACGCAGCTCCATACATCATGGGCAAAGTCAAACCCTGTTTAATCAAAGATTTTAAAACTAGCTTGTGATTTGAAACTTAAACTGTCTTCTCTGGTAGCTGAAATAGGGAAAGCTGCTCAGAGAGTAATGTCTCTGAAGTTTTCTACCATCTAAAACTGCACTGTTAAGATTATGACAGTTTCACTTAATATGCCAGAGGATAACAGTTAAAAACTAGAGAATCCCAGCCATTGAAACCAAATGCATTCAAATAAATCCTCGAGAACTGAGACTAACTATTCATTTATAGATTTTGTATTATTATTGCTGTGCCGTTTGATCAGAAAAACATAGCATCTCTGTAACTGTAAATTTACACAGCATGGACAACTACAGTTCAATACTGAACATTTTCCTTCCTTCTTGAATTACCAACCTGTTTAAGAAAAAACAAACTTATTCCTCCCTTTTAACACATGAAATATAATATGTGCAGTAACAATGCAGTTAGGACTGACAGATGACATTTCACATGCAACATTTAAAACATGAATGGAAGAAGGAAAAAAGAAATAAAGACGGGTCCATCAAATTTTCTAATTCCCTGTCTAACTTTCAGTTTTCTGAATGCCCATTTTTGTAGAATGTAAATATTAAAATAAAAATTTCTAAAATGGTCACTCTGCTGCACATAATGCAAATAAATTAACCACGTGCTAGTCAGAATGGGTGGATAAGTGCCATAAACACTAAACTAAATGCGAGTCATCAGTGTGCTCCTGTTGGCAAAAAAAGGCCAGTAGAATAACTTTGTATTAACATATAGACAAATGTTAAACTTCTCCACCAAGAAGGCCTTGTCACACTACCAACGGCTCCCTCTTATAGGTATCAGTAGCCTTTTACTTCATCCTCTTGCACTGTTTTTGAAGAGCAGTAGTGATGATTGCACTTAGGGATATTGTTGACCACCAGACTACAAGTGCTATTATGTAACTTTCTGTGGGCAGATCCAAGAACACAGCAAAAGGAGTGTAGTGCATGCACAGTGAAGTGACTTCAGTGCACATGAGCCACACCACCAACAGGTTTGTGGCCACATCCTCCCCCTTGCCACAAGCCTAAGTGCCAGTGAGCTCTGAGCTCACCAGCTAGTTGTCACAAGGTCTTGCCAGAGCCCCTGCTTTGACAAGACTCCAGATCCAGGTGGTGAGTTCCACCATTCTCCCTGCCCTTCCTTTCTCATCCCCTGCCCCAAACTCAGCAGTGGGGGTGAAGAAGGGATGAGCAGTGGCAGTGATCAGACCTGCTTTTACATGGCTGTAGAGCCCAGAGGCTGAGTGCCACTTCCACTTGTCCCATTTTTGCCTCTACTTCTGAATTAAGCTGGTTGGTGGGGAAGGGTGAACTGCAGCAGTGCCTACTACCTGAGCTTTGGAGCCATGTAAAAGTAGGGACTCTGGCCAAACCTGGCATCCAGCAGCTTTTGAGTTCAGAGCTCACTGCTTATGTACAGCTCCCAGTAGGAGCTGTGCTGACATGCCAGTGGCATCAAAAAGGTCACTGTGCATGGCAGTGCATCACCGAAGTGGGGTACAAATATGCTACCAACCCCACTGGATCTGTCCCTGTAACCACCAGACCATGGGCGCATCTATACGTTCATTAATGTGCAGCACCTACTGCACTTTAAATATAGTATTTGCAAGAGGAAGTATTAAATAAATACCAAGTACTCTGCCCTACTATGCATTAGTGGGATGGCATGTTTTTTTGTGATGGTTAATGTGCAGTAGACTAATACTACTGCACGTTAGCCTGATAGCATGGGTTTTGCCATGATGCTGCAATGCACAGTCAATCAGTCTGCTGCACATTAAGTGTTTCATGTACGCGCACCCCATAAGTGTGTTTTCTGGATTACCTGCTACAAAATTCAATGCCACCATACCACCAGTTACTTTAAAGAGAGTTTTGGTAGGACGTTTTGCTTTGCTTTGCTTTGCTTTGCTTTGTGAAGGAAGAGTGGGGTGAGAACTGGAATTATTAAAAGACCAGAAACTTCTGTCTTTGTGTGTAAATTGAAGTACTCAACTCATGAAGAAAACAATAATTTAAGGTCTATCTAGGCTACTGGTGAAACTAACTTAGGCCACAGAACTGCAAACATTTGCCCACGAGATTACTTAAACTGTTAATATATCTCTATGCTGTAAGAGTACCTATCTAAAGCCAGTCTTTTGTTTTATAATGTTTCATCTTTCCTGTTGGGGGAAAGGTCTAAATAAGGTAGGGGGGAGGAGGAAAAGGTAACTCTAGCTGTTACAGTTCTAAAAAGAGCTTCAAATATATAGACCAAAGCAGATATAAGCAGACTCGCTGTGTGAGTCAGCAGAGAGCCTGGAACAGTGGATCAGAAGTTTGAACTGCCTTATCTGACATGGTGAGGCATTAACTCAGTCATGTACCACTCATGATTTAAGTGTCAGCTTTACTTGCATCATTCCTTATGTCAGAAGCAGGAGAGAGGACAGATCTGTAGAGTTTACTGAGTGACCACTCATTGCAGTGGCATTTGAAAGACAACACCCCTTTGGGAATCAGTAACTTATTGCGAGGTAAGCCAAAATGGAAATGTATGGACGCATATAGTAAATATCCATGTGTACTTTCTTATCCAGTTTTCATAAAGGACAAGCTGTCTTGCATTGACATAGGGTAAAAGCATGCACACGAGTCGTTACTGCAAGGTAGCTGACATGTAAGTTCAAACCTTAGGTTATCTCTTGGAAACGTGTTTGTTTGCCAATACGATATTCCTCCCAGTCAAGAATGAACTATGCTTGAGGTACTAAGCAGGACCAGTGGATTTGCTCAGCCCCTCTGAAAGGCACCTAGTATTGCTTGTAAATATGCATGATCATCTTTTGAACATCTATAAAAAATATTATGAGCAACATCCTGTTCTGACTCTCAAGGAGGACACATCTTTTGTAAAGGAGGTGAAAAAAGTACTACCATGGCTTTCCTCCAATCTAACCTCTGCTTCATATACACTGGTGTTTCCAGGACTGTGCCTTCAAAGCACAGTTTTAATCATGACTTCTTCTAGCACATTTCCCTGGCTAGAATAGCAGATTGTTTTGCTTTGACAATCATGTTTCAAAAATGCTATAAAACTGAGTTATAGGTTGTATCTGGTTTGGTTCAGAGGGAAACACTCCCTCTTTTTTTTGTGTATATAGGTCCAGGAAACCATTTAAGAGCTTACTAGCTAAAGTGACTTTGACATTGGGAGATGACAGGTACAGCTGATAAAAGGGTAGTTGTGCTATATTACCATTTGGCATCTGATTACAACAACCATCTGTTCTTTTAATTTCTATCAACCCAATTTAGACAGCAATAGCCTAACACCATGAGATATGTTTCCTGCAAAGTGAATACCAAACATGATTTTTAAACCTGCTTGAGAATAACATCAATTCTATTTCAAATTTAACAGAATTGCTGCCAGGAAACCCCCCCCTGAAAGGAGGATAAAAGAATAATTAATGATACAGTTTTAAAATATGCTCATTTTCATATAAGAATATTTTAAACTAATTCCACAAGAAAGCATTCAGATACCCTCTTATGAATTATACATGAGAACAATTTCATATAGGAAACCTAAACAGAGCTATTTTAACTTTATTACTAAGACCTGTAAAATTTTATTTTAATCTTTGATATTATACAGTCTAATGGAAGGCATTAAAAACCTTACATAAGAGCAATTTCATAATTGTTAATGTGACCTCTCCTCTTTTACAGAAATTAATACAAGATTTGCCAATGCAGCTAAACTTTAATGAAGTCATTGGGTTATTTAGGGCAGTAGTCAGCAGTTAGTAAAATGGAGGATGTACTTTCCAGATGCCATCCAAGAGGCTTAAAGCAATAAAATTTTAAGATTGCTTGACCCCAGATTTTAACTACCTTCTGTCTATTTATTTTTCAAGTTCTTAGTACTTTTTATATGTTTCTACGGAAGATATGCTACAGTAATGTGTTCTATATGAATTTAATACCACAGATAATGGATGCACATTAATTTCTTAGATTCATAGGGATTGAAATGGACTTCCAGAGTCATCTATTCCAACCTCTCACAGAGATACAGGATTTGCTAATTTTAAAACATTCCAAGTAAATGGATGATTTATCCAGCCTCTTCCTGAAGACCTCCAAAGAAGGCAATTCCATGGCTTTCTAAAGCAAAAAAAAGAATTCACCCTTGGAGCAGGAAATCATATCTCCCTTTCCCAAGACAGTGCCCTAGCAATCAAGACTGCTGTTCATAAAGTTTTCATATCTCAGAAAATCTGGTTTAGTGGTAAATAATGATAAGGTCAATTAGATATACAGACAGTGCATCTACATGATACTTTTTACTGCACGTTAGACTAATCTAATGCACAGTAAAGCATCATCTACATGTGTGCAACAATTACTGTGCAATAGATTAATGTACCATTTTCTAGTAACTGTAGATACAGGCACTAGAAATCAGTGCATTAAACTAATGCGCTGAAGCATATATGTAGATCCTAACTGCCAGCAAAGTGATCCCTTGCAGCCTAAGCAGCAGGAGGGCACAGGGGATAGAGAGAGCTGTCCTGGCCCAGCGGGACACTGTCTCTCAGCCATGTAGAAATTGGGACCTCTCCCTATCTCCATGGGGCAGGGAGAGCTGTTTTAGCTTCCTGGCAGCTGCCTCCCTGCCCCATGGAGATAGAGACAGGTCTTGAGAGCTAGGACAGCTCCCCCCACCCCATAGAGATCAGGACCAGCCCCCATACCCCGTGCCAGCCCAGGGTTGGCACCTGGGAGAGCCTGGAACTCCCCCTGGCAACTGCAGGGGGGGCAGAACAGGGTAGAAACAGCCTGGAACTAAACTGCTCCCATCAGGAGTGAATTTGCTCCCAATGGGCACACGTTCAGATGTGTGTGTGGGGGGGTGCAGTTTAATGCACAGAAAATTCAGGAGCATTAATTGCATGTATAGACATACCCAGAGTGACCAAGATTGCCTGGTAAAATGGCTTTATTTGACCCTGTTTCTTAATCCAGCCAGTTTCAGTGTCTAGGTACAATGAATATACCATATTCACTCAGATACTACACGTGTCCTTTCCCCCCAAAAAGCAGTCCTCCAAAATTGGGGTGCACGTCTTAAGAGGAGTAGCTGATTTTCTATGCTGGAGTGGAGGGATGAAAGCATGGAGAAACCGTACATTAACTTGACTAATCAAGTCTGCTGGAGCACGGAAATTGATGTGCCTTGGAAGCCTCCTGCATCATGTATATCAACATCGCCGCATGTCTCCATGCTGACAAAATGGTGGTGGGGAGCTTTGAAATAAAATATGTCTGATGACCTTTAGCTCACAGTGGCCCACCACCATTTTTTTAGCATGGGATGCGAGGCAATGCTGATACACATGACACCTGGGCGCTTTTAATTAGAACATGTGAAAATACCTGTAGGGAGGGAGGGGGTGCAATTCCCCACCTTCAAGATCAGAGTTACAGTATTAACCCTTTAGCAGCCTCCATGGAATTGGTTGTAGCTTTTGGCTGTGCAGCTAGCCCTATGAGCAGGTTAACTCTTTAGTTTTGCCTGAGCAGTGCTGTTCATGATTCAGTCATGTGGTCAGGATCCCCTGCAGTCAGAATTCAGTCATGATTATGGAATAATTCTTTTTTCCCCCTTCATTTTGTGTGTTTTATTTGGAGGCATGTGGTATGGGAGAAAATACAGTAGGCCATGTTTAAAGGGTGAGATGGACATATTCTGAAAAGCCTAAACTCTGCAAAGGACAGTAGAGGTTATGGTTAATAATGAATGGAAAGTTTCTGTGACTAAGAGGACACTTGTGATTAACCCTTTCACTTTTACCATGGAATTGGCTGTAGCTTTTGGTATCTGACTGATTCATAAATAAAAGAATATTGAATAGGAATGGGGAGGAGATGCTATATCTGCATGAAACATTGTCGCAATAATATGGATCATTCTGGGATTGAAACTTAAAAAGGATGTTGATAAGTTTAGAAAGATTTCAGGAGAGAATTACAAGTAAATTTCAAGGTATGAAAAATCCACTTTGCAGTAAAAGCCTTAAGATGCTCAATCTATTTTACTTATCAAGAGAAAGTTAGGTTAAGAGGCAACTTCCTCTCATTCTGTAAGTACCTACATGTGGAGGTGTCTGATAACCAAGAAACTCTTTAATTTAACAAAGAAAGGCATAATAAGACCAACAGCTAGAAGCTGATGCAGAATTAATTCAGACCAGCAATAAAGCACACACTTTGAACAGTGAGAATATTTAACCATTGGGACATCTTACTACTGGGTGTAGTGGCTTCTCTGTTGGTTGAATAATTTAATCAAGATAAATGTTTTTTAAACTCTTTGGTGTAGCTCAAACTTAAGACACAAGCTTGGCACAGGAAGTACTAGCTGAAACACAGGAGGTCAGAATAAATGATCATAAATGGTTCTTTCTGGTCCTGAAGCCTGTTAATGATTTATTTACATATTGAGACAAAGTTCTGCAATGTGGACAGCTTTTAGACTACAAACCAGGAATCTTGGGTTCTAGTATCATCTTTCCACTGGCTTATTTTCTGACATTTGGGAAGTTCCTGGTTCATCAAAGTGTCTCAACTCAATTATAAAATAGTTGTAATATAGCATAATATTAATAATACTTGCCTACCTCACTGCTGTGTTATGTAAAGTGCTCAGTGTTTGAATTCCTAGAATAAAAGGCATCATATGCAAATTCTAGGTGTGATTTTTTTCACCAAAGAGTGCATCTCAAGTGAATAGTAGATATGAGGATTCATCACTTCTGATAATCAAATTCTAAAATTACAATCACATTTTCAAGTGATTAATATAAACAATAGCAAAGACAAATAATAAATATAAATTATAGAATATATTTTGACAGCATTCCTCTTAACTGATATGAAGGTGATTTCTCCCCTTGACACCTGCTCATAGCCAAACAAATAAAAGTTTCACCTTCTCTGAAAGAATGCATCTTAAATAAGATAAAAATCTTCTTAGTTAGCATATTAAGAAGGTGATTCAGAAAAGAATTAGATTTTGTTACAGCAAAATAGGAGCGATTAAATTAAATGTGCCTGGAGAACAGAACATTCCCTTAGATCAACGGGGTAATAAATGCATGTCGCTCCCAATCCCAGTACATTTCTAAACACTTTTTGAAGTACAGTACACAGAATGCTCAGCATTAGGCTTTGTCGCAGTTGACAGCCTGTCGGTTTTAATGAAAATGCTCTCCGTTTAGGAGGTGACAGAAATTACATACATTTCCCTTTTATTTTCTGTCATCTTTTATGTTTAGCATTTTCATAGTGGAAGAGGACTTGGTTATTAAACCATTATGTAAGTAAGTAAAATATATTTAGAAAAGGAGAGGAAAAGAAATGCTTTAATCCTGCAATTATATGCAAGGCTTCTTGGTGAGACATGTATACTGTGTGATAACATCTGACTTGTGGCAATAGCTCTTTATTTGCAGTTGTCTTTAAAGAGGGTTAGGCAAAATATGTGGATAATTTAGTACGTAAAGATTTTATTTATAAACTCCTTTACTGAAATGCTATAGCGAGATGATCAAAATTAATTGGGTATTGTTGAAACATGTATAACACCTTATTCTGAAATAATTACATTTAAGAGATTAATAAAAATAACCAGTTTCCTACTTTTAGCTGTGTATCTAAAGGCAACAGGATAATAAATGTGTAAGTCTCTTTGATGTTTCACTATTTTCGAAAGGCCTTTGAATTTAGTATACGGCCATATTTGGCCAGCATGGGCCTGTAGGTGCATCTGATGAAATCTGTTAACTATAACTGGGGAGAGGCGGCTTTACCTATAGCAAGTAGAAGTGTAAAAGGGAATTATGATGTCTGAGAGTCGTGCACATACCTTACCTTAGTAATAGGCATTGTATGCATCTCTCCATTAGTGATAGGAATAATGTACATGAGTTAGGAGATGCTATGCTTAGTAGTGTGCTTGTTTCAAAATAATATGTGTAGAAATGTAAACCCTGGGTATTCAAGTAATTAAAAACATCAAGGGAATATGAAATAGTTATATCATCCTTGTTTAGGGGAAAATAGCATAGAAAGATAAGAAAGGTATATTTCAAGTTACAGGATACTCCCAGAATGTTAGCACAGATACACCATAGAGCATTTCTTCTTTCTGACCCTCCATTCTGGCCACGTCCAAGTGTTCAAAAATCCTGAGGAGGAATCAACAAGTTTTACACAGTTTTCTGTAAGTGGTCTAGGTTAGATCAGTAGTATATGTCTTGGCCCTTTTGCAGGGGGGCGGGGGGCAAGGCATGGAAGTTACCAGCTCTGGTCAAGGCCTGCAGACTGGGTGTACTCCTGCATGCCTCCAAGCATGCCCTGTGGGCTTACAAGGTGCCAGAGACTGCTGAGTGCAGCCAAGCACCTGGGCCATCTCTGATTGGCTGCTGAGCATGAGCAAATGTGCCCCCAACCCCTGCCACATCACCGCAGACCCTTCCCTCACACCTCACCCAAGGTTTCCAGAAAAGCCCCAGAGAGAGTGCCCTCCATCATGAATTGCATATGCCCCTGTGTCCCAGTCTTCTCACACTCTGCCACAGCATCCTGCCACCTGCACCCAAGCACAGAAACCCTGGAGCTGCATGTTCCTCTGCTTGTCACCTGCACAATTCTCACTGCAGGCTACAGGGCATCACACATTCCCACCAGGACACGATGGGACAGCTGGTCACCATGGGATGTGGCTTCATGCCCCTGAGCCAGGATCTAGACATTCTGTGCCAGACCACCTACCACACCCTTCACCCACCAAGCATCCTGGACTGTGCCACCTACTTTCATGTGGTGGATGAGGATGTGGCCATTTAGGATGTCATGGATGCTGAGGTGCTCTGTCACTACCTTTTGACCATTGAGCACGGATTCTGGTTCCATGCCACAAGCAGCAACTGGTGGAAGTGAATTGTCCTGGGTGCCTGGGACAAGAACAGTGGGTCCAGTCCTTTCATATGCTCCAGGGCACCTTCATGGACATTGTCACCCCCTAACCCCCTACATCGCATGTCAGGATGTAAGCATATAACCACCCTTAACTCTGGAGAAGTGAATGACCATCACCATGATGAACCTGGCCACCCCAGCAGTCTCTGCTATGTCACCAGCCAGTTTGGTGTGGGCAATTCCATGGCTGGAGAGGCTGTCTGGGAGAATGTCCTGGTCGACCACTTCATTCACCTTGTCAAGTGGCAGGAGGTGATCACTGGCTTCCACTTCATGGGCTTCCCCAACTGTGTGAGGACTGTGGATAGCACCCACATCATCCCATCCTCTGCCCACTTAAGGTAGCCCAGAGATTCATCAACCACAAAGGCCATTGTTTTATAGGGAGTCATCAACCACCAGAGCCACCCACATCTTTGCCAGCTTGGTGGGCAGCGCCCACAATGCCCACATATTGCACAACTCTCCATTCCCTAAGATGATGGAGAATGGCCAGTACACTTCTGGGGTCCCCAATTTCATCAGGGCCTTACTCATCCTTCCCTTCATGATTAGGAACCCAGCTTACCCTCTCCTGCCCTTGATCATGAAGCCTGAAACTAAGCGGCTGGACCACCAGAAGGACCACTTCAACTATTGCCTGAGTAGGTGCCACATGATGATGGAGTGCATTTGGTCACTTCAAGTCATGCTAATGGGCTTTCAGCATATACCTCAAGGTGGATAGGGAGAACCTGCTGCAACTCATCATTGCTGCATGTATCTTCCACAACATCTGTGAGACCAGGAGAGTTCTTCAGTGAATCCTGGGCAAAGGAGTCACATCAAATAGACAAGACATGGCGGGTTGTACATATACGACACAGGGATGGGGGAGAGAGAGCGCCCCCCCATTGATGTTGGGGGTACCGACCCTGCACAGTGGCATGCAGTCCAGATCTGCAAAGCCCTGGCTGATTACTTCATAGTTTCATAGTAGTTGGTAGGGTCAGAAGGGACCTGAGCAGATCATCAAGTCCGATTCCCTGCCATGGGCAGGAAAGAATGCTGGGGTCAAACGACCTCAGCAAGGTGTCTATCTAGCCTCCTTTTAAAGGCCCCCAGGGTAGGAGCGAGCACCACTTCCCTTGGAAGTTGGTTCCAGATCCTAGCCACCCTGACTGTGAAGTAGTGCCTCCTGATATCTAGCCTGAATCTACTCTCCATCAACTTATGGCTGTTATTCTTTGTTCCTCCCAGTAGTGCTCGGGGGAACAGGGACTCTCCCATTGCCTGCTGGTCTCCTTTGGCCAGTTTATAGACCGCCACCAGATCCCCTCTCAGACTTCTCTTGTGGATGCTGAACAGGTTCAGGTCTTGTAGCCTCTCCTCATAGGGCCTGCCCTGCTGCCCCCGATCATGTGAGTGGCACTCCTCTGGACCCTCTCCATGTTGTCCACATCCCTCATGAAGTGTGACACACAGAACTGGATGCAGTACTCCAACTGCGACCTGACCAATGTCATATAGAGGGGGAGGATCACTCGTGATGCATCTGTGGGAGGACCTGCTCATGATGCATCTGTGGATGCAGGACAAGGTGAGGTTAGCCTTACTGACCGCATCCTCATGTTGGTGGCCCATGTTTATCTTGGAATCAATTATGACTCCAAGATCCCTTTCTGCCTCTGTGCTGACGAGAAGGGAGTTCCCCAGCCTGTAGGTATGCTGCTGTTTTTTTTTCTCCCTAGGTGCAGTACCCTGCACTTGTCAGTACTGAATCCTATCTTATTCTCATCTGCCCACCCCTGTAACCTGTCCAGATCCAATTGCAGCCTGTCCCTCCCTTCTAGCATGCCCACTTCTCCCCACATCTTAGTGTCATCT
>NW_017729032.1:210492773-210493236 GCF_001723915.1 Gavialis gangeticus
ACCACGACACCTACATCCACCACGACTTCCTCACCCTTGAGGACCAGCAGCCTTCCCAAGATGAATAGGGCTCGAGGGCTTCTAATGCCTGAGGCCTGGCACCGGACAATGGATCTCCTGCCTGACACTCCTCTGGATCAGCTCTGGCAAAACTCAGGGTTGGAGCTCAGTAGGCATTCAGCTGGAGAAGCCTGAAGCAGCCCAAGTGCTTGTGCACCTCCCTGCAAGGGAGGGGTAATGGATGCTGCCAAGGAAGCTAAGATGCTGGAGGACAGTGATCTGAGTTGAATTGATAGGGAATTGGTACAAAAGTTAGATGCACCAGTCTAATCTAGGTTGATCTGATCAGAGTGTATCTTGAACTAAGGCTATCTTAGTCTGCTTGCACCATTTTAGACCAGTCTATGCATATCAAATTCCTGTACAGTTACAGGTTTAGATGGATTTCCAATCATTTACACCA
>NW_017729032.1:210503354-210504032 GCF_001723915.1 Gavialis gangeticus
CTATATGCAGCTTCACTCTGTCCCATCTACAGCAAAATTATCCATGATGGGCCTTAAGATCTGCATTTGATCTAGAGCAGGGGTTCCCAAACTGTGGTACATATACCACATGTAAAATCTTTCTGTGGGAGTAAGCAAGAGAAATTGTGTAATAGTGGATTTAATTTTCATTATAATAATTGGCATTTAAGGGGTTAAAATGTCAAATGTATGCTGGTGGGGGTACAAGGGCCACTGGTAAATCTGGAAAGGGGAACTCAGGAAAAAATTTGGGAACCTCTGACAGAAGGATCAGGAGCCCAATACCCCATGTATTATATAGTGCTCAGCAAAAAAGCTATCATTAAAAAACAAACAAAAAACCCCTCTTCTATAAAAATGAAAGAAAATAGTAACTATGAACTGGTAGCCTAACTTAATTTCCACAGAAATAGCTGGGAAATGCTGTGTTGACTTCAAAGGACATGGATCAGGCTTAGATGGTATTATAGTTGAGAGATATTTTATTATTTAACAACTATTGAAAGAAAGAGGGAGGTTGAATGAGGTTGAATGAGCTTTAACTTACTATATTTTGCTCCTGAGATCAGTTCCTTGCTGTGATTTTAACTGAGTTCCTAGAAATCCCCACCCCCTGCTGTCATTCCTGTTTAGTTCCTTCCATAATTCAGGAAGAAG
>NW_017729032.1:210509032-210509314 GCF_001723915.1 Gavialis gangeticus
TGACACACAGAACTGGATGCAGTACTCCAACTGCGACCTGACCAATGTCATATAGAGGGGGAGGATCACTCGTGATGCATCTGTGGGAGGACCTGCTCATGATGCATCTGTGGATGCAGGACAAGGTGAGGTTAGCCTTACTGACCGCATCCTCATGTTGGTGGCCCATGTTTATCTTGGAATCAATTATGACTCCAAGATCCCTTTCTGCCTCTGTGCTGACGAGAAGGGAGTTCCCCAGCCTGTAGGTATGCTTGCTGTTTTAGTTTTTCCAAATTGATT
>NW_017729032.1:210510032-210525445 GCF_001723915.1 Gavialis gangeticus
GATGGATTTCCAATCATTTACACCAGTCTAAGTGTAATGTCTATATGCAGCTTCACTCTGTCCCATCTACAGCAAAATTATCCATGATGGGCCTTAAGATCTGCATTTGATCTAGAGCAGGGGTTCCCAAACTGTGGTACATATACCACATGTAAAATCTTTCTGTGGGAGTAAGCAAGAGAAATTGTGTAATAGTGGATTTAATTTTCATTATAATAATTGGCATTTAAGGGGTTAAAATGTCAAATGTATGCTGGTGGGGGTACAAGGGCCACTGGTAAATCTGGAAAGGGGAACTCAGGAAAAAATTTGGGAACCTCTGACAGAAGGATCAGGAGCCCAATACCCCATGTATTATATAGTGCTCAGCAAAAAAGCTATCATTAAAAAACAAACAAAAAACCCCTCTTCTATAAAAATGAAAGAAAATAGTAACTATGAACTGGTAGCCTAACTTAATTTCCACAGAAATAGCTGGGAAATGCTGTGTTGACTTCAAAGGACATGGATCAGGCTTAGATGGTATTATAGTTGAGAGATATTTTATTATTTAACAACTATTGAAAGAAAGAGGGAGGTTGAATGAGGTTGAATGAGCTTTAACTTACTATATTTTGCTCCTGAGATCAGTTCCTTGCTGTGATTTTAACTGAGTTCCTAGAAATCCCCACCCCCTGCTGTCATTCCTGTTTAGTTCCTTCCATAATTCAGGAAGAAGATATACTTTTCACTATACTTTTAAAAATATATGCATTGTATGAGTTATTAAATATCTGCAGAGCAATGTAACGTTACAACATACTATCCCTTATTTTTATTTAATGTCACGGTTTTCAAAAAATATAGGTAGAGAATGATCTGCAGTTTGAGCTGAGGAAAGTGTATATGTTCTCTTATGATTTCAAAATTTTGTACTGCATTCTAACATCAATATGAGGTAGCAAATGCTAGAAAAGTTTACAGTCTGTGTGTATGCCTGTGTGTGTCTATAATCTCATGTTTATTGATCTCAATTTATTCTAATACTCAAAAAGTTTGAGGGAAAAATCCATTTCCTATGAAGTAACAGTAACAGATGTGTATTCCAAATGAGATAATGAGATCAATCTACTAGCTGCTGTACATATTTAAAATGAAAGGTCTTTTCTGTCCCAAAGAGCTTACAATCTAAATAGTCAAGACATAGAAGAGGTAGACAAGAATGAGGATTATTACTGGAAAAGTGGGACACAGATAAAGTGTTTTTTCTAAGCTCAGCCAGCTGTGGTAAGGATAGGAATTAAACCTTGATTTCAGAATCCTTATCTAGTATTTGAACCTGAAGACCAACCTCCTCAATTTTTGATCACCAGTGCTCTTTCAGCTGTTTTTTTTTTTTAAAAGACTAACATGATCAGTATGTCAGTAATAGCAACAGGAATGCTGAAGACAGAACTCATCAATTACAAACATTTGGCCAACTGCCTGTCTGGTTCTGCCAGTACAATGCAAAATAATAAATGAAATAATAATTAAAAAAACCCATTTATTTCATTGTTATGTACACAGAAGGCTTTTCATGTTTACTATGAAAGAAGAATGTATTAAAGTGAAAGATAAGCACATGTGTATATACCATATTATAAACCTGAGCTTGTGTGCATACGACACCATTGTACAAATTGTCTGGATGAGATGCTCCACCACATTTTTATCATTTCAAGTTGTTGTGGAAGCCAAGTTGTGTTAGAACCATTTAGACTCATCACTTTAAAAGGAGCAATCCCTTTTCTTGGTTTGTTTTCTTCCTGAAATTAGATTTTGATGTTTCTAGAATTTTAAGAAGGTTGCTGTTTTATAAAATCAAACTTTTGTTTTTTTCAATTTGAACATGTAGCTTATTTTACTGATCCCTTAATCTAGGGCTCTCATTCAGGAGTCTCCCACCTTCTACATCATTCTATGTGATCAGAGGTTAGATATGGTATCTATTTTTTCTGCCCAGAGGTCACATGCAGATAAGCTGTAGACAGGGAGAAGTATATTATAGGCCCACGTGTCTAGAATGTGTCTAGAATTTCATTGCCAAATAAGTCTTTCCTTTCTACAAGTTTTCAGGATTTAGTGTAAAACTGTCTGGTTTTGCAACTTCCCCTCTTCTTGCATCTTTCTTTTTTTACCAATCTTATTTGGAACTGCTTGTTTCTAGTGCTTCTGGTCAATGAATGTCACTTTATTAGGGATAATTATATATCTTGAGGGAGGACTTTAAAAGTTAAATGTTTAGTGTACATAATTCCCCCCAGAATAATACTCTTAGGGTGCATCTACATGTCACCACATGCTGACATTGCTATGGTGCTGTGTTTTAGTACTTTCTTTTGAAAGTACTAAAGCATGGCACAGTGTGAGCGGTTACTGTGCCAGACGTGCGGCACACAGGTAGATTTTGCCACCATGTTGCCATAGCAGCATGCTCTACCCAGGGAGCATGCCACTGTAGCAATGTAGCTGCTGATCATGTGTAGGCACATGTGATCGCTACGTCACCACAGCATGCCATACAGTGCTGTAGTGCAGCACTATGTTACCATAAGGCAACATATAGATGCACCCTTAATATAGCTGGTTCACTTTCCATATTAGCCCTTTTCCTTACCTATTTTATTTGAAAAATGTCTTTGTTATTAATAATAGTAAAGTGATGATAATTAATTCATGATCATCTTCCTTCAATATTCACAAGCCCTGCTTTTCGTTTAGGTCCTTACATCTTTATGGGGTATCTACCTGAATTATTTAGACAGACAGTCACAAAATAGTAAAATTAGATACAGAAAATCTAACATTGGGAGCTGAAATGTATGAAAGCTTCTATTTTTTCACTTCAGTGGAAAAAACAACAACAAAAGCAACACCAACAACAATAAAGGTGATGATGATGATGCCACCACCTGTAGTCATTTTAAGCACTGTAAATTTTTGTCTTTCAGGATCTAGATTTCGCATCACGTCCACGGGAGCCTTGTATATTTTAGATGTACAGAATGAAGATGGATTGTATAATTACCGATGTATCACACGGCACAGATACACTGGAGAAACACGACAGAGCAACAGCGCAAGACTTTTTGTATCAGGTGCACCCTTATATATTTAGTATAATAAATACTATATATTCTTCTGTCTAGCATGCTGAGCTGACAAAGTAGGAATTTGCCTTTCTCAGCACTTATAGACATTTCTCCAGCAAACCAAATGTAAATGTCAGTGGGTAAGAACTTACAGTACTTCTGCTGAGCAGCAAAGTTTGGTATAATTTTAAGTTGTTTTTTTCTTTTTCCCCCCTTCAATATGCATTTTACATTTATGTGCTTTGTTGGAAAGAGATTAGGCTTTAGAGTTCATTCAGCAGATATCTAGTGCTTGCCAACATTAAATGTCCATTACTATTTCCATTTTCACAAAGGCAAATAGAATAGTGACAATAGGATGGACAGCAAAAATACCTTGACTAAAGCCAAGGAGGTTGTTAGTGTCACTCAAAGTGTTGGAGGGATATTCAGAATGAATGGATCAATGGTCAAAATCAGACTGCAGCAAGGGACCTCCCTTGACAGGCTTCAAAATCAGAAGCCAGATGGCCAGACAATATGTTCTTATTTTTCATTTGTAGCCCAAGCATTTTAAGCCAATATCCTGAGTTCTGTGTGTTTAATGATATTTTAACTCTTCAGGTTGACAGTGCTGCTCCTTACCTCTCCTCTCTGCTCCCTTCATAGTGAAGGGACCTGGCATCTGTAGCATAACTTGGGGTGGGTGAGGCGGCATCAGCCCCTGGTGTTAAGTTAGAGGGGCTGCCAGAATGGTGGCTCCCAAAGAGTCTACACCACAAGTGCTGCTATAACTCATATGTAGGGAGCCTGTCTCAGCCACAGCCGCCTGAGCCCACTCAGAGCAGCAGCCGCAGCCACTGCCAGAATGCCATGAGCCCATGTGTCAGGTAAGGCTCTACCCACCTGTGCTTTTCCCCTGCTCTGCCTCTGATTGGGAGCTGGAAAATAAGGGTGCTTATATACATGCAGGGTCAGCATTTCCAAAGGTGCTGTAACTTTTACACTTAAAGTGCTGAAGGAACACTGCCTTAAAACGTAATAGAAATTCCATGGCTTGCTGTGAGTTTCATGCCTTGCTGTAGTTCTGTAGGGTAGGAGGCAGGGGGCACTGGACACTGAACAACGCAATCTGAGGCTGATACTGGGTTCCAGAACTAGCTACACCTGGTGGAAGCAATAACTAATTACCACTTTGAAAAGCCCCAGTTAAATACATATGCAGTAAAGGTGAACTAGGTAGGCTGAGACGCACTACCACAGTTTGCCATACATTTAAAACATATGAGTTTTAAATAAGGCAACTTCTGTGATTTTTAAAACATTCTAAAGTCACCCACATGTATTAAGTGACAGTTTTAGAGTGCTTTAAATGGCAAAAATTGTCACATGCATAGGCACCCTAAGTCTGGGATTTTATGATGTTATACTAGAGAGTAAGATTGTCGACCCCCTACACTCTTAATAAAATTGTGGGTGTTCCATGTATGTAATACACCCAGTGTGTTCCCAGCCAGAAAAGAAAATACAAATCCTGCCCAATGAGCTCAAGATTTGATCTTAAAAGAAGAAGGAAACTGCTACCCTTCCAGCTCTGTCCTTTAACATGATAGGGGTCTGCTATAGACCACCACATCAGGAGGAAGTGATGGATGAGTAGTGTTGCCAGCTGACTGAAGCTATTTCAGATTTTTTTTCCAACATGTCATAATGTCATTAATTGTACTGTTCAACCCATTGACAATATCAGTCTCCCAGGTTGCTTTCAATAGTCACTGGGAGATCAATGCCAATTTTGCTAGACTCTCAGCCAATCCAGGAGGGTTAGCAACCCTATGGATGAGGCTTTCTTCAAACAGGTAGTGATCATGGCCCCTGGTTCTCATGGGAAACTTCAGTCACCGTGACACCTGCTAGGAAGGCAATACAAGAAGTTTTTGGAGAGTGTTGTGGACAACATCTTGGTGCAAGTGCTGGAGTGGCCAACTAGGGCCAACTAGGGCCATGCTGTTTTTGACATGCTGCTCACAAACAGGGAAGAATTGGTTGGGAATGTAGTAGTGGGTGGCAACTTGGGCAGCAAGTCTGTTTGTTCCTGCACGCTCCTTAAGACTTTTTTGAAGTACAGCCAGCTTTCCTGGACTCGTGTGCCCCTCAGTCTGTTTTCCCAGAGGATCCTACCCATGAGTTCTCTGGGAAAGTTGAAGTCTGCTTTTCTGAAGTCCAGGGTCCTTACTCTGCTGCTCTCCATCCTTCCTTTCTTCAGGATCCTGAACTCAATCATCTTCCAAAATTCATGCCCATGTGGAATTGTTTTTTCCTCAGTTCCTCAGACCTAGTCAGTCTGGGAAGGTATACATGTCCTGAAGTGCACATTAAGCATGTCCAGCTTTTGAATGCGTGACTTCAGTTTCTCAGATGAATTCTTCCCTTATGTATAGTCCTTCAATGCTGCCAAGATAACTTTTTTTGCATGAATGTAGCCAACAGCAGGATTTGGCCCTTATCATTCTTCAAACAAGTTGGGGACTCTAAGAGCTAAGATCAAGAAGCCAGTGAATGCAGGTGTGGAAAGTCTGCTCATCCTAGACACGTGTTTTTGCTAGTCTTCTAAAAGTATTCTTTTTCTGTCTGGGGAATGTTTTGGGATGGAAACCAACTATACTTTTTTCCGCAGAATTTCATAAAATACTTAGCCTTGGACACATTGCAATAGATAAAGTCTTTATTTGCTCCTAGGTAGGTTTGAAAGCCGAAA
Organism: Gavialis gangeticus; assembly: GCF_001723915.1. Classification (NCBI taxonomy): domain Eukaryota; kingdom Metazoa; phylum Chordata; order Crocodylia; family Gavialidae; genus Gavialis; species Gavialis gangeticus. Next base: position 210,515,883 of record NW_017729032.1, read on the forward strand.
ATGTCTGTAACATGAACACAATTCTAGATTTAATGCACAGTGAGAGTTACTCTGTGCCATCAAGTGGTCTTTCATAATAATACCATAGCCAAAGTCATGAACAAATTATAGAATGTTCCTCTAAAGTCTGCAGTGGTGGACTCTTCAGGGTTATATTTTTCAAGTTCAGGTACAGAATTTAATGTTCCAGTATCTTTAACCCAAAATCTTTGAGTTAACATGGTATTAAAAAGTAGCCTTCAGACCATAACAGATTTCTGTCTCCATTCCCTATAAAAAGCAGAACAGTTTCAAATAAAGTATCTTTTCTTGTTTCTCCATTGTCTGTATTCACAGACCCTTGCCTTGTCTGCGCACAGTATTTTAGAGCTTATTTCAAATGGTCCTCTAAGGTATCAAAATTGCAATTAATGCATTGCTGTTTATTCTACTGCAGGTGTTTACAAATGGATGCAATGGCTTCTTTTCCTCTTTCTTTTCTTTTAACTGAAATATAGTTAACAGCTCTGTAGGAATTGCTACTGAAATCTGTGGCATGAACATCCTGAAGTGGTGCTTTGCACTATATAATAAATTAGAACAGGTTGCAAGAAAAGAGCCACTTTCATGTATAGGAGATCTCTAGTATTATGTAATTTTATTAACTAGATCCTATGCCATGAGGCATAGCTGGTCTGTGAATCAAACTATAAGGATGTTGGACTGTGATATTTAATGACCCTTTTCTTTCTTTACTTTTTCTTAATTCCCTCTGATATGATCTAGTTCCAGAGGAAATCCTCATCTGGTTTCCAAGACCAACTGATAGGTTATGGATGTAGAGTGAAGGGGTTGCAAACTGCATCTCATTGTTCCAGTAAACCCTTTGAAAATAAAAACAAATATTCCAAGACCTTCACCTCCTGATAGCTCTCAAATAACTGCACAAAAGTATCAGAAAATGGTGGGATTGCCTATTAAATTGCCACTTCCCCTGTCATGCCCAGGCCTTTCTTGATCTGCTATCTGGTACCATGTACACCAGTACAGTCAGTTCCATGGTTGGGTTGTCACCGACTAAACTGGCACCCCAACCTGGGCTAGCCTGGGTAAGAAGGGTGTGTAGTCACCCAGCAGAACTAAAAATAAGGCCTGTCAAAGACCGGATAAGCTTCCTGTGAGCCAATGGCCATCCATATCTGGAGAGGACATGGGCGCCACCAGGTTTCTTTGCCCAAAGAATCACCAGTGATGTACACCATCTAAGGTGCTCCAATGGTTGCAGCAGCCTTGGGACTGACTTGACTTGTTTTGCCACTTTAAACATGGCCTGTAGGGACAGATTTAAAACTTTAAAAAAATATATACTGAATAGATTTGGACTTCCAACCCACATGAGGTTTAGTGTCCCCCAGGCCATGTCTGTACCTTCTCCAAACACTGCTGCTGAGGAAATAAGTGCTATCCACTTTCTTGCACTCCAAGTCTGTCAGTTAGACAGTATAGATGGCTTACATGGTCTCAGCATAGGCCCTGTTGCCACTGTCAAAATATGTGCCAGTATATATTATCTCCACTGTAATCCCAGGAACACTGGAAAGAAACAGCCACTCCCATTAACACTGCAGTTTAAGTAAAAATGTCACAGAATTAGTTTTGATGCATGCCCAGGAATGTTCTCAAGATCCAAGTCTTAGATTTGCTCCTGGAAGTGCTACAGTGGGTGCGGCCTGCAGCAAGTGCAAAGTGGGCGAGGCTTGCTTTGGCACTTGTCTCAGAATCACCTTAGATGATTTTTGTGCCAGGAGACCCAGAGCTGTCCAAACTGCTGCCTTATTGCTAGTCTGGGGTGCATGAATGGGCAGGGGCTTATTGTCACAGCAGTAGTTCCAGGCTTTGCTGTAAAGCTTGATAGACATGGCCTCGAAAACCACTGCCAGAATGTATTTTTAAGCATCAATTCTGGTTTGTAAAACTGATTTTAATCCCCTTTTACTGAAGAAAATAGTTAATATGAATAGAATATAATCAACTTCTCATACTACTTTCCTAGTTTTCAGTTATTCAGTAGCATGCAGTGCATGTTGCATCCTAGTTATAATACCACTTTATCACCTACCTTACTTGTTCTGATGGATCTCGGGGGAGGAAGGGAAATCTTCAATGAGCAATATAATCCAGCTGACAGCAGCAATATTGCAGCTCACCTGCTTAGTGGCTTGATCAAGTGGCCATAAAATTCCTCCTATTATAGGAAAGGTACAGCCTGCTGTCCTCCTGAGTCTGCCTGGAAAGACTATAAAAATACTGTGTCATCATGTGCAGCTCCTGTAGCCAGTCTAGTTTGTGGCCCTGTGAAATGAAGAAAGTATTTTGATTTCATACACTTGTAGACAAGACCATGATGCACATGAAAATCTTTAAACAGTGAGTACGCTGATTAAGGTGTGCTAAAGTGCCTGCAGAGCTTAAGGACCATTACTAGCATCCTTTGCATATTTGCATTTTTATGAGTTACTTTGTTTAAAGACAGACTGAATAAAGCTTCATATATACAGAAAACTCTATATATTGTCTTCACATTCTGGCTATAGTCTCTTTCCTTAGTCCAGACCTAGAAGGGAGAAGCTGGTTAACCACTTTGTTGATTTTAGCTTATTAAAAATGTTTCTGGCAAGAGTGTCATTTTTCAGAGCCATAAGCAAACATTAGAGCTTACTACCAAATGCTATTGCTTTTGTTGCCAAGTAAGAAGTCAGTGGCTATTAATGCATTGGTAGTTTAGTCATTGCTGTATATGCTTGGTTTGTTTTTTGGTCTACATGTTTTGTAATGGGAGAGAACTTACATTCTGGGAAAACATACTGTACTACAGCCTTCGGTGGTCCAACTTTTTGCTGGCATCTAGACAGTAGAGAAATTCTGTGGACCATTTGTTTGCAATGTAATTGTGCGTTTTTTTGTTTTGGGTTTTTTACTACTTTTATAACTGGTATTACACTTTGATATAGGACACTACAGATACATTACAAAAAAGTCTACTCATCAGTCAAAAGTGAGACCAGCTGGTTTGCTTTAGTTTAAGCCTAGGGGTGTCAGTCTACAGCCTGTGGGCTGGATCCAGCCTGTGAAGTGTTTGGATCCAGGCTGAAGAGCTTTGGTTTTGGCAGCATTCAGCTGCCGGTACTTTGTCTGCACTGTGCCACAGTCCAGTGCCCAGGGTTTCAGAGGAAGCAGAACTCCCCCTGTTCCATGCCACAGTTGGGTGTCCAGGGCTATGGCAGGGGCGGACCTAAGGTATTCATAGCAGTATAGCCCCAGCAGTGCGGAGCTCAGTGTGAGTTAGTAACCTAAGTAACCATCCTGGTTTTTTTGTGGATTTTGCAGCTCAGGGTGAGCTCCATCTTAATGGAGATATTGTGTTATTAGTACCTCTGCTAGATACTTTAAAATCAGCTTAGAAAAGTGTACCCAAGCTGTAGACTTGTATTGCACATTTGTATTGCACATATGCACATTTTTATTGTAGCATGGACATGCCCCCAAAAGAGATCTCCATACTAGATGCAAGAGTGGGGGAAGTGTAACACATGGAGGCTGCCATGATCAAGATGCTTTAGCAAAGTATGTTATGGGATAAGACCAATAGCTGTAGTGAAATTAATACTGGAGTATTTTTTTATTAATATTTAATGTTTTGGGGGGGGGTTTCAACAGTACAAGAGGCTTCAACCAGGTTGGGCTTCATTGTGCTATGCGCTGTATGGACATAAAGATAATGATAGGCTCTTCCCAAAAAAGTTTGCTATCTAAAATTCAAGATATAGCAGGCAAGTTATTATGTTTGTTGAGCTATTGAAACAAACACAAATAAGAGAAGCTGCCAACATTTGCTAGGGTAGAGGTAGCCCAACTTGCATAATAATCAAGGCATATTTGTGCAGGAAACAAACTACCTGAGAATTTCAACAAGGAGTAGTTCACTGGAGCATTATGTTATAGATTGCATTTGCCATCTATGCTTCCTCTACAGGAGTAGGAAACAGTTGTCTGTGGGCACATTTACTGTGCTGATTAATTAGCTCCACAGTAAAGCGTCACTGTGTGTCCATGCACCTCTATTAGGCTGGAGTAAACTAATTAACTTCACTGTAGGCTAGTAGTCCCCAACACAAGTACTGTCCTAAGGCAGAATTATTTACTCCCCCACAACGCATATGTAGATGCTGACTGGGGCTGGCTGGGACACAAGGGTGCTACAGTGTGGGGGCTGCCTGCCAACTAGACCTGCACTGTACCACCCTTGTGCTCCAGCCAGTTGAGTTGGGTTTGAGCAGCCTCAGGCTGGCAGCATGACCCCCCAGGTCCCTTGCCAACTGGGGCTGCTCTGCCCTGGTTCAACATGGTGAAATTCTGGGTGTATGTGCAGATGCTGCACCTGGGAACAATGAACTTTTAATAGCATGTGTAGATGCACCCTGTCAGTTTAACTATGAATATGGAATTTTGTATCCTTGACCATTTTATTTTGACATAGGAAGAATTCACTCTTCTACTTCAAAACCTTTCAACTTTTCAACTTAGAAGCAGGAGAAATCGGTTGGTTTAGTTCTGGGTGAGTGGTATAGGGACAGTGGTTATAACTGTTAAGGTAACACATTCTTGGCTTTTTTTTGTCAGATGGGAAACATGAAGAATGATCAGAGAAATGATTGCCACCTAGAAAAAATACAGTGGGAGGGCTTCCAAGTAATTATGCAATGTTTAGTTGTTAGTACATGCTGCTGGATCTCAGCCACCACTGCTGAGATACCACAGTCTGGATGGCTGGTACACAGTTGCAACTTGTACAGTACATAAACTGCTGGGACAGCAACTAAGAGAAGGAAGATAAATACTGGCATACTGCTTCAAAAAAAAAAAACAAACTAAATTAAGTATATTTAAAACATCTCTTTGCTTTTCAGACCCAGCAAACTCCTCTCCATCTATTCTGGATGGGTTTGACCATCGTAAAGCCATGGCAGGGCAGCGAGTGGAGCTGCCTTGCAAAGCATCGGGGCACCCAGCACCAAAGTATCGGTGGCTGAAGGACAGTGTTCCTTGGGAGCCAGACAGCAGGTTTCAGCAGACAGTCACAGGACTAGTGATTGAAGACACACGTCCTTCAGATTCAGGCAAATATGTTTGTGAAGTGTGGAACAATTATGGTACTGCTGAAATGATAGGGCGCCTCTACGTAAAACGTAAGTCCAGAATATTGCCACCGAATGTCAAACATGTCATTTCAAATCTTTGTTTGCACATAGATTTCCATATGGAAAGATATGAAGAAAACATTTTTATGAGCTTCTGTTTCTGTCACTTTAATTTTTTTAATGTTAAAATAACATTTGAGCTTCTCCTTTGCACTGCTTAAAATTATAACATGTCAGAAGTAGACCCACTGGAAATGGATTGTTGGGCAGAGTACAAGTGAGAGATCAAAAGTGTAAAATAAATACAATTTAGTGCATGATTGTGTGATTTATCATGTGTTTTGCTTTGGAATCGGGGTGTTTGAATTGTGTACTTAAAAGACATTGCAAATATTCTCATGAATAAAAATGCCAAGTTATTGTCACCATATTTCATGCTATTCAATTGTATTAAGCATTCAGATAATCACTGAGTATTCATGAAAATCTGTGAGATTCCTCAGTGTTTCACAGATTGTATTAGAAAAGCTGTATTTGAAAGATGCTTTTTCTCCTGTTGTTAAATTTTTTTCTCCCAGCCTGGTGAGAAATCACAAATAACAAAAGTTTAGAAGGAAAAATAAGTAAACAATCCATGCTTTAAATCTCATTCAGCTGAATATCACAAACACATATATTAAAAGAAAATCAAAACAATCAATCAATTATTCAAAAGCTATGTAAACATAGTCAAAGCAAGAACCAGATCTACTTTATATAATATGCAGTCATAATAGGCTAGAAGTATGCAATAACACGCAACAGAGAAATGCTAAAGAGTTTTTTCTGTTTATCATGTTATGCAATATTCTGTAGAATGGATCAGTTAGCAAAGGAATTGCCTACTTACCTATCTATGTGTGTATATGTATGTGCATTGTATATAATATTGAAAATTATATCAATACTGGTCATAAAGCAAAATAAATGGTCCATATATCAGCGTGCGTACTTCAATACACATGAGCACAAATGCCAAAAAGGAGTATGTTATATTATGCCTTAATTTTTGTCAGTAGGCCTGGTGTTGAACAAAAGTCCAAAACCCCATCTGGAAGTAAGGTTCGTGGTGGACCATTGTCTTTATATTTGGTCTAACCAAAGCGAAGAGAAATTGAGGTGCAGAACCAAATTCTGTAATTATAATGGTTTCTTTCCATCTAGTTTTATTATATCTCTTTGATACCATGACTTTTCTTTTAAATAAAATATAAAACTTTAGTTAAAATAGGTCCTAGTAACGATAACTCTAAGAATAAAGCTAATTTAGGCTATTTTATAGCTTTATGTACTTACCCTGGGACGAGTCCCACACAAGGAAACCCTAGCATCCAAGCAGAGCCCCACTGACATCAGCATGATTTTATTAAGGTATAGGAGTCTGTGCAGAACTAATGCAGCAGCATGGGATCTTGAGGACTCCTCTTAAAATAATCGTGGCTACTTATTTGCTTGGTAATGGTCTTTATTTAGGATTTAGCTTTTTTCTCAATGAACAGTTAGTGATGTGGTTGTGTTTTGTTTGGGGTGTTTTTTCCTGTAATGCAACATAATGTTTTATATTTTCCCCCTTCCTTTGACTTAAATCTCCAGAACCACTAAAAGCCACAATCAGCCCACGGAAAGTTAAAAGCAGTGTTGGTAGTCAAGTGTCCTTGTCCTGTAGTGTAACTGGGACAGAAGACCAAGAACTCTCTTGGTATCGGAATGGTGAAATCATCAACCCTGGGAACAATGTGAGGATCACTGGGATCAACCGAGAGAACCTCATTATGGATGGCATGGCCAAAAGTGATGGGGGAGCATACCAGTGCTTTGTGCGTAAAGACAAGATGTCTGCTCAAGACTACGTTCAGGTTGTGCTGGAAGGTTAGTCACTACCTGCTTTAGTCGGAATACCAGTTTCTGCAAAATGTTACGATGTGTATTATAAAGAGTGAGAGAGGACCCTATGCATGAGGGAGCAGAGGAGGCGAGCCATAGACTTTGTTCCTCTCCATGGTGCAGAACAACAAATGAGGAGAAATGAAGACCCAAATGTCAAAAAAATTGATTTGAAAATATCCCTCCTCTACAGCTCCACATACCAGATATGATTTTTCTGCTGGTATTCAACATTAACTAAGGAAAGAGAGAAGACAAGAGAGAAGAGAGATCCCCATTCAGTTACAAACACTTCCTTCCAGGCATTATTTTTCAGGTTGGATGTGAAATCAGTTGAAGGCCTGGAGATCATACTAAGTAACTGACACAGTGTTCCACATAATAATCAAGTGAGGAAAGTAATCAATTTGTACAGAACTGGTTCACTAATAAGGCTGTAGTGCAGTCATGCCATGACCACTATTTTTAGTCTTTATAGAAAAAGAAGAGATTACCTGTCTGGACCTAGTTACCTCGGCAACCATCTCCTGTGACTAAGAAAGCCTAAAGAGCATATTGATAATCTATAATGATGTTGAGAGAGTGCAGGTTATCAGAGAGCGACAGCAGGAAGGATTTCAAAGACACTCAGGTCTCTCTGGGAAAATAATGTCTGCTTTCATCTCCAAAAAAGCCTGTCAATTGAATAAAAAAAAAGGGCAGAGGTGCATACTGAGCACACTCGCTAATTTATTTGTCGTGTGTCAGTTTCCATTCAGGATAAAAAGACTATAACTTTTTTGTCTTCTGAGAGATGACAGTGCTAATGCACAGAAAAGGAGAGGAGGAGAGAGAGTTGCGGATAGGAGAAGAAAATTAAATACACTGTCACACATCCAGCAGGACAGGAACAGAGAGAGAAAAAAATATGTAAGAAATCCAACCTAATGTCCCTGCTGAAATATTTAGGTGTTTCAATGTTCCAGAAATGATAATACTCCTGCTGTTAGGTGTCTGTGCAGGGGAGAAGAGAACCCTATCACTTTTTTTTCTCCTGCTGTGATTCAGCACATGTGGTGGGGATAGAGACTAAAGCACAGCACACATCAAGACACCTCATTCAGTTTTTAGTGCAATCTTACACTGACACTGCAATGTCAGAATGTCATTCCCGTGGAATTATAGGGGTCCAAACCTGCATGAGATGTGCTGGACGTGGTCTCAGAACATGAGAGTTATTGACTGTCACCACTTCCACCTTGCATCTTGTTTGGAATTGGAATTAATTATTACTACCGGGTACCTCCCAAAGGTTGGGAAGAAAGAGGCTTTCTTCTTTCTCTGTCGTAATATAAACCATCCCTTTACATTCTTTGCTGATATTTTCCTAATATTAAAGTTAATTGGAGAGCCATGTTTTGCTATAAAACCAGACAATGCTATATGGAATGTTTACCAAACTTCTGCCTAGACTGCTTCCTATGTGTTACGAGCTGAACTTGAAACAGATCTCTTGCACTTTTGCTCCCAATTATATTCAAATCCATTCTAGATGCAGCTTTTAAAATATAACTGAAGAAGACAATAACAGGGAGTGCATTGCATTGCCTGATCTGCAAAAGAAGCTTCTAAATAATAATAGGGTGCTAGTTTTCTTAAAATTGTTAGGTGTACAATCCCCTACTGTCTAGATAGGGGATAATTTAATTCTACCCTGTACTTTAAATCTCAAAATCTGTGTGTCTTTCCATTTGTTTTTTCACTTGCATGCTGGAGACTTTGTTAAATTGTGACACGGAACACAGGAGAATGTATCTGCTGTGCCCCAAGCCAGGGTGCATATTTGTCTGAAACAGAAAGCTCCTATGAATATTGTTATCTTTAGTATTATTAGCAATTCTTATTCAGGAAAAGATTAATTTAATACTGTTATAAATGAGATATTGCAGGTCAGAATTAAACTGAATCAACAGAGTGGTGTGAAATTAGCATATGAGTGTTATGCCAAGTTCTTGACAGCTTCATTCATCCCTAACTTTCAAAGGAATTGAAGTGCACTAAAAGAAGTAAAACTCCAATAATTTTAGGCTTAGACTATACCTGCTTGGCTACATCTACACATGCACTTAACTGTGCAGTAGACTAATTTGCCATGGTGGAAAGCATCACAGTCTGCACGTGCAACACTATTAGACCACAGCAAACTAATTTTTGCTGGCTTAAGATAGTACTGACAGGGACACTATTGTCTTACAGCAGCAAAAATAACCACACCTAAACACACATGGAAACACTGACCCAGGCATACATTGCACCGGATCTGCCCAAGCAGCAGGGGGCCAGACCCCTCCCTGCTGCTTAGCCACGGGGTTAAAATAAGCCCCTGCACTACCTGACACTGACTCCCAGAGTCCAGTCCCCTCCCCTCCCTATCCCTCTCCCCACCCACCCATGGCCCCATCCCACATAGGGAGTTTTGGTGAG
>NW_017729032.1:210525838-210535752 GCF_001723915.1 Gavialis gangeticus
GACCGTAGATCTACACGTCCCATTAAGGCACCGTAATAAACTCTTGTGCAAACAGCATGAGAGTCTATCATGTCAACTTAATGACACATGGAGCCGCACCCCTTGGCTATCAGTTGAAAATGGCTGGATTGCCTTTTCCCAGGGACATGGGACTTACTACTGTAGAAGACAGTGGTCCATCCTTCCCCTCTGCAGCAGAGGCCATTATCATATGATTCAGAAGGCACAGTATGAACTCAACAGTAAGCATTTGGTACAGAACCTGTCCACAAGGAAAGTTTCTTCCTTATCCTCATTAATTAGAGTTTGTCTCATGTCCTGAAGCCTGAGGGTTTTTATTCCTTTCAATCTCTTGTTTTATGTGCTCATTAAAGGTAGAAAGAAGGTTTGTTGTGCCTGCCTATTATTCTCTTGCTTTCCTTTTCCTTTACAGATGGAACACCTAAGATCATTTCTGCCTTCAGCGAGAAGGTGGTGAGCCCAGGAGAACCTGTCTCCCTTATGTGCAATGTGAAGGGGACCCCTCTACCTACAATCACCTGGACTCTAGATGAAGATCCCATAATCAAAGATGGCAGTCATCGTATCAGCCAGATTATCACCTCTGAGGGGAATGTGGTCAGCTACCTGAATATCTCTAACACTCAGGTCCGAGACGGCGGAGTTTATCGCTGTACGGCTAACAACTCTGCTGGAGTCGTCCTGTACCAGGCTCGAATAAACGTAAGAGGTGCTTGTCAAATCAGCTCCTCAAAAAAAACACACATAACTCATTGTAGTGGAGAAGAAGATTGTTGCATGCATTGAGCTGAGTCTTGGAATGCCAAAACTAACTTACTGGTTTCTTTTTTCTCTCCATCTTCCTCCCTACCCCAAACCTACCTAGAAACTTTATGGTATGGTTAGAAGTTGGAAGCTCTCTTTTGCCTTGTTTCTATACAATCTATCTTCTTATACTTAGCAATTTAGATATATGTTTTCCTCTTTTAGTTTTTGCTATGCATGTGTTCCTCATCTTCCTCTGCTCTTTTACTTGTCCAACATACATCATCATTATTCATATTTACAGTACTTTAGCTTGCATTTGTAATTCTACATGGCATAATATCCATCCTCATGATACTATAATTTATCTGTGTCAAAATAAATGCTAACTTTGTTGGTGTTCTCATGTGTAACAGGATTCCAGCTTAGCATAAATTTTAGTATTTGAAATTATGTAATCATTCCTCAGCCTTTAATTAGTAATGTAGTAAAGATTTTATCAGACAATTATTAAATGCTACAAACATACCACTGTCCTAGTCATGTATGGTGTAAGGTGAGAAAAACTAGAGCATGTAAAGACTAAGCAGCTTTCTTAACTGGCTCTTAAAAGTAAAGCTATCAAGTGTTAAGAAGAAATGTTATACAGGGTACATCTGTAAATGTTGTTAACATTTGTATATTCAGAAAAAAAGGAATATTTTTCCTAGCAAATGTGCCATTAAATTATTTTCAAGAGTGTCTTCGTACCTTTATAGGGCCAGCAAGCATTCGACCAATGAAAAACATCACAGCAATAGCGGGACGGGATACCTACATTCATTGTCGTGTGATTGGCTACCCATATTACTCCATCAAATGGTACAAGAATTCTAAATTGCTTCCTTTTAACCACCGCCAAGTAGCGTTTGAAAATAATGGAACGCTGAAACTATCAAATGTGCAGAAGGAAGTGGATGAAGGGGAATATACATGCAATGTTTTGGTTCAACCTCAGCTGTCCACCAGCCAGAGTGTACATGTCACTGTAAAAGGTAATGTGAATAGTGTGAGTTAAACCCTAAACAAGTAGGTTGTTATCAGTACATGAGTCCACATGCACATATCTTCACTAGTGATTAGAAAATGAATCATAGGACAATTAAAACAAATGCTTTTTTAATGACTGCATGCATAATTATCATATATGCATAGCATATTGTACCACACTTTGTCTTGAGATTGTATTGACTCCATTGGGAGTTTCTGCAGGTTATGTTTGCGCACCATGAGTTAACCCAGCAGGAACAGGCTATATAGGAGGATGCTTTTGGTGCTTGTTAAGATTCAGGTGCATGGAAATGTCATCCTCTGTTTTTGCTAAGGAGATTCAGTGGCTGATGGGTATGTTTGCCTAACATTGATTGGTCATTGTCTGTCTTCAGTATGACTTAATTTCCAGGATTTTGAGTAAGCTACTTTCTATATTTAGGCAAATGCAATGAGTGTTTAAAAATATGACTTTTATCTTCTTTCTGCTATTCTTCATTAAACAGTAAATAGATACAGGAGCTAAACTCTCTACACTTTTTTTCAGTTAGTCTTTTCAGGGAGATGTTGGTGCTTTTAAGGAGTTAACATTAAAACAAACATCAGATAGATGATATGTGATTTCAAATTTCCAAAAGGATGATTAATATACATACAAATGTTCCCCTGCAATGATATAGGGAAAGAACAGAGGTCTGAGCCTAGCATGGTTAAAGTATGCCAGGTTTGCTAGTCAGTGGTACAAAAGGAAGTAATGTGCCTTGCATGATGTCAAATCAATTTTGACTCCTCTGCCTGAATGACCTGATACTCAGATATAATTGAGTCAAGTAGGGGCAGCTTTTGGAACAAGGCTTGAACTCGCCTCTCACAGAAACACAGCAAGACAACTTAGCCACTGCTCCTCAGTCTACAAGAAAGGGTTAACCCAATCTAGGAAAGGCTTAACCTAATCTCCTGAATGGCTGCGTGTATTCACAGCACAGCTATGATGCTGGGAAAGCCCAGGCTCTCACCCCAGCCCCAGGGCTGTGATATTCCCACCCACCCCAACCATGACTAGGGTATTTTTAGCCCCTTCACTGCCAGCCCCCATTCCATGAACCTGGCAACCCCACCCCCAGACCTGCCAGTGCTACTCCCCCCTGCCAACCACCCACAGGCCCACCAGGTAGAAACTTTGTTTGACACTGGAAAACACATAATGTGGACCACCTGGAATATAGGAGATCAGGTATCCTAAAATATAACAGAATGGTGTTCTCTTGTATCAATGTATAAATTAGGGCTGTGCGAAGCTTCGGTAGCCAATTTGATTTGGAGGAGATTCGGCCCAATTCAGCAGCCAAATATCTGAATCCAAATAGGATCGGAAATCTCCAAATTGATTCAGAAAAGATTTGGAGCAGCTTCAGAAATTCGGCTATAGACTAAACAGGCAGCAGTCCTAACCACACTGGACACAGCTTCCTTCAGCTGGTAAGTCTGTTGTGGTGGGTGGAGCAGGGAGGGAAGGGGTGTGTTGGAGGGCTGATCAATGCCCCCACACCGAGGGAGGGATTGGAGCTGGGGCTGGGGCCGGGGCAAGCTGCCCAGCTGAGGCAAGGGGGTGCAGGACTCAGGGAGCGAGATGGGGGGGCACAGGATGTGGGTGCAATAGTGCTGGGAGTGGGGACTATGCCCGACTGCCACTTGCCCAGCCAGAGTGGGGGGGTGGGGGCACCAGGCAGGCACAGCTCACTCCAGGCATGAGGGGACAAGCAGCAGCAGGGCATAGTCTCTGCTCCCAGTGTTGCTGCGCCCATATCCTGCACCCCCCACCCTGGCTGGGCAAGCAGAGGCAGCGCCTGCATCCCATGCTCCATTCCCCTGGCTGGGCAAGTGGCGGGCTATGCCCTGCTGCCGCTTGCCGAGCCAGGGCAAGAGCGGGGTGCAATGCAGGCACGGTTCACTCCAGGTAGAAGGGAGCAAGTGGCAGCAGGGCATAGCCCCCGCTCCCAGGGCTGCTGTACCCTTATCCCGTGCCACCATGCCCCTTCCCTCCACCCACCAGAACAGACTTACTAGCTGGAGGCAGCTGTGTCCAGCATGGTGAGGACTGCTGGTTACTTAGTTTATGGCCAAATCTCTGAAGCAGTGCTGAATCTTTGGATTCGATTTGGCCAAATTGAATCAGGACAGTGATTCAAATCTCCAGATCGAATTATTGCCCCTCCAAATTGACTGAATCCAAATCCGAAGTGAATACTTGCCACTTCACACAGGCCTAGTTCAGATCCCTTATTATCAGTTCAGTTAATCACAGAGTCATTGAGTTGGTACCTATTTATTTACACGGGAAAGAAGAAGGACGGTTTTAAAACTAAAGCAGAGGACGAAGTATCACATGACATACTTTTCTCTGTTCTGCTACTAACTTTGCATGTGCCTGGTAGCCAGCCATTCCAGTGTGGTTCAGCATGGAAGGTCTTCAATTAATGAGTAGTTATTCAGTATTTTGTTTAATTGTCATTGCTCAATATGTGGCCTCAGGCCTTATTTACTGCATGTTTCATATCTTGCTCTGAAGAAAGAATGTTAATTTCTTCACGGGCTTCCTTTGTAGTAGAACTGTAGTGGTATTAGAGCTGTGATGGTCCAGTCAGTATACGTGAAGCAAGATTTGCTTACTATTTTCTTTTACTGGACCAACTGTATGCTTGGGAGAGATATTACTCAAACTTTGATTAACAAAATGCCCTTTCTCTAATCTGGAAAATAAACCAACACTGCCTAAGCTAAACACCATGAAGAATACTTAATTTTGTTTAATCCAATTTTGCAAATGTATAAAGATGCTTCCTTAAAATGGGAAGAGGGCAGTGAACTGTGGAGCAAAGTTATGAGAAATAGTTACAGACAAGTAAAAACAATTAAAATAGACAAACCTAATTACATAAAAGAGCATTCAGAATGGAAGGGAGTTGTTAGCTTTGAAGCACAGAGAGGTTGTCAGAGTGATGAGTCATAAAACCATGTCTCCCTCTAAATCTAAGGTTTTTAGTGTCCACTAAAATTATGTTAGTATTCCGAGGATCATCTTTTGAAGGTATTGTGCAGGTTTTACTTGAGAGTGAGGACTGTGAGATCAGAGATGGATTGTTTGTTCTCCTAACAGTGTTCTCTCACTGGTGAGAGGATTTTTCTGTCCTTTACCATTTTTCTGGAAGAGTTCATTCTGGAGTATAGTAGTTGTTAGCTGTACCCACATGCTATTCATGACAGCATTTGGTGTTACATTTTGTTATACATTTTGTGTAGCAGCCATGGATTTTAATAGCTTTCTTAAGGTGTGTTTCAATAACCATGGAGCGTGTTGTTAGGTTTCACATTTGTTGTTTATTCAATTTTTCTGCAAGCCAAATCCTAGAATCCACAGTCAGATACCCAGAAAAAGACAACACACATGATCATGTCTACGCCACTGTGGTGGCATGTCTCAAGTATGCTCTGTCTACCCACTCCCACACATACTCCAAAACTAGAGATACACTTTGCAGGAGTGGATGAGTGGGGCATCCACCAAGGAATTTTCAAGCCAGGCATGCTGGGGATGAAGCTTAGAAGCACCATAAATGACATCAGTGAAAAATGTGGTTTAAGTGGCTTATATACAGCTCTGGCAGGGGCAGAATAAGACTACATTAATCAGGGAACCAGCCTTTCTTTTCCTACAGTCCTTTCCCACATACTCAGCCCCTTTGAAAGTTCCACAACAAATGAAGCACAGATCATACAGACAGCAGTGTTGTTCAATACATAATCTGGTTCATCTCCAAAACTAGCAATACATTAGCGCACACACATTTGATTAGCAGGGTTGGAGCCATTAGGTCTCCCACACAGACCACTGCCACTTGAGATAATAGAGAAACAGATAGCAAAGCAATAGTAGATGTCATCCTGTATTTGGCCCTGTCTTAGAGGGGCATGAGTCAACATGTATTAACAGTGGGCCTCATAAATATTTGATGATGATGAATGTTAACTATCTTGGATTCCACTGAATATTCTGGAGGAGGTGCCCTCTCACGAACATGGGCCCTGATACTCATTCTGTCCGACTCTGACCCCTTCTAGTCTGTCTTCTCTAACTAGTCTCTGATCCAGTCTAAGCTCTTGTTCCACCCCTGTTTCTCATTGCAGTCCCTTCCATACCCTCATCCAGCCACCCCCATTTTCCAATTCTGAAGTTTGTCATGTCAAATTCCAATCTTCTAGCTCAGCCAATCCTAGTTATCTCTTTTCCCCAGCCTTCAGTTATACTCCTCCTTGTCCCTCTCCATGTTATCTGTCTTCACTGGCTTCCAATACCAGTCATCTTCCCTGAAGTTTTTTCTCCAGTCACTGCCTCTCTATTGGCTTCCAAGTCTCTCTGCCCAAACAATTACAGTTTTCGTTTACTCTGCCTTCCCATCAAATCTGTCCAACCCCCTGCAACTTTCTTTGCTCTTCCCAACTGGTTCCTGATCCCAGTGGTGTTCCTTGATTCCTTTCCTTCAGTCAGCCTCTGGTCTCAATTTCTAATTCCCCGCTTCTGCATGCCTCCTTGTCCCAATACAGCCTCCCATTCCTAAGGTCAGCTCTTGTACCCTCTAAATTAAAATCTGGGAGCGTCCAACCCAGGGAGCATTAATAACAGTAGAGCAGGGGTTAGAAACCTATAGCCTGTGGGCTGGATTCAGCCTGCAGAACCATTGGATCTGACTGATAGATGAGGGGCTTTAGCAGCATTTGGGGAGGGGGGCAGGCAGGAACTGACTTTAGCTGTACTTTCTCCATGCTGCCGTGGAGACTAATGATGGTTGTGGGTGCTCTCCCTGTTGCTGCTTGGGGGAGAAGTGGTGGCAGCAGCTGGGTCCTACCTCTGACTTGGGGTGGGTCATTCCATTCTGCGTCTGGAAAAGGTTTCCTATCTCTGCAGTAGAGAGACAGGGTCCCTTCTCTCACTTCCAGTGACTTTCCTGACAATTCGCTACAGTAGCCCAGATACACAGTTGCAGGGACAGTCCTGTTCAGCCTTCTGCAAGCAGTCTTTGAAGACATGCCCATACAAAATGGAGTCTTTGGGGGAAGTTGGGGTTTTTTTTGTTTGTTTGGATTTTATTCCTTCCAGAGCACAATAATAATTTGAGTAATCTGATCAGATTTTTTACTGGGATATTTTTTCACTGTGGCAACCCTGATCAAACTATGGACCCCATAACAACACCCTGCCCTCCCTCCAAATTTGACAACAATGTTGCAGAGATACATTCTCTTCCAAAAGAGCATTAGACTGGTTAACTAACCTTCAACTGGACATATAATTGTTGCTCCAAGTCAGACATATGAAAGAAGAAGACTGGGATAGCAAAGGATCATCCTTGATACTAAAGCCCTACTCCCTGCCAAAGGTGTCCTGGAGTTTCTCAAATACTAATAATGATCTTTCCTTTCAGAACACAAGAAAACGTTACTTTCTTTAGATATATTGTCAGGAATAGCTAAACTGCTATGGTGAAAATTTTCCACCTGGCCTAGAAACTTTCAGTCAGGTTAGTGTTGTAAAATTATAAGCAAATGAAAACAGAAAATTATAATGGAATGCACTGGTCATCCGTAATGCGGTGATGAGCAAGCCCATCTATAAGTTCCTTGCTTATTGTTGAAAAATAATCCTTAAATTGTTTAGAAAAATGTATTAATACTTAAAATGATAAGACTTTAAAAAATAATAACAATCCTTATACAACATATTTAGCAGCACCTTATAAAAAGAACTGGCTCAGTATCATTATCCCATTTTTAAAATGAACTTTATAATAAGAGTTTTCAAAGCTATAGTAAAAGTCATCAGTACTTAGTGATTTCTTTTTTCAGTCTCCTAAAATATACTTTTCTGGTAAAGAGAAGGTTGATATTTGCATTTCTGTTACTGGCAATAACTCCAAGAGCAGAGGATGCAGCATCATTAAACATATCCAGAGTTCAAAAGAAATATCCATGATTTTATACAAGGAATTCATTTCTCTGATTAAGAGGACTTCTCATTACCTAATGTTAAAATTACATAACTTCACCATCTGTAAACCTGATAAAAGAATTGTAACAAGATGTTTCTTCTCTGAAGCTAAACACTCTACTGCTTTTAGGTACTTTGTTCTAGCTATCTGAATAACTCTTCTTTGACTTTCCTGGGAGGAGTCTTATTTTCTTCAATAGCTAACAGGCTGTCTGCTGTTGATTTGCATTGCAGATCAGCGTATGGTAGGCTGCTTTGGAAACTGAATACTATACAGGCATGAAAGGAAAAAACTTGAATCTTTCAAGGGTTCAGTGGACCTCTCTTCACATTGGCATCAAACAATTTGCTAGTTCTTTCATGCCTGGTTCAATCATTAGTATGGTTTACAGTAAATGGGAGTTTGGTTTCATGCATGTTCATGAGGAAGACTTTGCTCTGTACTTCACTAGTAAGACTGGTGTTGCTGAGGCTTGGGGAAAAATAACTTTCGTATTCTACTCTAGAGTAAATGAGCTAAGAAAAAGCATTGAGGCCTGAATAGCTTATATATATATATTTGCGTGAAAGGATCTTTTGACCTTGTAGTCTGGAGAAAACTTTATATTAAGATGTCAGTAACCTGATGTATGACAGATAATGCCCCTAGGCCTATTTGTCTAACAATATTTGGTTGGATGGCTGTATGCTGTTAACTTACTTTGCTGAAGGCAGCGTAGACTTTCACCTTATAGACTAACTAAATCAGAGATGCATAAGCCTTTGTAACAGTGGTTTGCTTCATCAGGTTCTATGACGGGACCTCAAGAAACAGAGCTTCTAAAAAGGAAGCAGTGATTAGAATGTAAAGGGTAAGGAAAAGGGAGGAAAAAAGAGGAAGCACTGCTAAAAGACAAGTTGGGTAGGAGAGAGAAAAATGAAGGGACGTAGGGTTTATAAAAGTTAATTCAGGTAATCATATAGAATCCAGAAACAAAATAAAATAAAATAAAATCCCTCTCTATTCTGCTGATATGCTTTAGAACACTTCGGAACTTCTCTGTTTTGGACTGTCTTCCCAGGTTAAAACCATGTGCATCTACATGAGATGCTGACTATGCAGTTGTTACTGTGCAGTCATTTAGTACTTGCATAAACAAGTACTAAATGACTGTATAGTAACCCAAGTTACTGCACAGCAGTGCTGACGAATGTCTTTTTTGTAATGTTGCTGCACTGTAGCCTAATACTACTGCTCAGTAGTGTCGCATCATGCTTTTGGCCACACAACACTACTGCGCAGTAGTATCAACTACTGCGCAGGTAGCATCTCATGCAGATCCAGGCACTAAGTTTTAAAATGTGTGTACTAATATTTTTTGTTGGAACAACTTTATAGCTGGGAGAAGTGATAAGCGTTCAGGTACCCAATGCACTTCCTTAGATCTTAGAAAGAAGCAAGCTTAGCTTATAAGTTTTGGTTGATCTTAGACTGAAGTTGTTGGAGGCATGCCCATTGCTTATGAAAAGTCCAAATCAAATATTTGTAATACTGTTTTGATGCGGGTTTATATATATATTTTTCAAAGCATCTTTATATTAACAGGCAACCTTGCCTCTAGTCTATTTCTACTATGTTTATAGGAAATTGCTTTTTGGGAGCCTCTTTTAATTATGTATGTGTATGTTAGATATCTAGCTATACAAATATACACACACACACAGATATGTGTATGTGTATGTATCTAATATAATAAAAGGCTTAGTCTGTCTGCCTATAACACTTTTGGGTAACTGTGCATGTGCCGCTGAGAGGGCAGGCAGCGATTAGCTGTGCAGCCCGGGCTTCACGAGCCCAAGTTTGAGCCGATGCCAGGGAATTTTGTGGCAGCAGCAAACATGCTCTGGCTGCCCAAGCAGAAGAGCTTCCCTATGCCTCCCTGCCTGAGGGTGAAGGTGGGATCACAGTGGTGGTGCCCCCGTGCCACCTGGCCCTGACGCCCCCCAGAACAGTGGCAGGGAGGGAGGCAGATGTGGGCCAGGCAGATGCACAGCAATGGGGAAGGAGGGTGGGGTGGGGCAGGGGATGTGGTTGGAG
>NW_017729032.1:210540752-210542031 GCF_001723915.1 Gavialis gangeticus
AGTTTTACATAAATATTTAATGCCTGAGGGTGTTTATAAATGTGGTTGGAGTGGGGCCGAACCTAGAATGGGGTGGAGCGGGGCCAGACCTGGAGCAGCGAGGGGTGGATGCAGGGCTCTGGCCCCACCTGACCTGCCCATCATTCTTGACAGGCAATTTACTAATATATATATATGTATATAAATATATAGATTCTTAGGTACTAGGGTTGGGAAGGACCTCAACAGATCATCAAGTCTGACCCCCTGCCTAGGCAGGAAAGGGAGCTGGGGTCAAATACTGCAGCCAGATGCCTATCCAGCATTCTCTTAAACACCCGCTAGGTAGGGGAGAACATCACCTCCCTTGGAAGCCCATTTCAAATTTTGGCCACCCTTACCGTGAAGTTTTTCCTGATATCTAGCTTAAATCTGCTCTCTGTCAGTCTGTGACCATTGTTCCTTGTTACCCCAAGAGGCACCCTAAAGAACACAGCCTCTCTGATCCCTTGCTGCATCCCCCTAATGAATTTGTAGGTGGCCACAAGATCACTTCTCAGCCTTCTCTTGTGGAGGTTGAAGAGATCCAGGTCCCTCAGTCTCTCCTCATAGGGCTTGTCCTGTAATCCCCTGACCATACGAGTGGCCCTCCTCTGGACCTTCTTGAGTCTATCAACTTGAAGTATGTTTTTGAAGTATGGCACCCAAAACTGGACACAGTACTCCAACTGCAGTCTGACCAATGCCTCATAGAGGAAGTATCATCTCCTTGGATCTATTTGTCATGCATCTGATGATGCATGATAAAGTGCGGTTAAGCTTTGCTGATGATTTCATCACACTGACGACTCATGTTCATCTTGGAGTCCACTATGACGCCAAGATCCCTTCCTTGCTTCTGTGCTGCTGAGAGTGCCACTTCCCAGCCAGTAGATGTGCTGGATATTTTTGCACCCTAGGTGTAGTCCTTGTTGTACTGCACCCTACTGTGTACTGCCCACTTTTCTAACTTGTCCTGGTCTGCCTGCAATCAGTCCCTGCCGTCCGGAGTGTGCACTTCACCCCACAATTTAGTATCATCCACAAACTTGGACAGAGTACATTTCACACCCACATCCAAGTCACTGATGAAGATATTGAAGAGTACAGGTCCACGGACCGAACCCTGCAGGATCCCACTACCCACATCCTTCCAGGTCGATACCGACCTGTCTACTGCCACTCTCTGGGTGTGACCACTAAGCCAATGTGCCACCCACTGGACTGTGTAACCATCTATGTCACAGCCTCTTAATTTATT
>NW_017729032.1:210547031-210549259 GCF_001723915.1 Gavialis gangeticus
GATTAGATACTGTATCAAAGGTGTTGCTAAAATCCAAGAAAATGACATCTACCTCTACTCCTGTGTCTAAGCATTTTGTGACCCTATCATAAAATGAAACCAGATTGGTCAGGCATGATCTACCTGCTACAGCTCCATGGTGGTTGCCCTGCTGCATAATTTTTCCCACTGGATTCCCACAATTATGATCCTTCATAATTTTTTCAAAGACCTGTCCAAGGGTGGAGGTGAGACTTACTGGCCTATGATTACTGGGATTTTCCTTCCTTTCCTTCTTGAAAATAGGGAACATATTGGCCCTTTTCCTGACCTGAGTGCCACAAATGCTCAAACAGCCATGCCAGTGGTTCTGCTATGACACCAACTGATTCCTTCAGTACTCTTGGATGAAGCTCATCTGGGCCTGCTGACTTAAACACATCCAGTCCATCCAAGTGACTCTGCACCAAGTCAGCCTCAACAGTTGGTAGGCTGGTGTCCCTTTGATGCCCACCTAAAAACCCTTTAGGAAACTTATCTTGATCCCTGATCAGGAACACTGAGGCAAAAAACTCATTGAATAGCTCAGCCTTGTCCCCCTATCTGTTACTAATTACTCCTACTTGTTTAGTAGGGGTTCTATGCTGCCCTGAACCTTCCTTTTACTCCCTACATACCTAAAAAAAGACTTGTTGTTGCCTTTAATTTGTGTCGCCAGCCTCAGCTCTGCAGTTGGTTTGGCCTTTCTAACTGCCTCCCTGCAAGTACAGGCCAAGTAGGTATACTCCTCCTTGGTAGCCTCCCCCTGCTTCCACTGCCTGTATGCCTTCTTTCTTGCCTTTAGGCTCCCCTGGATTTCCCTGTTTAGCCAAGGACGTTTTTTGGCTCCTTTCCCCTCATACTGGGATCGTCACGTATATATGTGTATATATATGCACATACACGCACATACACACACACACACACACACACACACACACACACAACTTGAAATTATTTTTAATATTTGAAAAAAGAATCTTATATTAGGAGTTCCTGTATTTGTATTGCTTGTGTTCTTCATGGAAGTCCAACACTCTTAACTCCATGATAATTCAGGGGTTTGTATTTGAATTTCCTTTGGCCTTCATTATTTGAAGGCAATTATTAAAATATGTTGTATCATGGAGGAAATGATTTTTAAACACTGTAAGCATTTTATTATACAAAACTTTAGCTTAAGTCATCCCATTAAAGTCAGTAATGCATGCATATTGTCTATATATGTATGCACATTACACGCACATGATATAAAATCAGCTTTATAATAATGGAAGAGCTAGTGCAAATGAATTCCATGTGTATAGTCCAACAACCATGGTAACAGGACATTCTGACCATCAAACTAGCCTCAGAAGTAAATTCTATAGCCAATGAAGAGGTCAACAGTCCACTCAAGCATAAAGACCTGTTGGACTAGTGTGATTAAGGCATATCTATTTATTAGGGCTGTGCAAAGCTTCAGCCGCTGCTTTGATTTGGCAGAGTTTCAGCCCAGTTTGAGGGCTGAATCTCCTAATTGAATCAGGAGACCCTTAATCTTTCCAAACTGAATTGGAACCCTCCGAATTGATTCATAGAGATTCAGGAAGATTTGATGTTTTGGCCAGAGACACAGCTTTAAATGTTTTTTCTACATGACTCAAGGTACCAGGTGGCTGGTGAACGCTGAGATGGCGGGGCAGATGGAACGTCCCACAGGAGCGGGGGTGGGGAGGGGCATGTTCCTCAGTGCGCTTGGCAGCAGACTCAGAAGCACTTCTGGTCCACTTCTGGGTCTACCAGGGGGTAAGCTACATACTCAAAGTACCCCAGGTGGCTCATGAATGCTGAGATGAGTGTCCCCCGCGCACTCAGCAGCGGACCCAGAAGTGGACCGAAAGTATGTCCAGTCTACTTCCAGGTTTACTGCCGAGCATGCGGGGGCCCCCGTGCACTCCTGCGGGATGCTCCATCTATCCCACCATTGCAGTATTCATGAGCTGTGCCTGGTACCTCGAGGTATGTAGAAAAAACAATTAAAGCTGTGTCTGTGGCTGAATTGCTGATTCTCTGAATCAGCATCAAATCTTCATATTCAGATTCAGCTGAATCGAATCAGGACAGTGATCTGAATCAGCAAGTTGAATCACTGTCCCTGATTCAGGTCATATTCAAATTGAATACAGCCCATTTTGCACACTCCTACTGTTTATTTAGCTGATGGCACG
>NW_017729032.1:210554259-210554850 GCF_001723915.1 Gavialis gangeticus
ATCAAATCTTCATATTCAGATTCAGCTGAATCGAATCAGGACAGTGATCTGAATCAGCAAGTTGAATCACTGTCCCTGATTCAGGTCATATTCAAATTGAATACAGCCCATTTTGCACACTCCTACTGTTTATTTAGCTGATGGCACGTAGGCCAATGATGTGGCTAGAATCACGGCATGCCATGTTTGACTCACAAATGGCCAGATATGTTTTTACAGCTGGATCAACTGAAAAAATCCTTTATCGTGACTCTGAAGCAAGGCTCAAACTCTTGACTTTCCCTCCATGCTCCTTTTGGAGTGATCCAGCGGTCCTTCTTTAAAGCCATCCTATCACTAGCTATCTCATACTAAAATCTGGGGATTCAGCTCAAGTATGTTAGTTAATCTGAAAAACTTAGAGTTTAGCTATGGAAAGATGCAATTTTGGGGGTAAATTCAAACAATTTACAACTTCACAAAATTAGAACTCCTGTACAAAGCATGATAAGACACAATGGTTGGAAGCTATAGTTAGAGCAACTGTGAGAATAATTACCCAATGGAACAATTTACTTCATAGTTTCATAGTTTCTAGGGTCGGAAGGGACC
>NW_017729032.1:210554861-210558367 GCF_001723915.1 Gavialis gangeticus
AAAGGTGGAGCCCGTCCCATCCTAGCATGTCTCTCGTCGTTCCTTCACCTGATGACTCCTCTACAGAGTCCAGCTGGTGAAAACATATGGGAGATCGTTTTCACTCCTCAGCTCTGGAATTCACTCCCTCTGGAGTTCCACCAGAGCTCAAGACTGGTCCTGTTCCATAAGCACTGTGAGACTATTTGAGCAATCCTTTAGCAAACAAAGGCTAGGCTGAGATAGTGTTTAGGGGTTCTCTTGTTCATACTAGTATTCTAGTTCCTGTGTAAGTTGTTTTGTTCTCTTATCATTTCCTGTTTTGTAAATTATTCTCTTCTTGTATTGTAATCCACACTGAGTCTTTGTTGGAAAGGGAAGCATACAAATACAAAAATACATGCTATGTTTCCACACAAGGGCATAAATTCAGTGATTAAATTACTGGGTGAAATAATGTAACCTGTGTGAGTCTATATGAGCTTTTTTGCATCTCTTAACTTCTGACTGTTTGACTTTGCAGCATTTGTAATGGAAGGTTCATTTTGGCAAATAATTGAATAATACTCTTTGGTGCAATACACAATACATGTCATCAACTGATATAATGTTAGTAGATGTCTAGTATGCTTATTTGTTTCCAATTTGGAATAAATACTTTAATGAAAGAGAAAACTTCTTGCAAAGAGTATATTGCAGTAAGGATCAGACAAATAAAAGCCCAGTGCTCCAGGGGCCGTGTTGGACTGCACATCTAAAAGAAACAATGCGTGGCTAAGGAAACTTAAAATGAGTAGGCTGTGACAAAAGCCAGGGACAGTTGCAGTCCCTGCATGCTCAGTGCAAAGAAGCCAGGTGAACTTAGCTTAGACAGGGATCATTTGGACCTTAAAGCGGTCAAATAAGTTGATTGCATCAGTCAGTGGATCTAGGCTGGTTTGAGAGAAATTCACCACTCTCCTCTATACCTTGAGAGAGAGATGATGTCAGAAACCACTTTTACATACACCTCTGCAAGCATTTTCCATATTTGGCACAGGGGTTCAACTTCAGAGAAGTCCACTAGGGAACACTTTACAGTCACACAACACAAGGATGGTCTGAGCTTCAGTGTAGATGCCACGTGGAGAAATGTGGCCAGAAAGAGACTAGTGTTCACAGGGAAGATTGTTAAATAGGTTAGGTGGCGGATGTGTTCTTACAGTCAGTTTCCTCAGTGGTCACTACCAACACACATTCAATGAAGGAAAGAACCTGCTTTGAGCATATTAGAAAAAAAATCTACAGGCTCTGAAGACCTGTTTGACCAAGTCTAAGCTATTATCAGAGAACTCTTCACTATACCTTTACATTTTAATAATACATTTTAAAAGTATTCACCGTAATCTAAAGTTATGTAAATGTTTCAGTGATTTATGGCCCATTTTACTTTATGTATACACCAGTATAACTAAAGTCATACAAGTATAAAATGGAAATAACAAAAGTGATGAACTGGACTCAAGTCCCAGACCTAAAAAAGGCCCCTCATCTTAGGTGGAGTACAAGGCAAAGGGTAGGTCGTTGCTCCAGCACTGGTGCCAAACCAGGCTCAGATTCAGTCAGAGCCGTAACTGCAGCTGCAGCGGCAACTGCAGCCATAGCTGATGCCCCCGCTGCCTCTGCTCTGCATTGTATCTGTCCTGCACTGCCTTCCTCTTTCTCCACCTCCTCCCCCCGACTTACACTTAATTACAGCTCTGGTCCAACACATGGAGCACATTGTGGCTCCAGCCCCCTGCCCTGGGCCACAGTGGAGTCGGAGCCAGCACCAGAACTGGAGCCAGAGCTGAGGGTAAGGGGCAGTGTGGGGAGGGCACAAGGTGAGGCGAAGTGCAGGGAGAGTGCAGGCACCATAGTGGGAACAGGCAAAAGAGGGAGTAGGTGAGGGGTTAAGGTGAAAGGAGGCACAGGAACCATGGAGGAGGGGGAGGAGGGGGAGAAGAGGCAGGAGGCAAAGGAGAGGGGCCAAGGTGAAGAGGTCAGGCCACTTAGTTCCCATGCTGGGCTGCCTCTCTGCCACTGCTTTCCATTCCTTCTGCCTTTCAAAAACCAGTGTGTATTATATTCCAGGGTGTTACGCATAAGAAAAAATGGTATGCCATCTTATTTAAAGTACTGTTTACTCTCTGTCAGTCCTTGATTAAATCTTGTTTGCCTTTCCAATAGAAAAACCAGAACCAATTGGCCTTCCTGCTCTGAAATTTGGTATATTTTTTCCGTAAAGCTGTCTCAAACTAGGAGAAGAGCTTGCAGTGAAATGTGTTAGCCAGCACATTAAGTGTGTGGGCTCCATGTCCCATTTAGCAGATATCTACATTCATCTAGAAGAAAGGTTATGTCAAAACCTTTTGAATATCTGATTCTAGAAATGTCTCATGCCCATTTACATTGCAAACTGTATGTTAATAAATGTGAGGGCCTTGTTCTGTTGCCATACAAAAGCAGTTAAAAATATATCTCCTGCAAATGTCTCAGTTGCATTAAGGACATTATAAGCGGCTGAATGCTCCTTCCCATTTTGTGACTTTTGCACTCTGAAGTGAAAAACGAGATTTAATTTCCGATCCCATAAATTCAAAGAAATGCACAAATCACTGTTTTTACTGTATGGCTGATATTTACAATTTGCAAAACTGAACCAAACAGGTCCAATTAATTTGAGTGGTGCTAGAGGGGAAGATGTATTACAGAATGTGAGGAAAAACATGACAGTTGCTGCTTTAGCAGCTGGATTAGTCCCTTCACTCTGAAAGAAGCCCTAGAGAGCCACAAATGAATCACATTCTGACATCCTGCACTGAGATATTTGAGCCTTGACATTGCATCAATATATGACAACTGTGCATTGTCACAACTCCTCCCCATTGAGTGACACAGCATTCTAATGATCCTGGAGGTCAGGGGAGTAATGCCAGGGGAGAATCTGGCTCTTTAATATCTTCTTTGTTTCTCATATATTTATATACAGACACATAAATGCATGCCATCCAACTCTGCCTTGGCCATTTTAAAGGGATTAACATCACTGCCTTGAATTCAGGTTTTTACTACAGTTGAAGCAGGAGTACCTAAGCCATATTTGAATAAGAAAGAACAGAGCAAAGGAACACACATTACCTACTCCGCCAAGATATCTGTCCCCAGGCTCCATAAAGGAAATGGAGCAAGAATCATAGAAAATGAAGGCTGGAAGGGACCTCAGGATGTCATCTAGTCGAACCCCCTGTTCAAAGCAGGACCATCCCCAACTAGATCATCCCAGCCAGGGTTTTGTTGAGCCAGGCCTTAAAAACCTCCAAGGATGGAGCTTCCACCACCTCTCTAGGTAACCACTCTTCTAGTGAGGTTGTTCCTAATATCCAACCTAAACTTTCCTTGCTGCAACTTGAAACCATTGCTTCTTGTTCTGTCATCTGTCACCGCTGAGAACAGTCTAGCTTAACTCCCCTTCAGGTAGTTGAAAGCTGCTATTGACTCCCTTCTTA
>NW_017729032.1:210563367-210569145 GCF_001723915.1 Gavialis gangeticus
TCAGGTAGTTGAAAGCTGCTATTGACTCCCTTCTTAGTCTTCTGTTCCCTAGACTAAATAAGCCCAGTTCCCTCAGCCTGTTCTCAGAAGTCATGCGCCCTAGTCCCCTAGCCATTTTTTGTTGCCCTCTGCTGGACTCTCTCCAATTTGTCCACATCTTTTCTGTGTTTGGGGGGGGGGGGACAAAAGTGAACACAGTAATCCAGATGTGGCCTCACCAGTGCTGAATAGAGGGGAATAATTACTTCCCATGATCTGCTGGCAACACTCTTACTAACGTAGCCTGGTATGCAGTTAGCCCTCTTGGCAACAAGGGCACACTGTTGGCTCCCATCAAAGTTATTGTTCACTGTAACCCCCAAGTCCTTTTCTGAAGAGCTGGTGCTTAGCCAGTTGGTCCCAAACCTGTAGCGGTGCATGAGATTCTTCCATCTTATGTGAAGGACTTTGCACTTGTCCTTGTTGAGTCTCATGAGATTTCTTTTGGCCCAATCCTTTAATTTATCTAGGTCACTGTGAATCTGTCCAGTGTATCTACTACACCCTGTAGTTTTGTGTCATCTGTAAACAGTCTTAGGGTGCAATCCATCCCATGTTCCAGATTTTTAATGGAGATACTGAACAAAAGTGGCCCCAGGACTGACCCCCAGGGCACTCCACTTGATACCAGCTGCTAACTAGACCTCAAACCATTGATCACTACCTACTACCCATTAATGCTGATGATCCACCAGCTTTCTATCTACCTTCTATTCATCCAACCCATACTTCCTCAGTTTGTTTGCAAAAATTCTGTGGGAGACCATAAGAAAACCTTGCTGAAGTCAAGGTATATCACATCCACTGCTTTCCCCGTATCCACAGAACCAGTCATCTTATCAGAGAAGGCAGTCAGGTTGGTCAGGCATGACTTGCCCTTGGTGAATCCATGCTGACTATTCCTGATCACTTTCACACCCCTCCCCCCCGCCCAGGGCTTAGAAAAGGATTCCTTGAGGATCCTTAGAAAAGGATTCCTGCTCCATGATTTTTCTGGGGACTGAGGTGAGGCTAACTCGTCTGTAGTTCCCTGGATTCTCCTTCTTCCCTTTTTAAAAGAGGGTCACTATATTTGCCCTTTTCAAATTGTCTGGGACTTCCTCAATCACTATGAGTTTTCAAAGATAATGACCAGTGGCTCTGCAATGACATCAGCCAATTCCCTCAGCACCCTCAAATGCACTGCATCTGGCCACATGGACTAGCACACATCCATCTTTTCTAAATAGTTCCTAACCTGTTCTTACACCATGGAGGGCTGTTTACCTTCTCCCAAAACTGTGTTGCTGGTGCAGTAGTCTGGGAGCTGATTTTGCCTGTGAAGCCCAAGGTAAAAAAAATATTGAGTACTTAAGCCTTTTACTCATCATCTGTCACTAGGTTGCCTCCCCCATTTAGTAAGGGACCCACAGTTTCCCTGACCTTCCTTTTTTTGGTAACATACTTTTAGAAACTCTTCTTGTTACCTTTCACATCTCTTGCTAGCTACAACTCTAATTGTGCTTTGGCTTTCTTGATTTCATCCCTGTATGCCCAAGCAATACTATTATATTCTTCGTAGTCATCTGTCCAAGCTTCCACTTCTTGTGAGCTACCTTTTTTGTTTTCAAGGTCACTGAAGAGTCCTCTGTTAAACCAAGCTGGGTACCTACCATATTTGCTATTCTTCCTGCACATCGGATAAAAATGTTTCTGGGGATGTCAGTGAAGCCACATTCTTGCCTCTTCTAAAGACTTCCTGATCCATATAACTGTTTCTGATTCCTACCAACACCTAGATGTCTAAATTTCTGATGGAAAGGAGGAAAGAAACATGTTAAATAAGTCTACTATATCTCGTCTCTCCCATATCAAATATATGTACAACTGTATGGTAGTTTCCAGTGGGTCTCACTCAATATGCCTTGATGCTGTTCCATTCTGCCTAAAATACTTAAATATTAATTAGAACACAACCTATATCAGTTCCTGACTGTCTTTCTTTCTCTGGCTCTGTGAATGTATATTTTAATGAAAGTGTTAACAGCATCAGTAGGAGAGACTGAGACCAACTGACTCTGGAAAATACTTTAGTGATCTGGGTCCTCTCCAAAGAGATGTTGATTCAGATTTCCTCAGGAGGAAGAAGGAACTTGAATCTCAGTCTCCCACATCTTGTGTGTGAGTTTCCTAGGTAGTCTTGGGTAAAAGCAGGTTACCAGTACAGCAGCTTCCTTGGTTTTATTTACCGAACCATTTTTTTAATACAGGTACCTGTTGAAAAGTTTCTTTCAAATGGAATTTTATTTTTATCAAAGAAAGGATGAATTTGAGGCTGGAAGGTTGTTCCAATCATGGGTTTTTTAGGGCTTTTTGTTTTGTTTTTTGTTTTTGCACAGCCATTTAAATGAAAAAATATTACTCACACAGGCCTTCAGGGAGCTGAAATTGATGCTGGCCTTCCCTATAGATGTCAATTTTTACCCCAAAGTGCTGATTTTGCAAATATGTATTTAGGGCCCTTATGCTTTGGATTAGACCCATTGAACATAGTGGGGCTAGTTGCATTCTGAGCAGAACTATTTGAAAATCAGTGTACAAGAAACTGAAAATGATCAGAATCCTCTGTGAGAATATCCCTGTAAAGGTTTTCATGTATTAGCATATAAATTTCAAGAAGAAACCTGTACATTATAGATTTCTTAATAATTTTTAAAAAACAGGCAAACGTATTTTTTTAAGGAAAGACAAAGAACCATGACAAAGAAACCCTGATAATAATGATAAAGAATTAAACTGTGCTGAACTATGTAACACAAAGACAGTCAGAGTGGTCAGAACACTAGATTTATATCAACTTTATTGTGAGACCTTCAGCAAGTTACTACAACCTGTTTCTTTGATGTGATAACCGCTTCCTAGACTGTCAAGGAAGAATTCTTTAGGTAACAACATGCCAAATGAGGATGTAGGAGCTGATTTTTTTTAGCTGCTTCTTTTGATTTTCACTGGGACTGTGGGTGTTGAGCATCTCCAAAATTCAGGTGTTTAAGCAGATTGTAGATTCTGTTTATTAAACTGTTAGCCAGAGAAAACAGGACCTATCACAGAAAAATGCTGTGAAGTTTAATTCAAGTTGGTGAAGAATATAAAGACCTTTATCTGAAAGGTGCTACATAGCTACAATTTCTTTTACATACACAGCACATTATATACCAAATGTCTGGTTCATGATAGTTTTCACTAATTCTGCTGCATATTTGCAATAATTATTTTTCTTTTTTATTTTCAGTTCCACCTTTCATCCAGCCTTTTGAGTCTCCAAGATTCTCCATTGGGCAGCGAGTCTTCATTCCATGTGTTGTAGTCTCAGGGGATTTGCCAATCACAATAACCTGGCAGAAGGATGGCAGACCAATCCCGGACAGTCTTGGAGTTACCATTGACAACATTGACTTCACCAGCTCCTTAAGGATTTCTAATCTTTCACTGCTGCATAATGGGAATTACACCTGTATAGCAAGAAACGACGCAGCAGCTGTGGAGCACCAAAGCCAATTAATTGTGAGAGGTAAGCAGATGTAATTAGTCTGAAGGGCACCAATTAAACAGAATTCATCAGTATTTCCAAATGACATCTGTTTGATGAGAGGTATAAACTAGTGGAAAATATGGTAATCCCTCTTCTCATCAAAGAAAACAGAGAACAAGAGAGCACTGAAACAAATATGACTCTTTCTTTCTGAATGTAGTGAGCCTTGAACCTAATCAACTTCCAAGCAATGCATTAGGGAACAAATGGGAGCTACAGGTTTTAATTTATGGAAAATATTTTGTAACACTGACTCATCCTTTGGGATCAAAGCATTTGAATCAATATTGGATTAATCTAGTCTGATTCTCCCTCTTCTAAATAACAAAATATGACAGTAAGTAAGAGCATATCAAGATTTCTTGTCACTGTCTTTTGCAGGGGAGAGACTTATTCTTCTTTCCATTGGTTTTTCTAAATATTTTTCTTTTATTGAGATATTATGGCTTATGTCTTCTCATA
This sequence comes from Gavialis gangeticus, assembly GCF_001723915.1. NCBI lineage: Eukaryota > Metazoa > Chordata > Crocodylia > Gavialidae > Gavialis > Gavialis gangeticus. The sequence goes on from NW_017729032.1 coordinate 210,567,440, forward strand.
TACACTTGGCTCTCATACTCATACTTCATAACATTTTGCCTTGAAATGGATTAAGAATACAGACTCCTAAAAACAAGAGAGAGAGAAGAAAGACCTTTCAGTTGATATGCACTGGAAAACATTTTTTCCCTGTGAAAAATTTAATGAAAACAAACTCTTTCATTTTTTAAATGTTTTCTATAAAGATTTTTCATTTTCTTTAGGGAAAAAAATAATGGGTGTTCTTCCCCCTCAATTTCAGCTCTCAAAAGCGATTTTTAAAATTTTTTCTCAAGCAAAAACATGGCAATATGAGAGTGTAAACAGGAAAGGAAATCCAGGTAATTGAGTTCAGGCTTCTTCTATTAAAAGCAACCCTATCATGTAATTCTGTACATAAATTAATCAAGCTCCATTTTAAGTCCACTAATGGATCTTGTACTCCTCTACTAACAAGTTTGGCTTAACTGAAAAATGTTGCTTGAAAGAACATTTTTTTTCATGTTTGTACTATTTAGGCTTTAGAGGGGTTTTTTAATGAAAAACCTGTAAAATATTTGTGTTTGACAAAAAGGCTTTTCTTAAAAGAAAATTGTAACAAAAGAATTTTGAGCAATTCCTCCTGTTAATTCATATTCAGGCTATTACCTAAGGGTCTATGTTATTCCTGATGCTACAGTCTCAGGGACATTGTCTGTTTATAGTATTGTTACAGTTTTGGTCCTATATAATTCCAATATTTCTGTCCTGTTCAAGAAGATGATAATGTTAGCAGAGGGACAGGGATTAAATATGCAAGACATTCAGGGATGTTAGGGGTAAGTTAGATCAAGTTAAAATGGCCGGCTGATCTAATTTAGTTCACCCAGGTGTGAACTTTGCACTTATTGCCCCAGTTCCAGTGATTGGGAATCAATCTAAACCCATAACTGTACAGAAGTTCCACGCATACAGACTGGTCTAAAATGCCAGAACCCAGTCTAAGATAGACCTGGATCAATATAGTATCAGACATACTCAATCTAGGTTAGGCTGGTGCATGGAACTTCTGTACAGTTGCCTGCATAGTACCAAGGCTGGGAAAGCCCAGCTGCTCACCCAGACCCTGGAGCTTCACTTTCCCTACATGCCCCCCCAGCACTGATCTATTTTTTAGGCCCTTGCCCCTCTTCCCCCTCCCCACAGACCAGTCAGCCTCCTCAATTCTCCATCTTGCAAGCTGCTCCTGGCACCATCAAATTTATCAATGTTTGCCACTGCTAGAGCCAAGGAAGTAAGTATTGGTGGAGGGAAGGCTGGGAGGGATGGTGTTGTAGGTTCACTGGGGGTGGGGTCAGGGGACAAAGAATGGCCCCTGCAGACCTCACGAGTCCCCCTGATCCTTGTCAGACCCTTCTGGACCCCAGTAATCCCCTACAGATCCCACTTGCCCCCTGTTCCCCTGATGAACCCCTGATCCACCCTGAGCCTGCTTGCTCCCACAATCCTCTCAGCCCCTCTCCACTAGCACCCCCCATCTTGACTTACCTTAGATCAGGTAGCCATTTTCAACATGGTCTAATGTCCTCCTAACCTTCCCAACTATTTTCATTCAGCCTTAAAGAGCATACCTATAACTCACTTGGGATTCAAGCATGTGCACACTGGATGCTCTCTGGTTAGAGTAACAGCAGGCTATATAGCTTTCTTATTTCCATTTTGCAAATGCAAAACTGGACGCAGTTCTC
>NW_017729032.1:210569562-210597897 GCF_001723915.1 Gavialis gangeticus
CAGCCTTGGCTTTCCTGGTTTGCTCCCTGCAGGACTGGACCAGTGCAGAATATTCTTTCTTGGAGGTGAATCCCATCCTCCACCCTTTGTAGGCCTTTCTTTTTAGCCTCAGGAGGTCTGCTAGGTCCCTGGAGAGCAAGGGGGGCTGCTGTGCCCTCTTGCTGCGTTTCCTCCGAGATGGAATAGAATTAGCTTGTGCATGGAAGATCAGTCCTTTGAGGAGCAACCACTCTTCCTGAACTCCCCTACCCCTGGGTTCGTGGTCCCTTAGGGCCTCACTGTGAAGCCTCCTGAGCTTGTCAAAGTCAGCTTTCCTGAAGTCAAGGACTTCAGTGTTGCTGACTGACTTGCCAGCTTTACATTGGATGGTGAAGATGATCAGCTTGTGGTCGCTGTCACCCAGCTTCCCATCGATCATTAGGTCACTGATTAGGTCATCCCCAGTAGCCAGTATCAGGTCAAGCAGCGCTTTACCTCTCGTTGGCCCGTAGACTTCTTGAGTCAGGTAGAGGTCATCCACTCATGATAAGAAGCTTTGCGACTGCTCAGATTTTGCTAAGTGATCCTCCCACAAGATGTCTGGGTAGGTAGTCACCCTTGACAACCATGGTCCTGGAGCATGCGGCCTCAACCAGTTCTCGAGCAAACTCCTGGTCAAGCTCTTGACTTTGGGTGGGAGGTCTGTAGTAGACTCCCACCGTTGTGTCGTCTGTGCCGTGTTCCCCATGGATTTTAACCCAGAGGGTCTCCAGTTGTCCACCCTGGTCACCAACATCAGCTTGCAGGGTCACGTAGCTTTCCTTAACATAGAGTGCTACACCCCCGTCCCTTTTACCTACTCGATCTCTCCTGTACAAGGTATAGCCGTCTATACCATTGCTCCAGTCATGGGTGGAGTCTCACCAGGTCTCTGTTATCCCTGTGACATCATAATTATGATGACGAGTTCCTCCTGCTTATTCCCCAAGCTCCTGGCATTTGTGTACAGGCAGGCAAGTGTCCCCTTGGGGGCTCTTGCCTTGCCCACAGATTGATCCAGGGTTGGGGCAGGGGTAAGCTCCCTTAAGTGCCTTGGCTTACTGGCTTTGCAAGGGTTGCTCAGCGGACCAGCAGTGGCGGTAGTCCCCTCACCCTCCAGTGGGCTTAGTTTAAAGCCCGGTGGAGCAGGTCATCCAGTCTGGCTGAAAAGAGCCTCCTCCCTATTGGAGAGAGGTGGAGGCCATCTCTTCCCAGCAGGTCACTGCTTCTCTCACCACAGAGTGGGCTGTGGTCATGGAAGCCAAAGTCTTTTCAAAGAATGGTGCCTCTTTGCAAGCTTTCCCAATCCCTTCAGCACCTTCTGATGGGCATGACTTTCTTGCAGTCAGTCACAGTGAGTTTTGGTGGCATCTAATCTAGTGGACTTATGAAAGCTGGTCTTTTCTCCCTATCCCCTCAGCCATGCTCCATTATAACATATCCATACCAGTAAAATCCCAGCAGGCCTGTTCTCTCCCCTCTGCCTCTGTTTCTGATACCACTTTTTCTTTTGTGCTTCCTTTCATGTACAAGAGAATAGCACTTGGTTCACTTGCTCCTTTCCTTTTAGTTCCTGCTGTTACTTCAGCCATCTCAATCTACTCTGCCTCTCAGTTTGAATGATAAATCACTTAAGTTCCCCTTGGGTCCCTACTCCACCTCTAAGATAATACATCTTACTATTAGGATTTTTTTTTTTTAATATTAGACCTAAATTTTCCACTAAGAGCTGGACTGACCCTCTCCCTATCCTTTTATTACCTCATTTCACAGGAGGCCAGGTAATCAGGTATCACAGGGTTACATCTGCTCACTACTACTCTGGATTCAATTTGACCTAAACACCCTGAAGTAAAGACTACATTTCCAACAATCTGTTCTCTGAGCCCCCCAGTCCCTTGTCATCTCATTCTTCATCTTGTGAGTGTCATGTAACGAAAACATTTTTAAAGGAAAAAGATATGCAGTTTCCCTATAAATAAAGGGAAACAAATGGTACTTTAATTTTTCTATTTTCTAATCTATATTATGCAACAGCTTCTGAGCCATGTGTTCCAAATGGCAGGGGATGGATTCTTAGAGATCTTTTTTATGCAAAGAGCATGATTCTGGATACAAGAGTGGACAGCAGTTGTTTGCTGTTGTCAGAAATCAAAGGGGACTAGGACTAAACTAGCTGAAACCCGTAAAACATTTGCAATTACATTTTTATTGCAAGAGTATTTATTTAAATACAAGATTTTTAGTTATCCTTTGACCGAATACTGTAACAGAATCAAAACTTCTCACCCTTGAAAGGTACCATCCAGGCTGCCCTCCTGCTGCCTTCCCAGGGCAGTCAGCCAATTGCCAGGTGGTCCCAGGCAGTGGGAAGGCAGCAGAGACAGTGCACAGGGTGCTGGAACCCACCAAGGCCAAGCTTCCCCGAGCATGCCTGGGGTTCCAGCACCCCATACACCATTGGACACGATGGGTGCTGCCTGCAAGCTGGGGCTACACCCATGCATCTAGCACCCTGCCTGCTAGCCCTGGGGGGCACAGCTACCACGGAGAGAAGCACCAGGCTTCCCTGCAGCTCAGGGGCTGAGTGACCTGGTGGCAGCTTGCATGGGCAGGCTTTGCTGAGGAAAAAAAGAAAGCAGCGGGGGGCCTGATCTCCCCCTCCCTCCCCCCGAGTCTGCCTGTGTCTCGCATGGCTGGGGAGCAAGCTGCCAGTGGACCCTGAGGTTTGGGGGACTCTGGTGCTTCCCTCCATGGTGGCAGCACCCCCCAGGTAGCGCACACCCTTTGCTACCCTGCCTGAGTGGTTCTGGGGGGCACTGCCACCACAGAGGGAAGAACTGGGGTCTCCTGCAGCCCAGGGTCTGCTGGCAGCTCCGACCCACTCGGGCCCCTCACCACTTTTTTTGTTCCTTTGGTGGAACCTGCTATCTGTCCGGAGCACCCTGATTGGTTGTGTCAGTAAGCATTGTGTTTTGCCAACAAGACAACCAATCAGAGTGCTGCATACAGACAGACTAAGCCTATTATTATTATACATGTTTTCCTCTGGTCTTTTTACACTTATTGTTCATTTTAACCCATGAATTGTTTTTTTATAGCAAAGATATTATTTTGAAAATATGTGGGAGTCTCTACTATTTAACAGTACATGGATAAATTTACAAATAGCTTTTAAATGCAATAATTTTTAAAGTTAAATTGAAAAGGAGTTTTCTGCCGACACTTAATCTCAAGGGCTGCTGACATGAAAAAAAACCCAACACATTTTACTGGAAGCAGCAGCACATTACTTCAACCCACTTCCACAGCATCTGTATAGATCCAGTGCTTCAGTGGGGCTTTTTGGTGTTTTTATCTAATAACTAATTCAATCAGCTATTAAATAAAAGTGCCAAAAAAGGCCCACTAAAGCACCCAATCTATACAGATGTTGGGAAATTGGGGTGCAACTAACACATTGCTTCTTCTGGGCATGTGTTAAACTTGGAGTGGGAGCACACCAAGTTTAAAGTAAAGCACTGGGTTTTTTTCCCTATGTCTGTAAGCAGCCAGGAAGTTTTATTTTTTTCTGTGCTGACTGAAAGCAGACTAGGAGCTGGTTATTGCCTGCTAAAGTTTAGATATTAGTGCATGTATGAACTTTTGGAGAGGCTACACCATCCCCTAAAAATCTGTCAGTCTATAATTGAAGATAATTCTCATAATTTTATTTCAGATTATATCATTTGTAATGTTTAAACATGATACCCCGCAAAATTCAAATGCAAATATCTTCATGTTTAAACATTACAAATGATATCTTTAGACTCCTTCATTTTGCAAACCTTGAAAATGATGGGGCAGAGAAATACGTCTCTTCATTTTTTCTGTATCTTAGATAAGGTGTTCACTATTGTTGCAACCCTTTAATGCTGTAATAAAGAACAAAAATGGCATAAAGAGGACTTTAAAACAAAACCAAAAAAATATATATATTCCAGCTTGGGAATGATTTCCCCAGTATAGGCACTAAGGAAGACAGACATTACGGCTAGGGACAGACATTACACGTAAACTGGTATAAGTGATCAGAAACCAGTTCAAACCTGTAACACAACAGAAGTTCAGTGCACATATACCACTTTCAAAATGGCTAAACCTAATTTAAGGTAAACCTGGATGGATATAGCCTTAACTGCAACCCTAACATCAGTGTATCAAACTTAACATGATGTTTCAGGTTAAACTGGTCTATCAAACTTGTGTCCCAGATCCCCTCCCAACTCAAGTTACCTCAAAGTTCCTCAGAATCCCAAAATGCTTTGAGCCCTCCACCACCACATGAACCCCTGCCCCCTGCAGGGCAGCTCACTGTAACACTGCTCATGCTCTGCTGCTCCAGCCCAGCACTTAGCTGGCCCCAGTCCTGGGCTGTCACAGAGCCATATGCATAGGCCCTCAGCCCAGCCTCAGCTCCCAGCTCCAGGCAACATGCAGCCCAGAGTGGGGGAAGTGCGGCTGGGGAGCCAATACAGACACTTCCCTTGGGGACTCTTTTAGTTCCCTCCTGCCATCTCTGGGCTGCCTACTGGCCCAGCCAAGGGCTATGTGGCCTGGCAGCTGCAGCTCCTTTCCCCTCCCCTCCAGCAACTGCAGCTTCCCCCATGCTGCCACCAGCAAAGTTGCCAGGCATACCAAGACCAACTCTGGAAGCCTAAGGCTCAGTGTGGAGGGTCTGTGGTGACACTACAAGGTTGGGGGCACATGGTCTGCAACCATTCAGGGATGGCCCGGGCTCAGGTGGGTTTGGCCACTCTCAGCAATACCCAGCATGCTGGGAGGTATGCAGGAGCACCTCCTTGCTTCTGGCCCTGGTGCAGACATCTGTCAGTCTTGTAACCTAAAGGACTTCCCCAAGGTGCCTGCCACAACCTAATCATACCCCCAGGGCAGTCTGAATTATTTCAGCAGCTTCTTCCATAGATTATATCCTTTCTATAGAATTGAATTAAGGATTTTCTGTCTTCTGTAAGCTATTTAAAAATCCATATAAAGTTTATCATGATGAATTCCTATACAATACATAATAAAATAATTGTGAAATAAAGAGTACTGAGAAATGTTTTAACTTGTGGAAAAAAAGTTCATAAATGTATTATGAATTCTCAGGTTCTCAAATATTACTAGAATAGAGGTTTCAGAGTAAGTCTTAGATGCATAAATCATGATTCTAAAATTCCTTTGAGTGAACATGTCATGAGTTTCAATGAAGATAAGGTCTTTAAATACCTAATAACCCCCCCTTAATGCATTTAGCATAAGTGTGTTTTCATTTTGTGCTTGCCAAGTATATCTTTGATTATCAGATAGTTAGGCACCCAATGAGGAGTCCAAAGCCTTGAATGTTCCATAAAGGAAGAGCATGCATGTCTGTTCCCTGATGTTTTGGAGAGGAAAAATATGCAGTAAATGCACTCTGTGATTGAAATATAAGGGGGAAAAAAGACAAATGGTCATTGCCAGTGCTGCATACCTCATTTATTTTCCTTGTTGGTATTTACACTCCAGCCCTGAAAGCAGTTCTTGAAAATCTCACTTCATATTTAATGCTCTCATTAGACTTTATCAACATGAACCACTATACATTGTCTCATTTTGCAGAAGCACATCTCTTTTCTACAACTGCATAGCAAATGATTTCACTAAACCAGCTAAATTGACCCCATAGGTCCAATGACCAAATTTAATAACTGTTCATCTCTGGTAAAGTACAGCATTTAATGATATCATTCATTAAAACATCAATGGTTGCTTTGGCTGATTAAATTTCTGCTATCATTTTGACAGTATGACCTAAATGTGAAGTACAAATGCTCCATGTAAAAATGAAACATTGGGTTCTGGGACAGTCTCCTAGGTTTTCTTTTTTATTCATTCTAGTGGCTCTGCAGAGAAGCTCATGTTATGAGCCTTCAGAATCATTCTCTGTGTTCAGGGTCTATTAAACCATAGTTGGGTCAGAAACAGTTTCAGAAAATTATCCCTGGGTTAGAAGGGCTCAGGGACTATCATGAGCATCTAGTCTGAACTCCTGCATATTTGCAGCATGTTACCATGTGATGAGTATGTTTGGTCAAAAGGTATACTTGGGTTTCTAAAAAAAATGATGGCATGCAAAAAATTATTTTTAATCCTCGAGAATAAAGTTCATTGTTGTCAGCAAAGATGACAGTAGTGAACAATGTGGTGTTAGACCACTACCTGACCTATCTCTAATTTACTGGACTGTTTCTAGAAAGCAGAGGAAACAAAGGCATTTGCCAGGCTTAAAATGTCACTGGAGCACTATAGCTTATCTTTCCGTATCTGTTTTGATTTCTGTCATCCTTTGTTTTCTCTTTTTTTAGAGCCTGTAACTGGCAGTCATAACACTGAAGGAAAATATCCTTTTAGGCTCTTCTGAATTCAACCATTAAATAATTTGAGCCTGTCAGCTTACTGCTGTTGAACTAAACAATTCAACAACTCATTCCTTATCACTGATACATGGGTTGTATTAAATGAGCTAGCCTTAAAGGAACTCACTGATAAAGCAATTTAAAATGTTCACATTGACAAACTCAGGATACATAGTTTCTGGTCCAGAGGTAATATTCAGAAGGGAATCATTCCATCTTGGTCTCATTCTGTTTTTTAACCTACACCTCTGTTTTTTAATGTATTTGTGAAGTGATGATTGGGCTGAAGAGGTGAAAACCCATCATTACAGAGAAAAGCACCGGGCAAATTGTTTCTTTGACTCTACTGTAGCCCCTCAGCCTACTGGCCTTGGTGTAGTTACCAGCCAGATCATCTCAACAAGGTCCAAGTGTATGACTTGAAGAAAATAGAACATGGAAGCAACTTTACAGTATGAAATTATATGCAAAAGTCTGGATCAAAAAGGAACAGGGTTTTTAAAATTATTTTAATCTTTCAAACATAAGTTAGTAATGCTGAAGAAACCATTACTTTGAAAATATAATCGCAAAATAAACCACTGTTGTTGAAAAGGCATTTCCTCTCTAGTTATCCTCTGATTACTTCCCATTTCATACCTAGGAGAAAAAGAGTCTTCTGGCTTGTCTAGAAAAAAACAGAACAAATCGCACATAAAAGTCTGTTGAATAATTGTAAACATCTGAGTCATTATGTCTTACCTGTAGCACCATTTTGAATTTTCAGTGGCACCTTAGTAACTCCAGTCAGAAGTCTAAACCCTCAAAACTACCAGCAGAACTGTGACCAACTGGCACTGTATGCAGTTAATTTTAACAGAGTGAAGTTTCCATTTTCCTATGTAGACAAGGTCCTGCCCAATAAGAATTAAAGCATACAGTATTTGTGAAACAGTGTCTGGAAGCTTTTATATCACCGCTTAAAATGTAATGGTTCTATAGCTGAACAGTAGAATCCAGCGTCTTCAGCTTTCCACCTGGCTCTAAATTCTATAATAATAGTAATAAATGGAAAATGAGAGTGACTTATACCTACATAGTTGATGATGAAGGATCCAAAACCACTTTATAAAATTACTGTTCCTTTTCTGACAATGATTAATCACATATCATGCCTTGAGACTGTTGTGACGGGGTTCCAATTTTTTCACCTTGTATGCAACATTGAATACACACTTAATCAGATGCAGTTTATTCTTCCCTCCCTTCCCCCTCCCCCTCAACATCATTTTAAATATCATGCCCATAGATTTCATAGACATTAGGGCTAGAAGGGATCTCATGAGATCATCAGGTCCAGCCCCCTGCCCAAAGGGCAGGAAGTCAGCTGGGGTCAGGTGACCCCAGCAAGATAGTCATCCAAATGCTTCTTGAATGTGTCCAGAGTAGGTGCTTGCACCACTTTTGGGGGGAGTCTATTCCAGACTCTGGAGACTCAGATGGTAAAGAAGATTTTTCTCATGTCCAGTCTAAAATAGTCTTCCAGCAGTTTGTGACCATTTGACCTGGCCTTCCCTTGAGGTGCCCTAGTGAACAGATGTTCTCCTAGATCCTGATACACACCCCTTATGTAATTATAGGCTGCCACCAAGTCTCCTCTGAGCCTATGCTTCTCCAGGCTGAAGAATCCCATGGTTCTCAGCCTCTCCTTCTAACGCCTGCTCTTTACCTCTGATCATGTGCATGGCTCTCCTCTGGACTCTCTCAAGCTTCTCCACATCCTTTTTAAAGTGTGGAGCCCAAAACTGGATGCAGTACTCCAGCTGCAGCCTCACCAAGCCTGAGTAAAGTAGAAGGATGACATCTTGGGTCTTGCTTGAGATGCATCAGTAGATGCAAGCCAGGATTTTATTTGCTTTGCCAGCTGTGGCATTGCATTGGTGGCTTATATTCACTTTGTGGTCAGTCAAGACCCCCCAAGTCTCATTCAGTCATGGTGCTAGTGAGTGTAGCACTGCCCAACCTATAGGTGTGATGTGGGTTCTTTCTCCCAAGGTGAAGCACTTTGCATTTCTCTATGTTGTATGTCATCAGGTTTTGATCTGCCCACCTTGCAAGCCTGTTCAGGTTGGCCTGAATCCCCAGCCTATCCTCTAGAGTGACCATACTTCCTCATAATTTGGTGTTTTCTGCCAACTTAGCCAGTCTACTTCTGACACACAAATCCAGATAATATATGAATATATTAAAAAGTACTGTTTTGAGAACTGAAACCCGGGGGATGCCACTGGTCACCATGCACCACGTTGGCTCAATTCCATTGACAATCACTCATTGGGGGCTGTAAAGTTGCCAAGGCCACAGCAGCTCCCCAATTTTACCATGAGGACATCATGGGAGACCAAGTCAAAGGCTTTTTTGGTATCCAAGTAAATGACACCAGCCTGGTCATAAAAGGAAATGAGGTTAGTCAGGCATGACCTACCCGTAATGAAGCCGTGTTGGCTATCTCTCAAAATAATGCCTTCTGTTAGCCTGTGGTTGATGGATTCTGTAACAATTTTTTCCAAGATCTTTTCAGGGATTGAGGTCAAACTGATTGGCCTGTAGTTCCCTGGGTCTTCCTTCTTTCCCTTCTTAAAGATAGGCAGCATGTTGGTCCTCTTCCAATCTTCAGGAACCTCTCCCAAGAGTTATAAGTTCTTAAATATCCCTGCCATTGGCCGTGCTATGATATCAGTCAACTCTTTTAGCACTCTTGGGTGCATTCCATCCAGGCCCGCATACTGACTTGTGGATGTCCAGTTTTTCAAGGTATTCCCTCACAAGGTCTCCGCTAATTGTAGGTGTATGGTCATCTTTACCCTGGTAATCCTGTGTCCTGCAAGGCAGGGTAATCCTTGTGGGCTGGTGGAAAAATGATATGCTTCTGTCTAGGGAAGGATACAGTAACTGATGAATCATTTACTAATGAATTGATCTGGAAAATTATGTGTATATGCAGCACCCCTGCATTGCATTTGTTGTGGGCAAAAATGAGTCAGCCAGTGTACAGAATTAAGCTCTGGGAAGGGAAAATTTTGGCCAAGGATACCTGAGAAAAGCCACAAATTCTACATGTATCAAAAATACTATGGGATCTTTAGTACATAAGAATACAATGCAACAATTGAATTTCTTTCTAGGAAGATGGAAAATCCCTGTGCAAGAACAGGTGATTTCAAGGAGTCTAGGTGTTTCAAATATTATTCTTATGGCACTAAGCCACCTGACTCATCTGAAAAGAGAAGACAGCCAGGTCTGTTAGGTAGGGCACACAAATTGGAGTTAGCAGTGTCGAGTCCTCACAGCTGACCTAATATTCAGGTGTGTTGAACTCAGTGAGAACTGTGGTTGCCTGATGAATGTTGGACTCTACCCCTTCCTGTGAAATTGTGACAAGCATAGAAATCCATTTTTGTAAACGTTCTTGAGTTTTACAAGTGAAAACTGGCTAGTATAGTAATATTTTGAGTAATGGTTAAAGTAAATGGGAATGTTTTCTAACTCTTCTAGAGCTTTTTATACCCTTGTTTAGCAGTTGATAACATGGCAGCATGCTGTGTCATGAGAATCGTCAATTCATGCAAAATACCCATTGTCAGCCAGAGCATAATATATAATAAATCCTAAATTTTACCCAACAGAATCTAGTCTGAGAAATTAGAGAACTATTTTATTGCAAGTGATCTTTGTAAAATTGTATAACACACTTGTGTCAACATATTGAAGGACAAAAAAAATCTAGTATCTAGTTGCATTTTACCTTAGATTCACTTTTAGTCATCTACTGTGTTCATTTATCCTTATGTTGACTGTAGTTAGATGATACAGTAATCTGTGTCTATATGGGAAGCATCTTTGTTGCCAACCATTTTGCCAACACTACTAGGTCTGTAATTTCTGAATAGTTATACTCTTGGATCAACCCATTTTCTATTGTCTCTGTTCCCATATCCATCAAGCTTCTCAAATTGAATGCATTTACATTCAGTTCCAGATTAAATTCAAATGTATCATTGGTGTTAAAATGACATCTCCTATTCTCTGTTATAAACATGGCCATGAGTGAGCCTTGAGTTATAACTTTAGAACCGTAGGTCTTTTCAGCAGAGCACACTACAGGATTCTTTCCTAAAACAGTCAGACTATATACTATCTATTTTCTATCTAGCTTTACTGGTGAGTAACTTTTTACTAATTTTTTTAAGATGATTTGCTTTACTTAACAGTTTTCAAAGTGAAACACACTGATTTCACTACATTGTGTGCCATATGCAATCAAGTTTGTTTCTAGTACTGTCTAATTCTATGTATTTTTAGCAGTGTTTGGATAATCTTTACTTAGAAACCCTGCCTCTGTTTGGTGAGCTAATGGGCTTGGACTCATAACAATTAACATGCATATGCTGATGTAAATGTTTTCTATTAATGACTGCAACCATGTCCAAGATTAGTGTTGCTAGGGCTGCAGTTTTAGTGAATAGCTTTCATGTGAATTAACATGCCACTTGATTTATGTTTGGCAGCCTGGCAATCCTTTGGAAATCTGGAATAATTATCAACAATAAATATAGTAACTCTTTCCATTGCAGAAGTAATATAGCTGAAGTTCTTCTCTTCCAGTGGAAAGACAGATATTGTTGTTGTTAGTGTCTTTAGTTATTTGTTGCCATATTTATAACATACAGACATTTCTTGAAATCTGAACATTATCTTTGTACATATTCACTTAATAAACAGTATCACAATATTATAATTTGTTCAGTGTCCCAAATTAACCTTTGGGATTTCAGTTCATAAAGTTATTATTAAAATAATTGCCTGCTGTCTGTAAGATTGCTCCTACCAGTGCTAACTCATGTTGCAGTTGATCAGTCTGCAAGAGCAACTAAAACATCTTAGGTTATTGGTTGAACATTAGTGATTCTTCTATTTCTACTGCATTTCTATGGTGGTGTTTTTCTGATGAGTATAATCTCAGTAACAGTAGTGTAATTATGGAGGGATGACAGGGGTGGGGGATGGAAAAAAATGTTTTTACCACAGCCATACAATTCCAATCTTGATTGTGGTTGCAGCAGCAACTAGAAGCTGCCACTGCCCCTGTATGTGGTAACCACCCTGGCTTCTCTGCCACATCCTTATACTGCTGTTCAGTAAAAGTTAATAAAAACAGTTATCACAGCCTCAGTCATTTAACATCATTTTCTCTGGGGCAGTATAGCAGACACCATTTAGAAGATTTTTAAAGATGGAAGAAACTAATGTAAACACACACACACTTGGGATTGTGTGTGGTAAAGTGTGTTCTGGCTTTATATTGCTGTGCATCTTGTTTGTTCTGTATATTTCGCACACAACCCCAAGTGTGTGTGTGTTACATTCTCTCCCCAGCCTGGAATTTAATGTCTGGGCAAATTAATAACAACACCATGTAACATTTACATAATTCAAACCAATTCTTATCTACCACTATATGCTGCTTGTGAGGAATGCTAAACATATCCTCTATCTCAGGGTACAACAGGCAACCCCGCAAAAATTTTGGTATGGGGAACACCCCAAAGTTATGGACATAAATACAAAAATTGAATGGATCCCAGATGAGTCCCCAAAATGTAACCCTTCTGCTGAGCACCCGTCAGTAAGAACAAGGGCTGAGTTCAATTTTGGGGTACTAAATACATTTTACCTTGGCTCAAGCCCCCACCCAGTCTACCTGGGAAGCACTAGAGGAATCATTAGGGTGTCCAGTAAAACTAACAACCCTGCCCTCACAAGCGGTATAAACACAAAATCCAAATTCATTACAAAGAATAAAGAAAAAACAAAAGTAAACACTAATTATAATTTCAAAACACTATAAACTACAAAGCAGAGTCTATAGGTGGCACCCTCTTGGGGAGGCTTTACCCATACCCAGGCAGTCTGGGACTTGGGACTCCCCAAAGGATAGTTATGGGGGCCTGTTCATCTATACCTGCCCTTCAGCAATGGGATGGAGATGGGGGCACACACAGGAGAGTCTCATGAGCTGCTTCATGGGTCCACTGCACTGCAGGGAGCTTCAAAGAAGGTCCTTCTGTGTTGCAAAGGGCCCCTTGTTGCTCCCTGTGAAGCATTAGCACTGAACTGCACTTCCATGTGGTGGCTTTGAGGGATTAATTGAGGCTTACCCTTGTCATTGCTTTAGTTTGCTTCTCCACTGAAGGTGGGGAAAGTCTTTCCCCATGGGGAGCAGGCTTTCTGGTTCCCAATTCAGCTTTCAGCAGCCTCAGGAACAGAAAAGAGACCCAGCCCCAGGGGACCTGACCCTTAAATAACTTTTCTGATATCATCACTTGGTTCCAACCAGAAGCAGGCATTATTTGAACACTGCTAATGCAGACCAATCATTTCAAAGGTGGACAGCGCTCCTGGTGAAGTGGCCAGAGTTACTAAACTGGTTCCACAGGTCCCTTGGAGGGAATCTGAAGACAATGGCTTGGATGCAATGAGGGGGATGGGAGGTGGTTCTCTTTCTGTCCTAGAGGAGGCAAAATATACAGCAAAACAAGATATACAGCAACATAAACCCAGAACACACTTTACCATACAGAACCCTAAGTGTGTGTGTATTACACTAATAATGTATAAACTTCCTTTATTGTCAGATTGTGGTCACTGCAGGCCTGGACCAAAGCCCATTAAAGTTACTGGGAAAACTCCCATTGTTTTGAGTGAACTTTTATATCAATCTGTATATGCTTTAATTTCTCACTCTTTGTATAGAACCTATGGTTCACTTTGTATTTTAGGCTCTGAAAGCCATTCCTGGTTGTCAGTTCACATTCCTACATTACCATCTGGTGGTGGTCCCCATAATGGTCAGCTCTGACTATCATTATAAATATTTGGGTTCTCCATTATACATGATTATTGATACATTTTAGGCATTTTCTCAAAAAGCAACCACTCTAATAAATATTGCAAAGCATCTAATAAAATCCCAGGTTGATTAGCCAGAAACTCCAAAATTTGAATGACAAGCACTGTACAAATAATTGATAAATTCATAGATTCTAGAGTCGGAAAGGATCCAATGGATCATCGCGTCCAACCCTCTGCCCTTGGCAAGAAAGAGGACTGAGTCAGATGACCCCAATCAGGTGACTGTCAAGCCTCCTGCTGAAGACCTCTAAGTTAGGTGGTAGGACCACCTCTCTTGGAAGCCCATTCCAGACTCTGGCCACCCTTATTGTAAAAAATTTCTTTCTAATGTCTAACTTAAACCTACTCTCCACTAGTTTGCACCCATTATTCCTAGTTACTCCCTGGGGCACTCTGGTAAACAGCGCATCTCCAATTCCCTGCTGTCCTCCCCTGATACATTTATAGGTGGCTACAAGGTAGCCAGCCATCTTTTGTATAGGCTGAAGAGATCCAGATCTCTTAACCTCTCTTTGTAGGGTCTTTCACGGAGGCCACTAATCATGCGAGTGGCCCTCCTCTGAACCCTCTCCAGATCCTCTGCGTCCCTCTTGAAGTGTAGTGCCCAAAACTAGACACAGTACTCCAGCTGCAGCTTGACCAATGCCACATAAAGGGGGAGCATTGCCTCCCTCAATCTGTTGGTCATGCATCTGCTAATACATGACAAGGTGCAATTGGCTTTGTTGATGGCCTCGTTACACTGCTGGCTCATGTTCATATTGGAGTCAGCTATGACTCCAAGATCTCTTTCATCCTCTGAGCTGCTGAGGAGGACATCCCCCAACCTGTAAGTGTGCTGGGGATTCCTCCTTCCCAGATGGAGCACCTTACATTTATCTTTGTTGAATTGCATCCTATTATGTTCTGTCCATTGATCTAACCTGTCCAGGTCAGCCTGTAACTGCTCCCTGCCTTCTGGTGTATTCACTTTGCTCCATAATTTGGTATCATCCATGAATTTGGAGTGGTTGCTCACCACACTATCGTCCGAATCGCTGATGAAGATATTAAACACTGATCGCTGATGAAAATAATACTGGCCCAAGGACCAAATCGTATGGGACCCCACTGCCCACCTCCTTCCAGGCTGAGAATGACCCATCAACCACTACTCTCTGGGTGCAGTCCCTAAGCCAGTTAGCCACCCACCTGACTGTGTAGGTGTCTACTCCACAGCCTATTAGCTTCCCTATGAGAATAGGATGCGAAATTGTGGCCATCTACCCAGAATGCCACTGGGAAAGCTTAGAACACCCTGATCCATGTAGCAGAAAGTTGGGGCAGGGGCAACCAACAAAACCCAGAAGCATGGGAAATACCTATAGTAGAACATAGGTATAGCTACACGTAGATTATCCTTGACCAGTGGCTGTCCAACCTCTTCTTGAGTACCTCTAGCAATAGGGAGTCCACAACTTCCTTAGGCAGTTTATTTCACTGCCTCCCCGTTCTAACAGTGATTTTTTTTCCAGATATCCAATCTAAACTTACCTTGCTGCAACTTTAAGCCATTAGTGTGCATCCTCTTCTCTGCAGCAAGAGGAAAAAGGTGCTTTCCCTCTTTTTTATGACAGCCCTTCAAGTATTTGAAGACTGTTATCATGTGCCATCTTAATTGCCTTTTCTGAAAACTTAGCATGCTTAACTCCTTCAGCCTCTTCTCATATGACTTGCTTTCCAAGGTTTTTATCATCTTTGTTGCTTGCCTCTGGGCCCTCTCTAACTTGTCCATGTCCTTTTTAAAATGGGGAGGCCAGAACTGCACACAGTACTCCAGATGGGGTCTAATCAGTGCCAAAAAGAGAGGCACTACCACCTCCCTTGTCCTGCGCCTAATGTTTCCACTGATGTATCTCAAAAATGCATTGCCTTTTGTGTGGCTGCATCACACTGCAGATTCACACTGAGTGTTATCTACTTTCCCAAGACTACCATAGTGCTGCCATCCAGGCAGGTGTCACCCATTCTGTATTTGTGTTTTTGATTATTCCTCCTAAGGTGTAACACCTTGTATTTGTCCACATTGAACTTCATCCTGTTAGCTCTAGCCTAACTTTCCAATTTGTTGAGATCCTTCTGAATGGTATTCACATCCTCCAGTGTTTTCACACTTCTTCCTAGCTTTATGTCACCTTAAAATTTGCTCAAGAAGCTTCTATGCCACCACCCAAATCATTATTAAACATGTTGAACACCACTGGGCCCAGGACAGATCCCTATGGGAGTCCACTTGAAACCTGTTTATTCTTCCTTTCTATGTTGTTGGTTTTTTTGCCCATTTCTAACTTTTCTTACAAATAAGAGTTCTAGAGTTGTCCAATAATGTTCACCTATATAATTTCTTGGTGATTCTTTTTCTTTTTCCCCACTGCAGTTCCCCCTCGATTTGTGGTTCAACCAAGTGACCAAGATGGGATTTATGGAAAAGCTGTAATCCTCAATTGTTCTGCAGAAGGTTATCCTGTTCCTACTATTGTCTGGAAGTATTCAAAAGGTATGACAAGTCTCCCAGATTCTTAAACTTCCTTTAATTGCTAGTACCTTACTGCATTTAATTCAATAGGACTATTTACAAAGTACTGCTAAACTTGAGTCAAGGTATAGCAGCCTAGCTCCTGGTATATGGATGAATGGGATATTATTATAAATTGGTATGTTTTATCTTTCTGTATGTACATATATCTTTTCATTGGTATTTCAAGAAGACACTCTAGATGACTTGTAGGTTCTTGACAGTAATGCTAAATAAAATTTCTAGGTGGGGAGAGAGAAATATCGCTTTGATTGCTGTGACCTTCAGGGTAATGTTCATTGGTTGCTCTTGATTGATTTTTTCTTTAAAATCTATGATAGCATAGCCAATCATATCTTTTCAGCAAAGAAGAAAGGTCAGGCAGCATTAGCATAACCAGTAATTCAGTATGCACTTTACATAATGCTTTAACATTTTCTTTTCATGTAACGGAACATTAAAACTGGCCCCACTTGACCCTAGGTAACCACATGAAATTGACAGCTTTTTAATTAAAATGTGCTGCCTGCTAGATTGTGTCTTCTAGGCAATTATCTATCATGCTTACCTTGTGTTGAAGCTGGCCACATTCAAGGAAACAAGCTTTCCAAACCATAAATACTATCTATCTAAGTTATCCCTTTACATATTTGTAAAAAATAATCCATTATTGCACCAAGTTCCATGCAAGTAAACAAATAATAGGATTCTAAATAAAATTTGGTGCTTTTTGGGCTACTACATGCCTTTTTTATAGTTTAGTAATGAGTTTTGTTTTACCAACAGAGGATGGAAAATGTGGAATTAATCTAAAGATTTCAAGAAATAATTTCATTGCTACTTTACATGTCGTAGGGACAAAAAGAAACAGTGCTGTTTATGTTCTTTTTGTGTTATAATCGAGAAGGCTTAGTCAGGCCAGGTCAAGTAGTCCATATTAGAAGTGGAAAAGAAAGGTTTAATTTTAAGGAGCTTCTCTCACATCTACATGAAATTAATTCAAGAATCTCCATTTCCAGCTTTTCCTGAATCTTGGATACAGTGGATTTGTTGGTTGGAACAAAGTCAGAGTTGATATTGGAGGTGGTCAAAATGTAGAATTTTTAACAGTTTTTGTGATTTCCTTTCTCAATTTTGGGTTGGTTTTTTTTTTTTTTGTTCCAGCCTAGGTCACATGGACAATATTTCTTTGCTGCTTCTTTATTTTGTTATTACAATTGTGTTATTTCATTCAGCATATTAATTAAAAATCACACATCTTTAAGCTATATAATTCATTTTGTTTTAACAAGCTACAATATGTAATTTTCCTGTCATAGTTAGGATTTTACCAAGATCCAAAAAAAGCCCAGTGGCAGAGTTGACTAGGAACAAAACATACAAGTGATGTCTCATTTGTAAATGCCCCATTCAGTTTACAGGGTATCTACCATCCCTAAAGCCAGTTAGAATCCTGATTGATATTGGACTTTTAATATTGCTTAAGTAAAAGGGAAAGTGGCTGTCATGCACAGTCTTCTCACCTTTGGGGACTTATGACCTAAATCAATAAGTAAATCCAAGTAATAGCAGGGTGGTATCATCATAGCTGCTAATGGACTTTTAGCTATAACACAGAACACATCATGCACAGAACACATTGTGCACAGTAAGGCATGATTAGTGATCATTGACACATCTACACATGCATTTGATGCGGCACAAGTTTACTCATGAGTAAATTACTTGCAAGTAAATGGTGCTGGGTATGCATCTACATGTGCAGGGAAGCGGAAGCAGATTTGCTGCTAATCTGCTCCCACTTCCTAGGGCTCTGCAGTGGGCCCCTGCCACCACTGGGGAGTGCTCCAGGCTCCAGCTGCAGCTGCCAGGAGCCAGCAGCCCTTTTCAAAAGCCAGCCTTGCTCGCTGCTGTCTGGTGGGCTACTTCCCTGGCCATGAGCAGTGTGCCCAGAGTAGGTTCAGCATACGGCAGCACTCTCCTCATTGCCGGTGCCTCCCCACACCATGGCTGCTCCAGCCCCTGCCCCTGGCTGCTCCATCCCATGCCCCTGAGTGACGACCAGGGCCCCACACTCCTGCTGGTGCCACATTGGCCCTGGGCCGTCCTGGCTCCTCAAAGCACAGTGACCACCTGCCCGCCTGCCATGCACCATCCCAGGGCCACCACCAAACACCTTCTGCCTCCACCACATCTGCCTGTTTGGACCCTGGCAGGGATGCTGACAAACGGGCTCCAGGATGCTAATGCTGGGGCTACTGTCACTCTCCTGGGCCTCCAGCCTCACCACCTCTGGGCCCAATGAGCCATCCAGGACTGGTGGCAGCACATCATCCAGCACATCTGGGATGATGAGAAGTGGCTGGAGGCCTTCTGCATGACCTGGGCCACATTCCTAGACCTCCTGGAGCAGCTCTGGCTCCACCTGGAGTGGCAACCCACTGGCATGCAGCTGCCTCTCCCTGACAGCCCAGGGATGGGTGGCCAGCACCCTGGCCTCTGACCATTCCCTTGTATGTGCACAAGCCACAGCAAGTGTGGTGGGTGGAGGCTCACCCAGAGGCAATGGCAGCTTGTGCTCCCCTGGTATGGTTGGCTCGCCATCTGGCTACCAGTGTCCAGGGCCAGCAGGACCAGCACGCAGTCCTGGCCCTGCTGCAGGCAGCTCCAGCTCCACACCCATGTGGAGTTGGGGTGAGCAATGAGCCCTGGCCCAGGCATGGGCTAGCTAGCAGGCAGCCCCTGTACCTAAGCACACTTGTGCACCAGCCATAGGTTCAGCATCTATACATGCACTGCTGAGCACAAAAAATCTCCGCAGCAGGGTAGGATTCATATTTGCAAGTCCTACCCTGCTTCAGAGTTTATTAGTTTCCTGCAACCTAATTAGGATGTACACATAGATGCTGAGACATCTACTATGGAGCTAATTAATCAGCTCCACAATAAACATTTTGTGTAGACATTCACATTGGAATCAAAATAGAGTTTGAGGGACATAAGTTTTGACAGGTTTCCTGTTAGCCTTGTGAGAATATGTACTGTTTGAAAGGAATGCCTATTAGCAAATAATAAATATATATGATTTTAATGAGAGGCAAAGATTTTTGTAGGTGATAACTTTTTTTGGACCAATTGCATGGATGGAAACAAGTTAGACAAGTTTTCAAATGCAAGGTATTCTTCAATGGGTCCGAGGGAAAAGGCAAAGACAGTGAAGATTAAAAACAGTATGTAGGGCTGTGAACTGGAGAAAAGAGAGATTCCTAGAGGTAGCAGACAATTAAGAGAAGAAAAGAAACTTGTTATAATAGGAAACCAAGACTTCAGAAGAGAAGGGTGTCATTATCACCCAGTGGTGAGACGTAAGGGGTGCATGGGTGTGCACGTGTACCCCCTGAGTGCGCCGGTACACCCCTGACTGGCCGCACTCACTGCTTAGGCAATGGGCAGGGGGGGCAGGCGGGAGTGCTGGTGCGCCAGCCAGGGACTGGTGCTCCTGGAAGTGGCTGCAGCCACTTCCGGAAGTGGCTGCAACAATTGATCAGCCACCTCACAATTCCCCCTTTCCCTGGTCATCAAGAGTGGGTCTGGTCGCTGGGGGGGGGGCGGGGCACATGCCCTCCCCAACTAAGGTGGCACCAGTCGCCCAAATTATCACCTGTAGTATAAAAGAAAAATTTCAGGAATTTGATAGATTATAGTATGTCTGCACATAGTAGCTAGGTACGTCTCCAGGTTAATTTTTCTAGGTATGCAGATGTATATTACTGTAAACCTAATCATGGGGATGTAAGTGTATTCTTCAGTTGACTATTTTTCAGTAGCAATTCCACTTCAGCATTCCCTGATAACTGAAGTCAGTGGGCCAAATTCATCTTTGTTATGCTTCTTAGACTTCAGTACAGTTACACCAGAGACATGTGGCTCATGTCTCTTCTCAGTGTTCAAAGGAAAGGGGCTAGAACCTGTTCCGAGTGAGCTGGGCACCAACTATAGATTTTATGGAAAATTGGAGCCTATACTTACACATGATTTTTGCAGCAATCTGGATGCTGACCACAAGGGTGTGTGATCAGACTTTTAGCTGTGCAAGTAAACATTCACTCTTGTGTTTTTCCACATACTACCCTGAGTTTAATGAACAAGGTCCCTCCAGCATTCCATGTTTACTACAATAGACATCCTCATGATCATAAGGAATTCATCTGGGATATGCATCAGGGCTGCATACTTCTGTGGCTGTTCAGCTGTAATTTTGAATAATTTATCAGCCACTAAATGTACAACAAATGTGCCTTTTACCCATGAGCTATCTGCAAATCTCTCTTGCTCTTTTATCCCCACCCCCACCTCAGGCTGCTCTTGTTGTTCAGCCTCCATTTCTTAAGTTGTGGTGAGTTATTATTACAGTTTATTATAAGACAGTGGTTCTTTTCTTTACATTAAATAGCTTTCCTTTTGGCAAAGGGCTTTTAGTGTGTTCTGCAGTTGATTGTGATGCCAGAAATCAGCTGTTCATTTGTATTGAATTCAGTTTGGCAGCTATCATGTCTGCTATGTTAAAAATTCTTCTTTCCCATTTCTTCCCTCCTGGCTAATCTATTGGGTTCTGCTATAGGTGCTGGTGTACCCCAATTCCAGCCAATTGCCTTGAATGGGCGAATCCAGCTTCTCACAAATGGCTCCTTGTTGATTAAACATGTGCTGGAGGAAGACAGTGGATATTACCTCTGTAAGGTCAGCAATGATGTGGGAGCAGACGTCAGCAAGTCAATGTACCTCACTGTTAAAAGTAAGAACTAAACCACTTTTTGTGATCCAAGTACTACTTTTGAGTTTTAAAGGCTTGTCTATCGCCTCTTTAATTCCTCATGAAAATATTTATTTCATATTGAAAAATAGTCACATATTCTATTAACAGGAGTATCAATATAGCTAGATAAAATTTAGTTACGAGAGGAAAAAAGACAAGAAGAGACAGAGAGATGGCACTCTATATCAGTGATTCTCAACCAGAGTGCTACAGCAGGCTTTGAAACATGCTGCCAGAAGAGAGAACATAAGGGAGATAAGTGCAGGCTCCAGTGAGAAGATAAGTGTGGGCTCTTTCCTTCCACCAAATCCTCCTGTCCCCACTCACTAAAGCACTGCCAGCTGCTGCTGCTTCTTCCTGCCCTTCTTCAAGCAGGTAAGCACTAAATAAATTTGTTTTTGAAATGGAGTGCCACTCAATTCACATTGCTCTAAACAAGTATATTAAAAAAGTCAGCGATAGAGTTTAACAGAAAAGGTATGGTGAAAAAAAATCTTTGATAAGGACAAGATAATGGGTAATGAGGGGAAAAGACCAAGAGTGTCTGCTAAAAACAGGGGCATCTATATGCTTGCTCTGTGGTGGGGATGGGGTGGGGGCACAGATGTTTTAATTAAAGCAGCTCTCAGGAACTGTTCTAATTAAAATGCCCACAGCATCTCATGTATTCAGTATCCCATGCTTCAAAATGGTGGTGGGGATGTTTTAACTAAAGCTCGTTTAAAGAGTTGTAGTTAAAATGCCCCCACCACCATTTTGAAATGAACTTGATTAATCAAGTCTGCTCTGATGCATTAGAATTAGGATGTGTCAGAGTAGGCATCCTATATGTGTACAAGCACCTGAGAGGACTGGAAGTGATCAAGGATGAAAAATTCCTTGACCAGTTCTCAATGTACTATAAACTACAGTCATCATATTTTTTTACATTGGTAAATTATTTTATTCCTACTTCATCAGAAACTTTACAAAACACTTCTTATCTCATCTGGGATACATGCAGGGTTTCAACATCTTTTCTTTATGCTACAGGCCTAAGACTAAAGGCTGTCCCACTTTTTTACATATGTGTTATTGAAGTAAATTGCACTGATAAGAACATAGATGAGAATATATAGATGATAAAATATTGCCAAAACAGACAACATTATTACATTCCTTTATCATAAAGAGGAAAAGCTAATAGTGACACAACAACACAGTGTCCTCCAAACTTTCCTGGGTGACTTACCAAAATTGCACTGATGGAGGTCACCAAAGAGAACATGCACTTTCATGCTTGTTGGATTCTACAGAGTGATTGAATGCTTTGGAGGTTATGGATGTCAGTTGTCTTCGCAAGAGGTTTTCCTTGAAAATAAAAAGGTTATTTTGCTCTAAAAGGAAGAGAAAATCCAGGTCACTTCCATATCCTAGGATACAGATCTAATAACTAAAATGTTTAGAACATTGGGGACAGCTGATTATAACTGGATTACAAAAAATAACATGAACTTTATTAAACCTGCACGTACTACTTCCTCAAATGTCTTCCACAGTCTAGTTTACCCTTTTGGCCAAAGAAAGATCTTGGTATATGCAAAGAAGAGGACAGCATCATTGCAGAGATGACTGAAGCTTTGTGGTATCCAAAATTTGCAAAACAAATAAGTTGACAATTACTAAAATTAAGATTGAACAAATTTCCTGGGCTTTTGCAACTGACCATTTCTGGACCAGATTTGGACTACATTAGTAGTGCATTTCTGTAATACTCTACAAAAAAAACCAGATTCTCTTTTCTTGGCAGCTATGCATAGTGCCTGTCTGATCACTGCATGCAGTTTCATGTGTGATAAAAGAGCATCCCTTATCAAATAAGAGCAGGAGCCTCCCTGGAGAGTCAGTTACTGTTTGAATCTAATGAAAACCCCTCTGGCTCCAAGATAGCAAATATGCATGTGCATGCACTCTCACACACGCACTCACACACATACTGTTCCCAGCGTGGGATTTGTAAAGCAGTTAGTGCAAACACTGTTAGTGTGTGGGTGTGCGCTTGAAGGAGGCTCAGCCTTAACTTTAATCAAACATATGTTAAGGGCAATCTGGTTTCTGGGGTGACATCAGCAGAATGATGCAGTGGCAGGCCTCTGATATAGCCAGATCCCCAGTTAAGGTAAGATTATTTTGATCAGCATGCAGTAACCTTCGGTCTTTCCAAAACAGATGCAGCACTGGTTCCCTTTCCCACTCTGTCACAAGCTAGTTTCTGTGCTCTAGTCCTCGGGGATATCCTTACTACTAGATGAAAGCCTCAAGCTTTCTCAGTGAAATTCACCATGTTAGCCATTAATTGATCTTGCATAATGTGTTTACTCGGCTCCACAAGGTCAACCTAACTGCCCCCCTTTATTCAAAGGCAGAAAATGATGAAATATGCCATAGGCAGTGATTTCTGGGTGACAAGGGTTAGAAAGAAAAATCCTTTAAACATGCTACTTGGTCTCTTTAGGAAGGCCATCTCTTGTGGTGGAAGGAATGAGAGGGACTCTAAAGAACTTGTGCATAAGATAATATGCCTTTCACATTGGGGAACAGAAGCAGTCCAGGAATCATAAGGCAAAAGTTGTCTATTTAAAATACATGTCACTTATTAAATGCCTGCTTCTCCTCCAGAAAACATCACTTTTTTATTTCCAAATTAGAGACTGTATAACACATGATAAAACAGCATAAAAGATAGGAAATAATGGGAGATATATTTGTATTTAAAGCATTAATTAAATGCAGTCATATTTGCTTTCTCCTTTCTAAATCCATCATTTATTTATGTGAGTTCATGGAAAAGAGCAAATTTAATCTGGTCACTAAAAATCTTCCAACAGATTCTGTCTGCCAATAAAATGAAAACACTTAATTCACTTTCCTCTCAAATACGCCTCTTAACAGCTTGCTCTACACATAATTAATGCATAAACTTAAAGCTATACCCTTCAGTCAGACCCACGCATGATTCCTGTAGGAACATTTTGATCACAGTTAATACTAATAATACTAAGTTAAACATCTTAAATAGTTTTAGACAAACCACATTAAATGGAAGTGGGACAGTGGGCAACAAGCCTGGTGAAATCCTCTCTCATATCTGCTTCTGACTAGATTTGTGGCCTTTTGCAAATCAATGTACTTCTCTGTGCCTCTGTTCTACCTGCCACCCATTGTCTCTCTTGCTGATTTGGATTATAAGCTCCTTCAGACAAGCAGCTTTCTTTTGCCACATATTTATACAGCTCCTGGCACAATGAGGTCCCAGTCTTGTACTAAGTTCCACAGAAATACAAAAAACAGAGATAATAATGAAATGCAAAGGGAATTCTCAGTTCCATGAAGTTGTTATTTCCACTGTGAAAGGCCAGAGCACCATAACCCAATAAAGGAATTATAGTATTTTTTTAATGAAAATGTACAGGAAGCACCATGCTGCATGGGGTGCTCTGTCATGAGCCCCCCAGACCCCCCATGGCTGCCCCACCCACCCCACCTCTGGTCCTTTAAGGAAAAAAAACCAACAAAAATCCCAGACTCACCGGTTCCTCCCCATGGTCACCTCCCGCCTCCTCCAGCCCCCTCCACACCCCCCGGCCCGTACTTACCAGCTCCAAGTCTGGCTCCAGCTCCCTGGTGCAGTACGTGGGGACTGCCTGAATCATTGAAGATCTCTGAATCTTTTTTGAATTGATTTGGAGAGCTTCAAATCAATTCATACCTTTTTATGTGTCCCCTGGTTCAATCTGAATATGGAGATTTGTCCACCGAATCGGCCTCTAAATTGAATCAGCACCTGAAGCTTTGCTCAGCCCTCATAAGCACCCATTAGAAATATAGATATGACTTAGGGTCAATTGCAGATCATCCCCATTTTCAGAAAAAAATCACATAATTCACACAGATATTAGCTTTGCCTTTAAGTTCCAATTTCTCCTCCTAGATTTGTACCTTGTACAAGATCCTGATAAGGGTGGTATGTCTGGTTTACACTTGCAGGGCCAGATTACCCATGCTGTGTTGTAAAGAAAGATAAACATCACCATCCGTAGCACCTTCAAAAAAAAAAAAAAAAAAAACGTTGTAGGAAGAACAGCGATCACACTGTGTCAAATTCACCAAAGCCCAGTTATTCTGATCTTTCTTAATCTGGCCTTGTTCCATTTTTCACAGTTCCATGGTCTGTA
Organism: Gavialis gangeticus; assembly: GCF_001723915.1. Classification (NCBI taxonomy): domain Eukaryota; kingdom Metazoa; phylum Chordata; order Crocodylia; family Gavialidae; genus Gavialis; species Gavialis gangeticus. Next base: position 210,594,556 of record NW_017729032.1, read on the forward strand.
AATAGTGTTTTCCATGGCAAAATAACAGTCTGATTGTGCACTCTGTTTTTATTATTTTCTCCTACATCCTGCCATCTTGAACAAAAGCTTCATTTTTTTTTACCAATTGCAACCACCTGAGGTAGAGAGACTGAGTTTATAGCTGTTGGGAGAGTAAGAATCTGTTATTTGGTCAGTTAAATATCTCATCAGAACAAAGGAGTAATTAAAGCACAATTAATACTGTTGAGCTGAAGGTAGCATGTTTCAGAACATGCCCTTTTTTGTCAGCTGATAAGCTGTCCTAACATTTTCTACAGCTTTTTGGCACATTGCTCCTCGCCAGTTTGTGAATATACAGAGATGTGAACAATCTACAGTAAGCCTTATTTCTAATGACCAAGTAAGTGGTGATGCATTGTAGTACTATATATACTGTCCCCCCCTCCCCCCCGCACAGTCTGAAAGAAGCTATAGAAAAGCTATGGTAAATCTTGAAAACATAAAAAGGTTCCCTAGACACAAGTACTCGCTCTTGTTAGTGTAACAGGCCCCTTTTTGTCCTAATGAGGTCCTCCCACTATGAGAAATGAACAAGGTCTAAGTGCTGTTTGCAGCCTCTTCAGACCATTGGCACAGCTTTGATTTAAGGACTTGCACTTTAATCACCTATCATGTGTCATTACCCCGACAGGCGGCAGCAGCCCCGAGATACAAGCTCCAGTAAATTGCACTGAAAGTCGCTGAAGCGATCCTTTGTTGATTTTCCTTTACAGCTATTCAATGGCAGATCAGCCGTCATAACAACACAGTGCCTGTGGCAAGAGGGTGAAATTAAATGTGAAGTATGTTCAAGGTAGCTGGTAGAAAGCTTGAATACTTCCCTCCCTCCTCTCCCCCACCCTTTTTTTTTTGTAGATTAAAATGCTTTTTACTCTTCTCACTAATGCCAAGCCTGTGGCAATTGGCTGAAATGAATGCTATATCTTGTAAGATAATTGCCAATTGCACCATAGTACAAATAGACAAGTGTTTTTGTATGCAAATCATTGCATTACCATGATTTTTTTGAAAGAAGAAATTGGATTTTTGCTCTTTTTTTTAAAGAAAAGAAAGAAACCCAGTTCTAAGTGTGTGCTTCAAAAATCAGATATAGCCGCTCCCTTCCCCCCCTCCTCCCCAAGAGACCAGCTGCGTAGCTATGCCTTTAGCAGGAAAATGAAATATGAAGTCTTTCACCTAAACTCATATATAGATAAATACATATAGATCTATAATACCATTTCACCTGGATGAATGGCCTTGTACTCATTACTACCTATTCCTGTACATGGCCAACTGTCTCAGTCTTGTGGTGAGTGTATAACAGAATTAAACATGAACATGTAGATTATATTACAGCAGACCACATCTGAAAAATAGAACTGAGCCCCAATGAACTGTTCCTTATGTGTGTGTGTGCGCATGTGCACACATAAATATAAATATAAGTGAATGTATATTTTATATTTATATTTATATTTGTGTGCACACACACGGGGAACAGTCCATTGGGATACAGTTCTATTTTCAGATGTGGCCTGGTGTCAAAGGTATCATAAGAGACAGATAATATTAAAACTTTCTTGCCGAAATAATCAATATAGAAAAAGCTGCCTTTCCTTCAAATCCTTTTACTCCAACTTTTTTTATATGAGGGAAGCCTGTAAGTAGTGGTGATGCATAGGGGGTGCACAAGGGTGTATGTGCACCCCCTGAGAGCATCAGTGCACCCCTGACCAGCCGTGCTTGCCACTTCAGCAATGGACAGGGGGCAGGCAGGAGTGCCGGTGCCCCGCTGCAAGCACTGGCCAATCACTGCAGCCTCTCTCGGGCAGTGAGATCAGCTGTGGGGGATCCCCCCAGTAGACGTGCCCCCCCTGACTAAGACAGCACCAGTCGCCCATGCCTGTAAGAAACTGACTAGTTAATAGTGGGAGGTATACAGGCTGGAGACTAACTGGCTAAGCAGAAGCTCTGCAGAAAGGCACTTGGGGGTTATAGGGGACAATAAGCTGAATGTGAGCCAGCAGTGTGCCTTTGTTGCCAAGAAGACTAATGGCATTCTGGGCTGCATTGGTAGGAGTGTTGCCAGCAGATCTAGGAAAGTGATTATGCCCCTCTATTCAGCACTGGTGAGGCCATGTCTGGAGTACTGTGTCCAGTTTTGGGAACCTCACTACAGAAAGGATGTGGACAAGTTGAAGAGAGTCCAGCAGAGGGCAATGACAATGATTAGAGGGCTGGGGCACATGACTTATGAGGACAGGTTAGGGAACTGTGCTTTAGTCTAGAGAAGAGAAGACTGAGGGGGGATTTAATTAATAGTAGCCTTAAACTACCTGAAGGGTGGTTCCAAAGAGGATGAAGCTAGACTATTTTCAATGGTGGCAGACAATAGAACAAGGAGCACTTGTCTCAGGTTGCAGCAAGGGAAGTTTAAGTTAGATATTAGGAAAAACTTTCTGCTAGGATGGTAGTAAAGCACTGGACTAGGTTACCCAGAAAGGTTATGGACTCTCCATCCTTAGAGGTTTTTAAAACCCGGCTAGACAAAGCCTTGGCTGGGATGATGTATTTGGGGCTGGTCCTGCTTTGAGCAGGGGGTTGGACTAGATGACCTCCTGAAGTCCCTTCCAGCCCTAATTTTCTATGATTCAATGATTGTATATACACCATAGCCAATACTCTCTCTCTCTCTCTCTCTCTCTCTCTCTCTCTCTCTCTCTCTCTGTGTGTGTGTGTGTGTGTGTGTATAAAATAAAGGTCTTATACACTCTCTTTCTCTTTAGATAGATAGATAGATAGATAGATAGATAGATAGATAGATAGAAAGAAAAGAAAGAAAAGAAAGAGCTTAGTCCATCTGTCTGTAAGGCTCCTGGAGCACTGACTGGTTACTGAAACAACCACTCGGAGTGTGGAGCACCACCATGACTGTGGGGACAGAGCAGGGGTGCAAGGCCAGCACTGCTGGCCTCATCTCCCCACTCTGTCCCTTCCATCTCCACAGTCCTCCATCTCCTTCATCACTAAGGAGGACTATTCAGCAGTTGCTCGGGGATGTAGGGGGATGGTTAGGAAGGCCAAGGCAGAGATGGAACAGGGGCTGGCTTCCCGGATTAACGGCAACAAGAAGTCCTTTTTTAAGTACATAGGGAGAAGAAAGAAGGCCTCAGGAAATGTGGGGCCCTTGCAGGACAAGTCGGGGAATCTGGTTGTCACACCAGACAACAAAGCCAACATATTTAATAACTTCTTTGCCTCTGTCTTCCTCAGTAAGGACCAGAACTGCCACCTCCCTGCTGGGCCCCCTTCGGGCCC
>NW_017729032.1:210598657-210630070 GCF_001723915.1 Gavialis gangeticus
GGCTAGAGTCTGGAACCAGCTTCCAAGTGAGGTGGTGCAGGCTCCCACCCTGGGGGTTTTTAAGAGGAGGTTGGATGACCACCTTACTGGGGTCATTTGACCCCAGTGCTCTTCCTGCCATGGCAGGGGGTCGGACTAGATGATCTGCTCAGGTCCCTTCCGACCCTAGAAACTATGAAACTATGCTCCACCACCTCTGAGGAGCAGGGTTGGGGGTGGGAACAAGTCCAGCAGCACTGGAGGTGGTGGTGGTATGGGGTGCTGGTGGAGGGGGACAGAGGGGACAGCGGGGCAAGCTTTTCCACCTCCCGCTCCTGGGAGGTGGTGGCAGCATGGGGTGGTGGGTGGTGGCACTTTGTCCCTGCCTGCCCACCCCCATCATTCTTAACGGGCAATTCGCTTGTGTGTGTGTGTGTGTGTGTGTGTGTGTATACAATAATATAATTGTATATAAAATTATAAATATATAATCTATCATTTATAAATATAAGCAGTATATTTGCATTCTGTTATACCTATACACACACACACACACTTTTTATAGGTTAAATACATTTTAAAAGGACACCTCCCAGTGTGGATTTATGTATAATATTTTCATATTAATAGGAACTGTATGTGTCTTGATGATGGAACTCTTATCCCCTTTTAAGGGAAGGGACTATGGCATTGGTCATCAGTGAACTCTGAGCAAGCACACTTGCACTCAGCCAGTGCTTCACTGAAGTCAATAGAGCTCTGATTAATAAAGTTTGTACCAGGTTGGGCCTTGTGTCCCCTATGTGTATAGACACCATGGATGCTACCAAAAAAACCGTCCCCCCTCCCTCCCCAGTGATATCGTGGAACTACAGTGATGGGTACTAGATTAATGTCCCAATTCATCTTTACCTTTATGAACAAAATGTAGTTATTTGTGATGATAGGAATATAATTAAAAATTAATATGTAACAAAGAAGGTACAATAGAGCTACTTCAAAGACTGCATCCCCAGATCACAACTCAATTGTCACATCAGTTCAATTTCTGTGGTGGGTGTGGGGGGAAAGGGTAGGAAATTAATCCAGTATGTATTATGTGTGGCTGGTTGAAAAGCAGTCTCTCTCTTTTTATACTTTCTTTTTCCCTTTTCTCCTCTGGATATTCAAGTCTAATTCATCTGTCACAGCACTGCAGTATCTGTGGCACTCGAATATAATGGAATATAAAGTAAGCTGGTTAAGAGGTGTATTTTAATCTTGAAAGGCTTCCATCTTAGAAGAATTGTGTTGGAAATTGTCCTCACTTTTTTGGGAGTTGTTTTCTTGAAAGAGAGTTTCAACCAAAATTATTCAGATTCAGATTTATGTGAAGCCTGAATTTGTATTTCGGGACCAATGTGAGTCTCAGTGAGTTTCAAGAAAATATATGCTATCTAGTTTGACAGAATTTTACTATTATTTGTTTTTCTTTCTTTTGTTTTATTTTTGTGACACTGTTATAAATATCAGGAGTGCTCTACACTTCATATACCTTGACCCCTCAATGACCTAGATCATACTTTTACTTCCTATAACAATATAATGTTAAAATGTTAAAAAAGGAAGGAAAAGAGAGGGGAAAGGGGAAAGGAAAGGAAACCCATGTACTTACCAGCTTTACTATTTATAAAATTGTCCAAGACTAGAATTAGGCACTCAGTGTTTTTTCCATCTGTTCAACCTCACTCTCCTCTTAATTTTCTAATTTGAAGACAGAGTGTAAATACCTGTAGTTTCATATCAGCAAATAGCCAAGTACCAAGCTGCAACCAAAGTTCAGGTAGTTATGCCAGAATGTCTTCAACAATGTGCAGGTGTATTGTGCAAAATGTATCCCTTGTTAAGGAAGCTTCATTCAGGGGTTCCCCCTCTAGCTCATTTCATTCTCCATCATATGAGCTTGGGGAAAAATAAAACTACAAGGACAGAGTCAACTGAGGAAACCAGGGACTCTTTCAACAGGAGTGGAGCTGACAATAGTACCTGTAGCTGGTGGGATGATGAAGCCCAGATAGGACTCTTCCCCAGCATACCCTGATCTAGAACTGAGTATATGAGCCCCTCTTTCCGTAACCAGTGGGCTAGGCTTTAGACCAGCTTTGTAGTCTTGCAAGGACAATAAGCTCTAACAGTGGAGTCAGCTACTATATCTTCATGATTTGAACTAGGGCTAACAAATAATTTTAAAAAGTAATCACAATTAATTGTGAGATTAAAAAACTGCCGCAATTAGTTGGAATTTTAATTGTGCAGTTAAACAATAGTCAGCATCCCCCCACCCAACAGCCTGGAGCCCATGCATCCTGCAGCTCCTCCCCACCACCACCACCAGTGCACAGCCCCAACCCTGACCCCAGCCCACCCCACACCTGCTCCAGACTCATCTACCTATGCTGAGCAGCGGCAGCAGCCAGGCAGAAGGTGCTGCTCAGCATGGAGGAAAAGTGGCCCCTCCCACTCACTGCTGCTGGGCCCTTCTGCAGCTGCCTGGAGCCCGCATGTGGGCTGCCCGGTGGCTCCTTATCCCTGCCACCACTGCCCTCCTGGGCAGACCAGAGTTGGCGGTGATGGCAGCAGAGAAAAGCTGCGAGTGCAGGTCAAATCTGGAGCAGGCGCAGGGTAGGCTGGGGTTGGGGCTGTGTGTGTGGGTTCTGGCTGGTCTGGAGCTGGTCCACTCTGCTGGTCAAAACAATGTGCACAATTACTGTGATTAAAAATATTACTACATTAATTTGTTTTTGCATTAATCACATAAGTTAACTCCAATTAACTGACAACCCTAATTTGAACATTGACAATGTTGTCAGATTCTTAACTCTAGAAATTTGATGTCAATCTCCACTGGGACTTTGGAGAGAAATGAAGTTTTATAAATCCCTTAGGAGTTTTGTCACATGGCCAAGGAAGAAGACACAACCTTCCCCATGATCTGATGTGTCTTCTTGCTTCCCTAACCTAGCATCCCCACTCAGTTGCCTGCTCCACTCTACTGTAGATAGGCTTAAAACATTTTCCAACTTTCCCTCCTTGATTCACCATGGTTCTCTGTTGAATCTGTACAGTGATTTAAAGAAATTAGAAGATGGAATGACAGATAGATCTTAGGAGCACTGTTGGCTATTTGACTTAAGAAACCTGTTGTGGCAAGTGGAAGGGATAAATAGAAAATAATATAGACATATGCGTAAAAAAGTGAGTCAAGCATTTATATTTTTTTCCAGAAACTCTTTTCAGAGAACACACTCAAACATTCAGACACTTTCAATGTTTTCCTCTCTCTGTTTCATGAAAAAAACAAGACATAGGAACAACAGAGAAGTTTTAAAGGCTTTTCAAAGTCAAAAGTTTAGTGCACACTTAAATATGGAATTCCTATAATGTACCAAAATACAACACTCAAATAATGTTGCTGTCATTGAATTTTAAGGATGTATGCTATAAGTAAGTATTAGCTGATACCGTGCCTGCATGCACATAGTTCATTCATGACTATGATGGCTGTTCTGCCCCCACTGCAATACCAAGGCTGCTACTAGGCCTGTGTGAAGCGGCAAGTATTCGATTCAGAGGGACAGTGATTCAGTTCGGTGATTCAAATCACTATCCTGATTTGATTCGGCCAATTTGGATCCAAAGATTCAAAGACGATATGGAGATTTGGCCATAGACTAGACAGCAGTCCTCAAGGATGCTAACCACAGCTGCCTCCAGCTGGTGAGTCTGTTGCAGTGGGCGGAGGGGGGAGGGAAGGGGCGTGGGAGGGGGGGCAGCTCAACACCCCCACAGTAAGGGAGCTGCTGGGGCTGGGACAAGCTGCCCAGCTGCAGTGTGGGGGTGCGTGACTCAGGAAGAGAGGCTTCCACCACTGCACACTGCCACATGCCACCACTCCGAGAGGGCATGGGAGTGGATGTGTGCCCCCAGATCTGCATGGGTCAGGCTGGGATGGGCTGCACTCCAGACAGGTGGTTGAAGGCACTGGGAGTGGGGGGTCTGCCCTGCTTCCACTTGTCCAGCTGGGGCAAGGGGGCATGGGATATGGGTGCAGCAGTGCTGGGAGTGGGGACTATGCCCTCTTCCAATTTGCCCAGCCGGGGCAGGGGTGGGGGCCCATGATGGAGGCGCAGCTTGCTATGTGTGGAAGGCACTGGGAACAGGGGCTATGCTCTCTCACCACTTGCCCAGCTGGGGTGGGGAGGCATGGGAGAGTGCCACTGTGATGCTTCAGTCAAGAAGTGCGCAGTGACGGAAGACACTCCAGCCTCCTCACGCCTCTTGGACAAGCCATGGCTAGGCCCCACCGCACCCCAGCTGTGCGAGCAGTGGCAGAGCATGGCAGTGGGCATATGCACCCAGATCAGGGAGGGGCCAGTGGCAGGGGCTATGGGCAATTTTAGGGTGGCTACAGCCCCTGATAGCCCCCACTGCATTGCACTCTGTAGGGCAGGCAAAGCCAGGGCTGCGCTCTGGGCTGTGATTGGGGCTAGCCACTGGGAGTGCAGCCCTGGCTCCACCTGCCCCATGGAGTGCAGTCTGGTGGCAGGCAGCTGGGGCTATCCTTCCAGAGTGCAGCCCAGCCCAGCCCAGACTACCCTGTACAGATCTGGAGGCACACACCTGCTCCCATGCCTTCTCGGACTGGTGGTGCATGGTGGCACACAGTGGCAGGAGCCCCCCCCCCAAGTTCTGCATCCCCTTACCTCAGCTGGGCAGCTTGTCCCAGCCCCAATCCCTCCCTCACTGTGGGGGTCATTAATCTGCCTGCCTCCATGCCCCTTCCCTCCCCCCTCCACCCACCACAACAGACTTATCAGCTGGAGGCAGCTCTGTCCAGCATACTTGAGGACTGCTGCCTGTTTAGTCTATGGCCAAATCTCTGAATCTGCACCAAATCTCTACAAATCAATTTGGAGGCTTCCAATTTGATTCAGAGCTTTTAACAATTTGATTCATTTCAAATTTGGAGATTCAGCCACCGAATCAGGCCAAATCTGCTCCAAATTGAATCGGCCACCAAAGCTTTGCACAGCCATAGCTGCTGCCATTAAACAGTCCCTGCCCAGTCACTCCAGCTCTGCTTGCCATAAACGTTATGTAGATGCTTTTTGGTGCATGCCCAAAAATGCTCCCAGAATTCAGTCTGAGGCATGGCAGTGTGTCACATATGTGGCACTGTTCTAACAGTGACTACATCATATTTTTGCGTAATGTGATGCATGCAGAGTGGGAATAAGTGGGTAAGACTTGCTTTTTGGTGGCAGTATAGGCATATACAGTCTGGGAGTTTTTGTGTACACAAATATACAGCTTCATCCTCTCCTGTAGAGCTGTGTGAAGCTTCGGTCAGCTGAATCTCCAAATCTGAATTGAATTAGGAGACCAATTAATCTTTGGAATCTTTCGAATTGAATTGGAATCTTCCAAATTGATTCAGAGAGATTCAAAGAGATTCCATGATTGGGCCATAGACACAACTTTGTATGTTTTTCTACATACCTTGAGGTACCAGGCATGGCTCGTGAATGCTGAGATGGTAGGGCAGATGGAGAGTCTCACAGAAGCATGGGGGTGTTCCTTGCGTGCTCGGTGGTGGACACGGAAGTGAACTGGAAGTGCTTCCTTTCCATTTCTGGGTCTTCCCTGCACTCCCGTGGGGTGCTCCATCTGCCCCACCATCTCAGCACCATCTCCCACCTGCCACACCTGGTACCCTGTGGTACTTAGAAGAAACATATAAAGCTGTGTCTATGGCCAAATCACTGATTTTCCTAATCAGAATCGAATCTTCAGATTCAGCCACATCGAATCGGGACAGTGATCCAAATCAAATCACTGTCCCCTGAATTGGGCCAAAACTGAAACCAAATCGAATACTGCCTGCTTCACACTCCCCTACTTGACTTATGTAATGGCCAATTCTCTAGAATGCTTTTACCAAATCAACCATATCATTAACAGTATATAAAAATATACATGCAATTGCAAATAGATTTTTTACTTTGATCATATATGCATGTGTGATGTGGGGGTGTGTGCGTGATGTTTCTCACAGGCTATTATAAAGTTTGATGATAATAAAGGAATGCATGATACATAATCACAATTTTTTTTGTATTAATCATGTCATCAAGAGTTTTGGGTAAATTTGTTAACAGACCATTAATATACTTAAAGTAGTGTTAAATGCTATACTTTGTAAAGAGGATACTGTAAAATAAAGTGAGACACAAATCAGTGTACCAGCCATATACAGTGCATGTGACTATGTTCCACTTTAAAATGTGGATTATTCATTCCTTATTCTTATCAACAGACCATTCCTCCTTATTAGCTTGTTTCATTTTCTTGACTATTATAGTTAGGGTGATGTTATTGATAATGTTATAACACTGTGCTAGCTTAAAAGAATTCTGAGGTCAAAGAACATCAGAATGTGGATGTTGCCCATGTCTCCTCTCATTGCTGTCCTACCATCCCTTTCTCCTTCTCTTCATAGCCCACCAAAGTACATCCTTTGACACGAGACAGGCCACTCCCCATCTTGATAGCTTCAGTATATGCTTATTGCATTATTCTGCAAATCTCAGCTGAGAAGTAGGAGTTGAGATTTTTCTTATTGTGAACAAAGTTGAAAATGCAGGTATATCAATTATAATATGGTTAGGTCTCATCTAAGCTACTTAAAGCTCCTTGAATCTTAGGCAATCAACAATAGATGTTTTGACATCCTTTCCTCTTTCTCACACTTAAACTCTGCCAACCAGGCTTCTGACAACTACATTTTATGGAAAGTATTCTTACCATTGTCTAAGTGACCTCTTTCCAACTCATGCCTCAGTCCTAATGTGTTGACTTTACTGAGTCCCTGTGAGAGCACAGTGTTCCAATAATACTCAGTGAATTACGGGATTGGGTCTTTTATCCAATCTCATCTTCTCTGATCTTTCTGCAGCTTTTGATATTGCTTTCATCCTTTCCTCAGCAACCCATCAGTTTTTACTTCTATTTTTCCTTAATTCACTCTACAAATTCATCGGGGGTGTTGGGGAGGAGGTGGGGCAGCAAGAAATAGGAGATTCCCTGTTTTCCAGGGCACCCCTTGGAATAACCAGGAACAATGGCTACAAATTGACAGAGAGCAGGTTTAGGTTGGACACCAGGAACAACTTCTTTATGGTAAGGGTTTCTAGAATCTGGACTGGGCTTCCAAGGCAGGTGGTGCTCTCCCCTACTTTGAGGGTCTTTAACAGAAGGCTGGCCAAGCACCTGGCTGGGGTCATATGACCCCTGTGCTCTTTCCTGCCCAGGGCAGGTGGTTGTAACTATTGAGGTCCCTTCCAGCCCTAACAACTATGAAACTTTCCTTTCTCTATATAGTCTGTCAGAATCCATTCTAGTTTGAAGTTCTTCTTTCTTTCAGCTTCTATCTACTGGTTTTATACCAGTTACAGGCTTAGATATCCTTCCTCTTCCTCCTTATTTCTAGGTAACCTTTTCCACTAATGCACGTTCTGCATGATGATGGTTAATAAATCTATTTTTCTATTCTTGAAATGCCTTCCCCTTTTCTTCTCAGACAAAATATTCTGATTAGCACAGTCTTGTTGTGTTCAGCAAAAAATTTAAATCTTGGCATCCAGGATTATTGAGTCCTACAGTTGTCTTATACTCCCGGGGAAACTAAACTCTGATATTTTCAATGCAAGATGTGTGGTTCAAAATGTAAGACATTTATAAAACTACATTAAAAAATGTATTTGCTTTTCTGCCTACCATAGGCTCTACCAGGATTCCTACTCTAATAATTGTAAAAATTAACCTGCATCCCGTGTCATTAAAAAGTCTTAAATTTTATTCCACATCCACCCAAAGCTATTAAGTACCAGGGAAAATGTAGTGTTTTAGAAATTAGCACCTAGAAAGTCTTTCCTCCATATGCTAGGCTTTTTATTAACTGTAAAAATGTCATTAAGAGGGAGACTGAATTTGAACAGAAACAACAAAAAGTCTTGAAAGCCTATGCAGAGGCTATAAACGAGACCCATGTACTGCATGATATATACATAGTATCAGTTGCATATATTTTGTTGCATAAAATTCTTGTAACAAAAGAAAATGTTAAAAGGGTTGTTTATATGCAAATGTTTTATGCTTTAGATCTGAAGGGCATATTTCATTCTAAATAGCATATCAAAAATCATTGTTATCCAAAGAGGTTTTCATCCAACTGCTCCCATCACTGTTACTTATAAACATTTTTTAAGAAAGCAATTTTGTCCTCAGATATAAAAAGAACATCATATTTGCAGTCCTGTTTTCAGTTTCAAACTGTTTTTAAGAGTTATGTGGCAGATGTGATCTTATCTCTCTAAGAAAAATCTTATGATGACACTCAATATAAATACCATGTATGTGTCCTATAATTGTCACAGTAAAAGCAAAGGTTAAGTACACTGTTTAGAAATGTATTAACATAAAAAAAAAAAAAACGGCAGTAGGGAGAGCTATACAAATAGGTCAAAGATCCCTAGACAATTAAAGTTAGGTATTTTGTTTCCCAGATTGCCTCTTGCTGTGTGTTCATCACATGCAGTAGTTCACAAGGAAGGACCTGAAAATGGTTAGTACAGTTGTTTTCAGCAGCCTAGACAGGTTTTCTTTGTTGGAAACATTTTTTTCTTTGGCCTAAATTTTATACTTAAATAGAGATTCCACTTTAGCATCAGTGTGTGTACGTCCATTAGCGACTGTCCTTCCTTCATATATATTTTCAATATGTGATACCCGGAGGTAATACAGACTGTTCATTTGCAAGTAAGGAGAGTCTTTTGCAGTGCCCATTTACAAACACAGCCATTGTAAAGACTGTAAATACTCTGATATTAATATCTTTATAGTACACAGTCCATCGTGAACAACTTAGATGTGCATCTTAATTACAAATAAATCTTGTTAAATGAATAGAGGGCAAGTAATGAATCAAAAAGGTCTATCAGACCAAGAGTTATATTCAGCTATTGAAAGAATCAACTCTTAGTGTTTTCCTAATTGCTTAAGAAAATGGAAATCACTAGATTAATTTTATTTTTCTCCAACAGACTAAAAAATAATTGATGTATGCTGATGTCTCCTTTATGTTTTCCCTCATCTGTTGACTATTTTAGTGTAACCTGTAAAAGAGAGTTGTCCTACCTGTACAGCCTACCTTATGAAATCTCTTTTGCTTCCCATACTGTCATTCTTAACTTCCATGCAAGGATAGAGTCCTATCTATTTCTGCGCAGACAAACAAATGATTCTTCAAGATGCAAATGAAAGCCAGGTCCTGTACTATTTAGGTAAACAGAAGCCTGGTTAAGACTGAGTGATGAGATAGTACTTTTTCTATGTACTCTTAGAGACTATTTGAATAATACCTAAATTTTTTTCTACCCTGCACGAAGAGACAGGAAAGTAAACAGATAGTGCTCAAATCAAATTTTATAAACATTTTGACAACATCTGCTTAGGAATCCTGTACAACTAGAGGGTTAAGAACAGAGATTGTATGAGAAGATTTTAAGGCATAACTGGGAAGCTGGCCTTTCACTATACATGGCTCATATCTATTACCTTTAATCTTCAAAGGCATAATCTTAAAAAAAAAATCAGAACTCTATTTTTAGGTTCTGGAGACTGTATTTTTATGCTTAAATAAAGAGGCCTGATTTTCAGAAGTGCCGAGTACACCTAACAATTCTCATTGACTTGAGAGACTGATAAGAATGTTTAGCAGGATATTTTAGGCATAATTTCTTTTAACAAAATCTTGGTACACAATAAATTGTAATTGTGATTATACTATAGACTACATAACCAATTCTAGAAGGATATCCAGCACCATAATGCCTGAAACTATGTTCAGCAAATGAACAATTTTTTTTAGAAAGAGAAAAAAGTAACTATCATTGGCCTAACTGCTTGTCTTGAGATGAATATAAAAACTCCTTGAATGGCAGCAGCATTTGGCCAATACTTTTTAATTGCATTCTCCTATTCTGAAAGTCTGTCATAGGTAAATTGCATACATAAGTCATATTGTCAACAGGAATAAAAAGAGCATTCTTTTCAGATAATTAACGTATAAACTAAAGGGGGCCTGTTGCTGTATAGTTACATAACAAAGAGACTACAAAATAAAATATAAAAAAAAAAGGAATTCAAATAAATGAAACACTCTGAAAGTGAGCTGATCTCAGTCTTTAAATACATAATGGAAAAGAAAGCTTTGGAGTTTCTGATAGCATTTTCACAGTAGCAAGGTGATAATGAAACTCATCACATGGCTTTACAACTGTACAAAGAAAATCTACCAGATGGATATTTTTCTCTGTCTTTTAATTACTGCTTATCCTTGATTCTGCTAATTACACACACACACATGCACAACAGTGCAGCAGTTTGATGATTTCACTTCTATTTATTCATTTCTTGAAACTGGCTTTTAAAATAAGTGTGTATTACTTCAAGGGCTCAGGAAAAGAAGGCTTTCTGTCATTTAGGCATGCCACACTATTACATGCTGTAATGCAGTATAACATCTTGGCATCTCTCCATGATAAAGGTTGGCTCACTTCCAAATACTTAAAGACATACACCAGTATTTTTAGCTGGGGAAAAAATGCCACTATCAGTTTTGAAAACAGTACCTGCCCTTGAAAACATAAGGAACAGGAGATTTTCATAAAATGCTTTATGTTATCCTTAAAAGTCTGCCTACTGTTTTTAAACCTGTTTTCCATCTTTAAGAATTAAGTAATTGTTTAATAAAGTTCTCATTTCTTATTTCAAATGAGCATGATTTAAATGGTGAAGGATGCCACCAAAGCCATATGTAGTTGGTCCTCAGGACTTTTGCTCTCTCTAACAGTATGTGTCCCTGTTCTTAGAGCCCCCTGCTTTGGAAAGTTCCAGAGGATTTTTGTTTTCTTTTTAAAATGTTTCTTCTTGGCTGGCAAGTTTCCATGCAGCCTGAATAATCCATTAGGGAAGAGAGTAAAAAGAATAATGTAATTGTTGTGTATCTTTATAAACACACACATCCCACAAAAGAAAATTTTTCTAGAAAATACCAGTAACAGCTTTGCCCATCTAGGGGCTCTTAAGCCATATGCTGATTTGATATCAGAGGTTTACAGTTTGTCAATTTGATAAATTCCACATATAAATGATTTAATATGATAAAAGCATTTCCTAACAGGATTGCACATACTGTAAAGATTCCAGATGTACTGGATTCTCGCTCTCTGCTCTTAGCTCTTTTAAAGGTGCGTACAAACTGGTTGAAATGATTTGCATGCAAGTGTTCACAGCGCTTCAACTTTAAAAAATGGCTGATGCGGTGGAAATCTTCATTGCATCAGATGAGGTTGAAGCACCAATTAGTTGGGGTGCAGGCACATGAACGAATACATGCGAACTACCCCAGTTAACTGGGGATGTGGGGATGCCCTCCAGCACCCTAGCAAGCTGTGCTTCTTTCTCTTCCCCTCCAGTAAGACAGTCTGTGGCTTGGGCTGTGCTCTACTTGACAGACAGCCCCTCCCTGGACAGTTCAGGGTATGGGAAGCCCAGACTCTCTCCAGGGGCCAGGGGCACCAGCAAAGGAAATCCACCCACCAGTACTAGACCCTGACCTACACCTGCTATTTCTGAACTTCCTTAGCCCCTGGCCCCCCACCCAGACCCCAACCCACCCCTAACCCTGGTGTCCCAGTGCTTCCTTAATTGCTGCTCCCACAACCCAGACCCTGTCCCTGCTGTCCACAAGCCCCCATACCCCCTGCCCTCATGCAGATAAGACCCACCCATGTTGTCTCAGACATCCCTGATCCCTCCCTCCTGCCTGGACTTGGCTGTAGCCCCTGTCAATCCCCAACTGTCTCCCCAATCCTGCATAGGCATGGCCTTGCCCATCCTCCATCCAATTCTCCCTTCATCCTGAGGTGTTCCTGGCCTCACATCCAGTTTCCCCCTCTCTTCCCCCCATGGAACCTAACTGAACACAAGCCATGTCCATGTGCAGATGGGGGTAGCGTCAGGTCCCAGTGGGGTTAGATTCTGCAGTTTGGGGGCAGGAGGTGGTAAGGTCCAGGAGATTGTCTCCTCTGCGTCCCCCCCCCTTTTGTGCACAGAGCAATTGCATGGGGATGGGGTGGGTCAGGTTCCCAGCCCCCCATGCTTGCCCCCAGTTTTACAGCTATTCTAGTACAGCTAAATTGCTGTAACTCCTCCATGTGGGTACTTATTTTGGAATGAGTTCTTTTTGTCATCTTAGTTTGAATTACTTCATAAGTGACATAGGCTTAAACTGGTACCAGAATATAAGTGTCCATATGATCACTCAGTTCTACCTGTAAAACTATGGTAATTTAAATTCAAACCCTACCTTATATTGACACTCTTACTCCTGTAGCCAAGGACCCAGAAACAGCAAGTTCATGGTGATAGGCTTAAGAACATGTGCCAGAGGGGACAAATGAAAAATAAGCTATTAATAATTGCTCCAAAATGTATCATCCGAACCATGAGAGCATGAGTATGGGGCTGGGGAAAACCATGCCATGTGATCTTCAAAGAGACAGTTACAGACAAATAATTTTCCCAGTGTAAGTACAAGCAGAACATGATACCCTGTCTCCTATGTTTATCAACACTTGCTCTATTAAATATATTAAATCATCCAAAGTTTGGTTCAAGTCACATGAAATCTGTACTTCTCTTCATCCCAAATCTACATTCCAGAATGTCCATGAAAGTTACACGTTTTCTCTGAGAACCCTTTAAATATATCTAAACAGGAGAATTAGTGAGTAGCTGTGTCTGTCATTCTAATATTTACAACATGGTTAAGTTACTGCATTTCTATAAATTTAGGCTTCACATTGTGTGTTTCTGCAATGTAATAAGTGTTGGGTTTTCAGAGGTCTCTCACAAATCATGAAATGTTTTTAGTGGAATTTAATTTTGGCACACCTCACGTATGCAGTGGGCTATTTTCCTAGCAAAAAATGACTATTTCACTGTAAATCTCATGTATGTGGTATTCCATAGAATTCCTATGAAATACCACATACATCACAGGTTATATTGAAAAAATACAATTAAAAATCCATACTTTAAAAAAATTCTCACATGGAGGCATTAAAAAAAATCAACATTCAAAATTACATAAAAAATGCAGTATACTACCATCTATTTTACTATGGATAAGAAGATACCATGGTTACTGAAAGTACCCGGGGCAGGGCATATTTAATTTTTAATCTCTTGTTCTTTCTCTCTCTCTCTGTCTGTGTCTGTGCAGGTGCATGTTGGTGTATTTCTACAGACATGTATGAATTTATACACACACATATATGTATGCATATTCAGTGAATGTATAAGTCTAGCAATCTGAAAATGTCTTGTGACATGACATTCTTTTTTGTGGAATTGGTATGAAATATGTTTTCCAGCTAAATTTTGTGCACAATTAAATAGCAAGGTATATTTCCTCTTATCTGGAGGACATAATATTTTATCAGCATCCATATTTAAAGTGTTCAGCCAGATGAGGATTTTGAATCTCCAATAAGTCTGCAACTTTTTTTTGTCTTTCCAGTATTTACGGGTTTTCTCCACTTATAATCTGATTCAAATGGTTTGTAATATAGTGTTGTTTCATAATTTTTGATACAGCAGCATTTTTCCTTGAACTTCCAGATTTTGTTTATCTTGTTGAGTGGTATTGGATTAGTAACACTTAAAATATTTTTAATTAAAATGTTAAATGAATTCCTTGGGCATTTGAATGTTGGGGGCCTGATTCAGGTTGAGGTTAGCAATCATTTATAAGCAAATACTCAAGTTTAACACCTGCTGCCCTGAATCAGGACCTTATTTTGTGCTAAGGATAATAAATTGTTTAATTTTATCACAATCAGAATTTTTTTTAGATACAAACTGTGCAAGAAAAAAAGAAGTGCAATATTGCGGTTAAACATAAATGTGCAACAGTTAGGAAACGGGGTGTGTCTACACGTTCATTAATGCACTGTAGTTACTGCACATTAAGTTTAGTACTTGGATAGCCAAGTACTAAGTCAATGTGCAGTAACTCCTGCTACTACACAGTAGTGCCAGCTTACGGGTTTTTAGTGATGCATACTGCACTGTAGCACATTGGCATGGTTTTTGCCTGACATGTTACTGTGCAGTGTTATTTGGCTACTGCACAGTTAGTATTTCATGTAGACATGCCCTTTATGATTATTGCAGCAATAACTTGGCCCCTTCCACGTGGTTTTCATATTGCTTTAAGGTGTTAGATGTATCATTTTATAGTTTGGGAACCCCCATTTTCGGTGTTCTTTCGTGGATTTACTAGTAAATATTCACCTATAGTTCTGTATCAGCAGAATTTATTATTACTCCCCTAGTTATTTAATTTTGTTTAATTTAAAAAGGCATAGCACCATAACCCAAAGTAAATAAATTGTTCAAAGAGTTGAAATAAACAGAATCATGTTTCATCTGATGTTCAGAACTCTAGTGAGAGTAGGACTATTACATGTGCATACCAGGTATCCTGTCTCTTGGTGCAATGCTAATGATTTGAAGATTATATACTACCTACCCATATAAAAATATATATGACAAACAACTGGAAATATAAGGAAATTACCTCTTTATGGGGATAAAAATATAATGAGATTACCCAGGCAATTGTCTTCTCAGACTGGAGAGCTACCGTGGGCCCTGATTAAGTATGGATTAAGCATTAAAGAAATTATCTTAGAATCCCAGGTATTCCAGAAGGAAGCATTAGGCCCTCAAAACACACATGGGTCTTATGAAAACCAAGCTTGTCCTGCTTCCATTCTACTGTGGAAGGACCTAGATGGAATAAATCATGCTTTATACAGCATTCACTCCAGATCAGATTTCTGCTTCAAAATCTATGGAGTAAACAAGGAACTATACTGTTAGCGTTTTTCACTGGTCTTCAGCTTCCTTCTGTCCTGCCTCAAGTTCCACTGCCAGTATAATTCATAGCCCACCTCTCTATACCAATGGGCAAGCTTCCATTGAATCCTAGAATGAAGTGAGGAGTGAGGTGACAAGAAGCCAGCATCTCTCTTCTTTCTATGCCTCCATGTCAATATATAGATGATAAAGATTTTCTTCTGCTTGCCAGATTTGACATGATTTAATCTGTAGTGGTTTATATGAAATGCCTTGCAGTAAATGAAATTCAAATATTTTAATGTGGACTACTGTAATTCTAATCTCTTCAAGCACATCATAGGCGGGTTTGGTTTGAAAACTAAATCCATGACAGGTTTGAAGTTTTACTTACTTCAAATTATTTTTGAGTAGCTGTATTAGAGTGTAAATATCCACATGAAAATGCTCAACAAAAACATTATAAAAATTCAGATAACTCAGAAAAGGATATGTGATTTCACTAAAATTTCTGGGAGAAAAATGGGTAGTGGGCTTTGTGCTGAAAACAAACACGAATGCGTTCCAAGGGTATCTTTTTCAAAAAGATATAAACATCTTTTTGCAACATAGGAATTTGCAATGAAAGTGATACCATAGTGCTGTATAATTGTATAATTTTGTAGTATAACTGGTATCAGAATATCAAATATCCAGGTTGTAGCCGTATTGGTCTAGAGGACAAAGCAATCAGGACTCATACTACAGATTGCATCTTTACTTTATCATAGCTTCATACCAGCTATGAACTGACTGCCCTTAGGAGTTTTGTATCTATTTACTCTTCTGTGAAATCCTATGAAATATGAACTTTCATTTCTAGCCAGGAGAACTTCTACAATCTTTTCTCCAATGTCTGATTAAAGGTGTTTGTGCTTGAAAGCTTGCAATTAAAGAATTTTTTTTGCAAAAATCTTCTTGAGCTAATAAAAGATATCATCTCTACTACGAGTCCTGATCAGAATATCAAAACATTTAGCAAAATTATAATCAAGATATGTTGACAGATACCTTTCTTCTACAACATTTAAATCAAATAATTTCATAATCAAAGATGTATGTCTTGTTAGGGAGTAATAGATAGACATTGTTACAGGGTATACAAAGTTTATCTGTCCAAAGCTGTCATTAAGAGATTTTTCTTTGCATGTATGTTACAGAAAAGGTTATGTGAAGGGTATTTTTCTGTCTTATGTCTTCTATAGGGAGAGAATATTGTACTACTAATGGTAGATTTCCTATCTAAATGGCTTCAGCTTCATTAGGTTAGTTAAATATGCTGATGAAATGTAATTGCATTCTGGTGACTATTGGTATAGGGAGGTCACAGACGGTTTGTAACACTATTAGGTTTGTACTTCTATTGTTGATCTCTATGGCTAGGAACAGAAGTTGCACATAAACAGGTTTAAGTGATCAGAAACTGGTTTAAACCTGTAACAGAAGAGACATTCAGAGCACATAAACCAGTTTGGAAATGGCTGAAACTGGTTTGAAATAAACCTGGTTGAATGTAGTATCAGACTTAACTGATTTGGCTCAAACTGGTTTATCCAATATCTGTCCCAGACCCCTTGCTTGTTTAAGATAAACCAGACACCCCCAGCTCTCTGGTCGGGGCTCTGCTCTGCTCCAGAGGTGGGCTGGCCCCTCTCCTCTGCTCTTTAGCCAGAGCAGGGATGGAACATGGCAGGACACATGGCCCTGTCAAGGCAAAGTGGACAGGGAGAGGATTAATTCTTCCCTCCTTCCTCTCCTCCCCCACCGCAGCTGGGGTCTGCCTGTCAGCCAGGAAGCAGAGGGGCGGGGCTGTGGTGGTGGCCCCTGGGGCTTGCAGACCCCAGCTGCAGGGTAGAAGGGCCCAGAAGGGATGGAGGGAAGAATTAACCCTTCTCCTTGCCCCCTTGACCTTAACGGCACAATGCCGACCTGTTTGTCCTGAGGGGCAGGGAGTGGGGCACTGTTTTGTGCTGGGAGGGACTCTTCCCCCTCTTCCTTCTCCCGCCAAGGTAGGGAAGGGGGGCTCTGTGGAGTGCTGGAGGGAGACTACTCCTCTTTCCTCATGCCACCTCTGCAGGGCTGGGAGGGGGGAGCTCTATGCAAGGCTGCCTGGCCCCAGAGGGGAATTCTTCCCCCACTCTTCATACCCTGTGGTGCCTCCAAGTGGGCCTGGATACGCACTGCCCAGCCAGCCACCAGCCATGCGCGTAGGGCTGTGCTTACTGACAGGGGAAGCAGCTCACCCCCCCATCACTGAGATGCACCTGCTGAGGGTGGCCCTGGCCTTGCAGCCCGGCCTGGCCTGGCCCAGCCCCACCAAGTGGTTGTCTTAGCCAGGGATGAATGAGGCCAAGCCGGGCCATGGGGTTGGGGCCATCACTGACAGCTGCAGTTCCATTAAAGCCACTTCCAGTGCCCCGGCTGAGCCAGGGAGCAGCACAATAGCCTCCACTCCCTGCCCCATTGCCAGTGCTTCCAGGTGCAGCTGCCCGGAGCCAGTACCGGGTAGCTGCACTAGATGCTGGCAGTGGGAGGGAAAGGGCTGCTTTTGCCTCATGCACCCCATGTTGGCTGCAGGCTCACCTGTCTGGGCCTAGCAGCATTGGCAGGGAAGAAATGGTTCCTCTGCACAGGCAAAAAGCAGTCCTCCCTCCCTTTTCACTGCCAGCATCTGCTGCAGCTGCCCGGTGCTGGCTCTGGGCAGCTGCACCTGGAAGCACCAGCAGCAGGGCAGGGAGGGGCTCTCCCCCCCTGTGCTGAACAGCTGTTTCTCCCCCACCACCTCTGCTCACACCGGACGGTCAAGCCCAGAGCCAGCATGGGGTGCTCAGAGAACAATCATTAGTATAGTGAACCTAATCCAAGGTTCTGTAATATAATTGAGAATAAATGCTTAATGGTTAATGTCCCTCAATTAATACATCAGCCACTATAGCTATAGCAGTTTGTGAGTCGGGAGCTTTTAGGATATGAGAAAAAAATAATAGGTTTCCCTGCCCTTTTTAGATAAAATGGATTACTCATGGAGTCTTTAATAATAGTATACACTCATTAACAACATCCTTATCAGAAGATAATGCATGTCCTAAAGACTTCATTCTGTAGTTGTTTCCCATGAAAACAGTGGTGCATGATAGCACAGTCTGTCAAAAGAAACTACACGTGCCTTGAAATGACTGTGAAATTACTGTGAGATAGAAACAATACCATTATGACTGAATTTTAGTGATCTTAATGGGTGCCTAATGTTAAGGGGAGCAAACAGCTAATACCTTAAACATTTTAAGTGCAAAAAAATCATGCATCAAAGAATGATTTTAAAACACACACTTTTTTCCAATCACAATATATTAACTATGGATCATGGATATGCATGGTGATAGATAGTGTTTGATACTTCTTTCAAAATTAAATATGTACAGAAGTGGATTGTTAAAAAAATAATATATATATTTATTTTAATACAGGCTTAACACATAGTTGTTGCCTGAGAGTTTGAACAAATATACCTTTAAGCCCCTTCAGATGGGGAGAATTGTTGCTCAGTAGTAAGCATCAGCAGTTATAATGCAACTGTTATATCTACCTGCTCCTGTAGCAAAATTGCTGTAACTCTGTGAGTGCACAAAAAATATGGTTAAAGTTGCCAAAGTTTTGCTACACTTGTATTGCCACAGAATTATGTAGGCAAAAGAGTTACATTATAGCACATTAGATCAGTATAATCTGATATCCGTGCAATTGTTATGTCTGTCCATATTCAGATACAGTAAGTTTATAAAAGCATTTCCAATATAATTCTATTACAAGCTAAGGGTGAAATCCAGGCCCCGTAAAGAAAAATATCCTACTGACTCCTGTGGAGCCAGAATT
This sequence comes from Gavialis gangeticus, assembly GCF_001723915.1. Lineage (NCBI taxonomy): Eukaryota > Metazoa > Chordata > Crocodylia > Gavialidae > Gavialis > Gavialis gangeticus. Next base: position 210,617,576 of record NW_017729032.1, read on the forward strand.
TTACCTTAATAGTCCTAACAGTCTAGAGTGAGGGTCATATGAGGTGTGGGGGGAGAGGGCTCACCCAATACTGCTAATGCCCCCTGTATAGCTGCCAGCCCCCCATCACATCAATCCCCTGCCACCATGAAGCCACCAGGCAGCCCTGGTCTGCCTGCCTCTCCATCTACCCTGCCTTACTTCAAGCTGTCTGGACTGGTGAATGCCAGTAAAATCAGCTCTGGGAGTGGTTTCTGGGATCAGGAGTAGTTTGGCAGCATCTGGGAAGAGGGCATAGAGGTGTAATGTCCAGAGGAATTTGGCAGTATTGGAGAGCCCTTTCCATCCCACCAAATCCTCCTGGACCCCACTGATGGCTAGAAAATGATATTTAGAGATTTGCTTTTAGGAATTGGCTTGTAGGCAGAGTAAATAATGTATTACACAAGGGTCCAGGGGAACAGCAAGGGTTAACTGGTTTTAACAAGTCGGTGGCAAAGTTTCTCATTCTAAGCCACTGGCTGGGTAAATTGGTAAATTATCCAACAGGCTAGGTAAATTGCAAGATGTACCACACTGTTCCCTGAAAACCCATAAGAAAGATAAAGGGCTCTGAAACATTGGTTTTAGGTCATAGCCATGAGCTGCAAAGCCCCTGAGATTTCCAGTTTTGGTGGATGGACCAAATTAGAGGCTGGGCATGCCCAAACTAAGACTGGTAATTGACCAAATTAAGATGTATGCATGTGATAAGTTTGAGAAACAAAAGGATTTGCTCACAGAATAGAATGTGGACAGTATGACAACCACAGGGAAACCAATCAACAGTACCTGGAAATGAAGAATCATCAGAGGAGAAAGAATACAAAAGGAGGGCTCCTGAGTGGAGGATCCCAATGCCACCACGGACAGAGAGCACAACACCAGCCCCTTTCATCCACCCTACTGGGGAGGCTTGGGTCTTGACCTCCAAGACTGCTAACATTCAAGCAAGAACCACAGGGCAGCATTTATGGTATACCATTCTCCTTGTAAAGCCTTAGGAACTGGTAGATAAGAAGAATGGGGGGAGGTGTGTATTTTGTTTGCTTTGCCTGCATTACTCTTATCTGCTATCACTGTCTATTAAAAGCATTTTCCTATTTTCAAACAGAAAAAGTAGTGGTCAGTTTGAGGGTTTGGGTCCACCCAGAATAAGATATCTGGGTCATAAATGAAGTGTCATCACGTACCAACCCCTCTGTAGACCCTGTTATCCCTTCTGACCCCACCAACCCTCCTGCAAGCCCACCTGCCTCTCCAATCCCCCAACTTTTCCCACAGACCTTGCTAGCCCTCCCCCCGCCCCAATCCTCCCAAACCTCTTCTCCCCCCATAGACCCTGCTAGCTCCCTGATCCCACCAAATCCCAGACTCCCTCTGCCACTGTGGACTCTACTAGCCCCTTGATCCCCCCCAAGCCTCTATGGTCCCTGTTAAGCCTCCTGATCCTTCCAACCCCTCTGCAGATGCTGCTATCCCCCTAATCCCCTGATCCCCTCAAGCCCCTTCACTAGCCTCCCTATTCCTCCCAATCCTCACCTTACCCTGATTTACCTTAGATTGGGGGCCATTTTTAACACAATCTAGCCCCCAAAACTGCTAGCTGTAATATCTATGTGAAACCACTATCTCTTTGCACCTTTTATTCTCACTCTTGGCTTGGGCTAACTCTACAGTCCACAGCTGGTTCCAGTAGCAGAAAGAAATCTTCATCATCTCTAAAGTGAACTTTTCCTTATCTCGGGAGGATTTGATTTCTCTGATGCCCTCAGCAGGTAGCCTCTGCCCCGCTTCTCTGCTTCAGTCTCCATGTGACAGACTCCCTCCATCTCCACTCTCTTAGGGCCTTGTTACATGGTAATTGTGGGTACTTCCTGGAGCTCTTAACACCTGGATTGTCTGCACATTAACACCGGAAACTAGTTTTAAGCACTTGTTATGTGGCTCAAAGTTATGCCACTCCAAGACAGGAAGATCTCTGATCTATGTTGCTCAGCTACATGTGCACCTCACTGGTACATCTGGCCAGTATGTGAGCTTCACTCTGAGGTTCCCACTTCAAAGTCAGCCTGGAGGTTGAAAGCTGAGGCCCATCCTCACCCCAGTGGGGTGGGTGAGATGGACTGGTGGTATGCCGTATGTCCATGTTGGCCTCAAGTTCCCCACTCAGGGACCCTTTGCTGCTCTGTAATCCCTACTTCTGTATTTTTTTCCTCTGTGATGACTCTTCATCTTTGGCATCGTTGATTGGTCTCCCTGTGGTTGTTATACTGTCCACGTTCTTGTCCATTTACCAAAACCAGAAATCCCTAGGGCTCTGCATTTGGGCACTGTGACCCAGCACCAATGTTGCAGAGTCCCTTATTTCATGTCATGGAACTGTGTGGGACATGTCTTCAATTTCCCAGCCTGTGTTCCCAAGCCTTGCTGCTTGCCTGTGTCAGACACAGCAAGCCTTGAAGAAACTGTCACAAACAGGCTTTTAGAAATCAGTTAACCCGTGTTGTTGCCCTGGACCATTGTTCTAATACATATCAACTTTACCTACAAGCCAATTCCAAAAGTAAACCTCTAAATACCATTTGGTAGCCATCAGCCTGGGCATGTGACTGTTCCCAACTCAAGCTAGCATTGACACCTATCAACATTTACACAGCTCCCACTGTAAGGTATAACAAGGTACAAAAGCTTCATACCAGCAGGCTTCCATGGACTCCAGCAGGAAGCAGGCTGGTAGGCACTCACACAGGCACACATAAGTATGTGCATGCTGAAGCTTCCTGGCTTATATCCCGCTCCCCTCACCTCACCCTCAGCTTCTAGAAAGAGCCTGAAAAGGATCCTTGCAGCTCCATCCAGAGGGCAGAGTATAATTATCCAGGCTACACTCAACCTCTCTGCAATCCAGCCTTTAATACTTTCCCTGCCAAAACAAAACCCATCCAAAGAACCCCTTTCAACATATAACCTTCAAGCAAACAATAAAACCACATAATCATCACAAGCACACATGTTGGATCTGGCCCATGGAGCCATAGAATCTGGCCTGCAGAGCCAAAGTGGGGCTTTGCCTGTGTCATGCTGCACCATGTCTAGGGATAGCTTTGCTCCAGCTTGGGAGGGCTTTCCCATTGCTGCACCTGGGCAGTGGGAAGAAGCAGTGATGGTAGCAGCACAATCACTGGCCTTCCACAGAACTAAGCCAGGTTTATTTAGACTTCCACTCCAAAAGCTTGGCTATCCCTGTTGTAGACAGTGTAAAGAATCAACCTAGGTCTTCTGAAATTAATTTTATCTTTAGACCCAGAGGTGGGAAAGCTTTCAAGAGTGTGCAAGGCAGATGGGTTTCCTTCTGAACCCATGGGTAAGCTCATAAGCTTAAATGATTTGTGGGACCATGGCCCTAATGATCTGGGTTATCAAAATTAAATGTGTACATACATAAAGACTGAATGAGTAAGTTAGATTATCCAGTATAAATGCTGGCCATTCACATACAGGAAAACTCGCATTGGAACGATTTATTTATTTGTAAAGGATATATTATAATAATAATTAATTGCTAAGGTCTTTTATTTAGTGGACACAAAATATAAAGGCCATAAAAGTGTTAAATATAGCATTCCATAGGATGAAATGGTCGAATGCAAAAATAAATTAAACCTAAGGAGACCATATCACTTTCTGACAGTTGGAAATACAAACTATGTCTTAGTAACACCCCAGGGAAGAAAGGGTTAATTGTGCATGACAATCCAGTATCATTTTACTAAAGAAGAATAATTATTCTTAAAACTATGCAGTATGCATTGTTTCAAGGGACAACCTTTCATAAATATGCTACTTACTACGTGACAGATTGCATTTCAGTTGTGCCAACTGAAAAAATGTAAGACCACCTTGTTGAGAAAGCTAGACAGTTTAATGCTTCCTAAATGTTTTGCCATTTTTTACCAGACTTTAAAATTTTCTTTTTAAACTGGAAGTCTATGGTTTATTTCATTTATTTGTTTTGTTCTCCTTAATTTACTTTTAGAGTACCTGGACATATTAGATTTCACAGAAACAATACTTGGTATTTTTATCCTGTGCCAATACTTTCTCTCTCTCTCGCTCTCGCTCTCTCTTCCCCCCACCCCCATCCTACATTTTGGCAAACATCATAGGCACTTGGTATTATATATCACAGGCACTTGGTATTATATATCATCATTGTTTTGCTACTGGAAACGGCCCTAGGAGAAATACGTAGGTCTAAAGCCTTGAATTTAACAGAAGCTTGGATCCACAAATGGAATCCAAAATATGCTGCTAACTTTTAACTCAAACCCAAACCAAAACACTGGATATAAAAAAACAGATTCTGGAGAGTAATAAACTGCTTTGCAAATTTATCCAAGGATCTCCCAACTGTTAGCGAACTAAACTTCACAACGTACCTTTTAACTAAAGCTAAACAGATTAAACATTGCTACTCTAGAATCCAGAGCAGCCAAAGAGCTATTCTAGAAGGCACTATTATAGATAATTATTGGTAAGTGATGTGGGAGCAGGTAATAGCCTATTTGCTTTTAGCAAATGGCTACTTGTAATAGTAGCAGACAGAGAACCCCTAGTATGTGAAAACATGATAGAGTTACATCAGCATAACTTACATTAATTTTTACATGGCTGTAAGTTACACCAGAGCAAACAGACAGGCAGTTCTCCCTACACGGTATCATATTTCGGTACCTTGCCTTTGGGTTGTAACCTGTTTGCAGTGAGAAAAACTGCATTCCACAATGAAATAGACTAAAGTTGCAAACACTTATTCACTGGGTAACTTATCCTGCTGTATAGTTATTCTTGACTGAAATGGAGTGATTTCCACTGGTGTAGGCCAGTATGAAAAGCATAGGTGATGCATAAGTGCTTACAGTGTGGAGCCACAACTCTGTGCCACCACCACCACTCCCGCTGCTGCCAGGTATTTGGCCTAGCCAGCCTGTAGCCTCATGCTACAGTACCCTGGGGTGTAAACTGTCTGGGCCAGCTGACTTGAAGATGTCCAGTCTCTCAAGGCGTTCCTTTATGTGGTCTACATTGATGTAGGGTAACAATTCTCCCTCACCCTGGCTGTCCCGTACCATAATGAGCAGGGTGAAAAATTGATTCAAAATACTCAATAAGCAGGTTGGCTTTTTCCTGGGCATCTATTGTCAGTTGTCCCATTTGGTTTAGCAGGGGTCCAGTGTTACCTTTGTTTTTCCTCCGGCTCCCCACATATCTGAAAAAGGACTTGTTATTGTCTTTGGTAGGTGTAGCCAGTTGGAGTTCAGTCACAGCCTTGGCTTTCCTGGTTTGTTCCCTACAAGTGTGGACCAGTGCAAAATACCCCTCCTTTGAGGTGGTTCCAGTCTTCCATCCTTTATAGGTCTTTCTTTTTAGATACAGGAGGTCCACAAATTCCCTGCAGAGCCAAGGGGGCTACTGTGCCCTTTTGCTACCTTTCTTCCAATCTAGCATGTATAAAATCACATATGCCACCCAGCTGGGTTTTTGACAATCAGCTGGTTGTCAGCTGGAGCCAGGGATTGGATTGGAGCTGGTTCCAGATACCAGTTCAGTCCCAGATGTTATTTGATTGTGGGCACCTGATCTCACGCTCCCCATGCCATGACAAGCAAGGTGAAATTGGGATCTAATCCCTGATCGCAAAATCATACATCCTGCCATGCACATGTAGAATGGCAGGAAATGTGATTGGTGGGATTACAGATCAGATCCCATCCTGCCAGAAAGTAAACATATCAGTGACCTAAGATTTAGATTTAATTCTATCTTCTAGAGATGCACTTTATCCATGCAACAGTTTCTTTAAGTGTTTTTATTATTACAACAACTACTCATCATCTTTATTGCCATCATCATCATCTCTTCTAGTAGCTTCATTCCATATCTAGATGCTAGTATAATAAAGGAGATGGAAAGAAGCATTTGATTTCTTCTTTCCCATCTACTGTTGCTGAGATTAGATTTCAATACTTTCATAAAATTAATACTATTTTATATGGGAAATACGTATGAGGAAAGAAGTCTGACTGAAGTAGATACTTGGCTAACAGATCCCTTCCAAAGTTTTAAAATCAAATAGGTAACATTTAAGACATTTTTCTTGGTGACAGATGGAGTCAAAAGTCCAAAACGACTGTAAGGAATGGTTCTGTAAGATTTCTCTCTTTACTGGAAGTAGGAAATATTGAAATTCTTGACTGGCTCCCTATTTTTATACATCTTTCAGCCTAATTTTGAGAAATGTGGATAATATTGAGGTAACTACTAACATTTCTTGTTGTTTTATCTGAGTTGAAATACCAAATCTTTGATGTTTTCTGCAGAACTAATTATTCAGATTTACAGCATGCTAGGCCTGCTTGATACATTCAATGACTTTCCAGTGATCCTTTTTTCACCTCCTTACCTCAAAGTCCCATTCTCTGCAAGGGATGCTATTGCTATCTAATTAGAGAACACAACAGGAGCCCGCTCATTCAGGAAGAAAGACTTGGAAAAATACTGTGTATGATATTATAGGCTTTTGTTCTGGCAAACAAAAGATCTGCATAAGATCCCAAAAGTAAAGTGGGAAAACAGAATACCAAACACAGAGTTACTGGAGCACACAGGACTGACATACTTAGAAACCACTGTCAAAAAGAAAAGGTTGCGATGGATCAGCAATGTGAAGAGCATGGGAAAAGACCATATCCCAAATAATATTTTGTATAGTGAGATTCAAGATAACTCTAGAAAATAGGATTGCCCTGTATGGTGGTACCACTATGTTCAAAAAATGATATGAAGTCATTCAGTATCAACATAGAAAGCTGGGAGGAGTGAACAGAATCCCATCCATTCTGGAGGAAACATATGGCACTGGGTGCAGCTCAACAAGAAGCAGCTTTGATCCAAAGGATGGAAGCAAAGTGAGCAAGAAGAAAGCAGCAAATATTAACTCTGGCTTAGACAACATATGGATCTGTGAAACTTGTGAGAAGTTGTGTCACTCTTGAATTGGGCTTGTCAGCCACAAACAGATTCATTAGGCATCTGACTAAACTGTTACATGTTTACCATGATCCAAAGGATCGACGGTTGCCTACTACCGGCAAAATCCAAGCCATGGATCATGAGCTCTGAATAGAGAGATATGAAACGTGTGAGAGACATGAGACTTGTGAGAGATATGAGTTTTGTGAAAGACTGAAACCAAGATGCTGGCAGAGCTGATAACAGGAGCTGCATGAGTTACTTGAGTTGCAAGCAACTTTGCTATCTTTTGGAAAGCAAATCAAAGGATTATTATTTGTTAGAAGGAGTATTAAAAATGTATTTAACTGACACAGTACTGAGCAGTCTTTTCCTTTCTTCCCTGCTGTGGATGAGACTACAATTTTTTATGGTTCACTAGAGTTCAACTTTCTAATGAGCTATTCACTGCAGATCTAGTTGGAGACTCTGTCTCTTGGCTGATGCCAATCTCATACAAATGAATGGAATCAAATATACAGTATAAATATTGGTATGTTTCTGTCCCTAAGCAACTTCATGAAGTTTCCAAGTCTACCCTCAAGAACAAACATAAAGTTGAATGAATTGTATTTCTTCCAGTTACAGAACTATTCCTAAGACATAGCAAGCACATGCAGCTTTGCTTTGGTCCAGTGAATACTCTTTGCAGTTCAACGAATTTCAATACAAGAAAACTTTGCTATTCGCGGATTCAGCATTTGCGGTTTCAAATATCCCTGAATGCTGAACCTGCATTTTAAATACACTTCATGCACTTACAGAAGCTCCTCAGGAGCTCTGCACTTGCTGCCACTGCACTCCTGCCACTGCCACCAGGCTCCCACCACCGCTGCTGCCCTCCTGCCACTGCTGCCGCTGCGCTTCCAATGTCACCACTGCCACCAGAACCATGCCCCCTCCCCAGCTTCTGGGGGCATTGCATTCATGAACACAGACTGCGTTCATGAATGCAGTGCCTTATTCACAGATTTTGTCATTCGCGGGGGATACGAGAACATATCCCCCGCGAATGGCGAGGGTTGCCTGTATACTTTAATGATTTTTAATTGCAGTTGTGGGTGCTCAACACTTCTGCCAGACACCCTGTAAAGTCAGACATCTAGAAATTGATTAACCTACAGTTGTGATCATTGGTCACAAACATTAGTTTAAATTAGGGCATACCATCTTTGGATCTTGCAGGCCAGATGAGTGGCATGGGGTCAGTATGCAGATTGGATTCCACACAACCCAGATATGGCCATTCACTGCCCTGATCAAGTCATATGCTGCCCACAGCCCTGATCTAGCCCCGTACCATCCACCAACCCACTCTGGCTCTGTGCTGCTTCAATCTGGCTGTAGGCTGCTTCAATCTGGCTGCATGATGCCCACCTATTGGATCCAACCACATGCCACCTGCTGCCCCAAATAGCCTTGTGCTGCCCTGATCCAGCCACACACTGCCCACCCATGAGATCTGACCATGCATTTGCACACTTGCATTCAGAGCTATGTGAGGTCCCTACAGATCTGGAAATTTGGCAACAGGAGCCTGGCAAGTAATGTTGCCAACATTCCCCCACTGCCAAATTTCTGGACTCTTGAGGCGCAACATAGGCTGAAAGATATAGCTCTGTGGACTGGATTTGCCCATGGGGCAGGGATTGAACACCCCTGGTTAAATAACCAATCAACCAAGTATAGAGCTTGGACACACAACATGTTTATACCAGTGGAAGCAGCCCTTACAGTGGTGTAAGCAAGGAGTAGAAAGATGAAGTAAACACCTACATCAGTGTAAGTGCCTTAAATCTGAGGTAAAAAGCTGAAAAAATAAACCTACAGTGAAAATATCTGTGGTAGGACACCTATGGTACCTGCCACTTACGAGGTTTGAGCAGGCTGTGGAGAAGCTGGCAGGTGTGATCTGGCCTAATGAGGCAGTCACATGACTGCGGGAGGATCCTCGATTGGAGAATGGGTCTGAGCAGCCTCAGTATATACCCAGGCCCTCACAGCTGAGCTGGCAGTTGCTGCAGGGAGTCAGAGGGATAACATCACCCAGCTGGAGCTACTGCTTCTTCCAGAACACCTGAATGTCAAAAGTAGGAACTATGGGGATGGAGGAGGTTCCTGGTCCTCAGGAGTGACCTAAAACTACACCTTGCTGGCGCTGGATGGTGTGGTGGGGCTGCCTGTGGAGGAGCAGTCCCCAAGGAATGTCACACTAGTGCCTCCCTAGTGAAAGGTGAGTATGGGGTGCTGTATAGCCTCAGCCCCCATGACCCAGTGGGTTACCCCATAGAGGGAACAGGTGAGGGGTCCAGGTATTGTTATCAGGCTTGCACCCAAGGAGTGTAAGGCTGAGAGCCCCACTGAAGGGGTGGAGTAGTAGGCCCAATGAGGGCATGTGAGAAGGCTGTGTAGAGTACAGTCCACATGCACAGGGCTGAAGGACTGGGCATGGACAGTGTAGATTAGGGTGGGCTTGAAGGCCTGCATATATGCTGACCTTAGAGATTGAGTGAGCTGAGTTCACAGGAGTCTGAGAAGGTGGACCCATATGAGAGAGAGAGGGTGAGTGGCTCAGTAAACTGACCAGAGAAACCCTCCACCATTCAGTGCTGGGGACAGGACCAGAACGGTTAAAAGGCCAGAGCACCCACTGTAAGGGACACCCAGAGTGAGGGTCCTGAAGTTCCCAAGAAGTGAGGCCAGGGCCTGTGTGGCCAAAGGTCCTGGAGGGGGCCACTGCCAAGAGGAAGAAGGGATTAGGGAGCTTGGGAGCCCAGAATGAGGGTAGAGTAGACTGCTTGAAAAGGAGAGATCCAGGTGGGGTCCAAACACCAGGCAGGCATAGAAGGCGGTCCATTGCAGGGCAGGAGTCGTATAGTGATGCTATGTGTGAGGCATGGGACATGATATAAGGGAAGGTTTGGGGCTCTGTATTACACTCTTGGCATCAGGCAGTAAATGGGCAAGCTTTTACATGGTGCCCCATCCCAGCTTAATGCAAATGACTACTGTAAAATAGCTGGTAATCTCTCTGCTCTGGACCATGACATAATTCACATCAGTATGTAAAACCAATGTAAACAACACATTTAAATGTGTAAATGCGTGTGTGCATCTAGGTCCATAACACAGGAATTGTGTAGCCGACAATGGGATGTAATTAAGTTATCCTGTTGAGTATTCCTCTGCCTTAGTAACAAGACTTTCCTCTGTCTTTCCTTCTTGCATTTGCCAGTTCCATTTGCTGTATACCTACAGGATTGTCAGGCAGATAAGATAGGAGCCCTAGAAAGTGCCTTATTCTCTCTACTTTAGTCATTCCCAGCAGTGTCAGCTCTATGCCCTGAATGAGGCAGGGCTTTGAGCTAGAAATGGCATATCATCATGTAATTAAAGACTATCATAATGCACATACATGAAAATGCCTATGTGTGTAAAAATTAAGATTGCTTTAGACTTTTTAATTCTTACATATCCTGACTTTTGAGAACCTGAATTTGCTATACATTTTTTTTTTTTTAATGAAGGTTCCTGGTATGTAATTTCCTAGACTTTTAAAAAGGAGAAAAAAAATAATACAAAGCTTAGTCTTACCTATACTTTAATTCCCTCTCCTTCTGCTTCTATCCCCCACAATCAGTAGGCTGAAAAAGTTGAACCTTTTGCACAGGCCTATACCACTTAAATTAAAAGGAAGAACTAAATGAAGTGGTACCAAGAGAAAGGTGCTATCCTGGTTAAGTTCTGGGTTTGTAGGTTTTGAAGAAGAGCCAAGATTTGGTCTTTCTCCCCTTCCTTAGACAAACTCTTTCCACACGTAATGTCCCCATAGGATGGGAATGGCCAATGGAGATTAGCCAGTTTGTTGGCTCATGATTTGTTTTCCCTGGTGGAGTCCAGCATGACCTTCTTTTTCCTTCCTACATAACAGCTAGTTCAGCTGTTACTAGACTATATGTTCCTATCCCAGTACAGGGTCTCTTGCTGTTGTTGCTGATATGGAAGCAGCAGTGGTTTCATAGTTTCATAGTTACATAGTTGGTAGGGTCAGAAGGGACCTGAGCAGATCAAGTCCAACCCTGTTCAACAGGCAGGAAAGAATGCTGGGGTCAGATTACCCCAGCAAGGTGTCTATCTACCCTCCTCTTAAATATCCCCAGGGTAAGAGCGAGGACCACTTCCCTTGGAAGTTGGTTCCAGATCCTAGCCACCCTGACTGTGAAGTAGTGCCTCCTGATATCTAGCCTGAATCTGCTGTCTGTCAGCTTATGGCCGTTGTTCCTTGTTACTCCCAGTAGTGCTCGGGGGAACAGGGACTCTGCCATTGCCTGTTGGTCTCCCTTGGCCAGTTTATAGACCAGACCCCCTCTCAGCCTTCTCTTGTGGAGGCTGAACAGGTTCAGATCCAGTAGTCAATCCTCATAGGACCTGCCCTGCTGCCCCCTGATCATGTGAGTGGCCCTCCTCTGGACCCTCTCCATGTTGTCCACATCCCTCCTGAAGTGCGGCGCTGAGAACTGGATGCAGTACTCCAACTGGGGCCTGACCAAGGTCGCATAGAGGGGGAGGATCACCTCCTTGGACCTGCTTGTGATGCATCTGTGGATGCATGTCAAGGTGCAGTTAGCCTTTCTGACTTCATCCCCACATTGGTGGCCCATGTTCATCTTTGAGTCAATAATGACTCCAAGTTCCTTTTCTGCCTCTGTGCTGGTGAGAGGGGAGTTCCCCAGCCTGTAGGTGTGCTTCTGGTTCTTCCTCCCCAGATGTAGTACCTTGCACTTTTCAGTGTTGAAACCCATCCTATTCTCATCTGCCCACCTCTGTAACCTGTCCAGATCTGATTGTAGCTTGTCCTTCCCCTCTAGTGTGCCCACCTCCCCCCACATCTTAGTGCCATCTGTGAATTTGAACAAGGTGCTATTCACCCCCTTGTCCAAGTCACTGATGAAGATGTTGAACAGCACAGGCCCGAGGACCAAGCCCTGCGGAACCCCACTGCCCACATCCTTCCAGGTCAAAAAACACCCGTCCACCACCACTCTCTGGGTGCGACCCTCCAGTCAGTTGGCGACCCATCTGACCATGTAGGGATTGACACGACAGTTGCCTGAAGTTTTAATGAGAAGGGGGTGAGAGACAGTGTCAAAGGCTTTTCTAAAGTTCAGAAAGACTACGTCCACTGCAACGTCTGCATCCAAGGATTTAGTGACCTGATCATAGAAGGCCACCAGGTTGGTCTGACAGGACCTGCCTCTAATGAACCCATGTTGGTTGCCCCTAAGCACACACGCCCCTGCTGGTCCCTCGCAGATATGCTCCTGGTTAATTTTCTCAAAGAGCTTCCCTAGGACCGCGGTAAGGCTAGCCGCCCTGACAGTGAAGTAGCACCTCCTAATGTCT
>NW_017729032.1:210631149-210680354 GCF_001723915.1 Gavialis gangeticus
GAGATCATCAGGACCTGCTGATTTGGATGTGTCCAGTCCCTCCAGGAGGTCCCTGACTAGGTCCACTTTGACCCTGGGCCTGGCTGTGCCTCCCCTGGGACCGTCAGGGACCATGATGGGGGGATGACCTTTTCCCTGTTCAGAAAAATGGAGGCAAAGAAGTTATTAAATAAGTTAGCTTTGACATCTGATGTGACCACCAGACTTTCTAGAGTGTCCTGCAGAGGCCTTACATTACCTGGAACCTTCTTTTTACCCCCTATGTATTTAAAAAAGGACTTCTTACTGTCCTTGATCCGGGTTGCTAGTCCCAGTTCCATCTTTGCCTTACCCTTCCTAACAGCCCCTCTACAAAGTTCTAGAAAGTTTACCTTTCTAGACTATTTATATGTAGTTGTTATATTGGCTTGATGCCAATATATTTTTCTTTTTACTGACTGTGTAAATGACAGATGTGAAAAGTTATTTTTCTACCGTTTATAACTGCTAAGTCTTAATGGAATTTCATGACACAAAAACAGCACTTCTGTGGCCCCAAAAGTATCAAGGCTTTCTACTTGCTGAATTTCAAAGGACAGCTACAATGTCTGTCAAGTTGCAGAGACTGGGGAAGTGAGATCTCCTTAAGAACAGGTCTCCAAATCTTTTTGATGGAATGCTGTATCTTTAGTAATAAACAGCTAATGAAAAAGCTGTTTCAAGTGCCTATTGAAAGGGAGAAAATTTTTATTTAAATATAATTCCAGGCCTTGTCTGCCAATTTATCTGCTTCTAGTGAGAAATGTAGAAGCCTATCTCTCTGTGGCAATTCATTACACTATAAATCCACCAGAAGAGGGGAAAATGGAAGTTAAAAATTGAATTAAATCTTGGCCTTACTGAAGACAGTGAGAGGTTTATCGCTTATTCATTGGAACTGTTTGCCTATTAAATTTTATTTGGAAAATACTATTTTAACGCCTTCTTCAATTCCCACATAAAATAAAAAAGAAAGCACAATGAATATACTTCTGTGCTGTCCCACGTTAGAAGATCAGGAAACCATATCCATTTAAAATGTTTTGGTTTTTTTATCAGAATATTGTTGTTTCTCACACAAATTCAAAATTTCAACAATTTTTCAACACATTGTTTGGTGTTCCACCCAGCTGTAGGTAAGAATTAAAGAATCTTAAGTGTAAACAAAGTTTTTCATTGCATGCTAAGGAGCTTTGATTGACATGGACTATCTCTTACTACGCCTTTCCGTAGGAATATATAGTTTTATTCCTTTCTTCATTTCTTCCACATTTTAAAAATATTTAAATTTTGTGGAACAATGTATTGCTATTTATAGAATACCATATAAACACTTAGTGGAGTAGTTTAAGGGGCAGAGTGGAGATTTAAAATAAATTACACCATGGTCTGTGTATAATGTATTCTTTTTTAGCTAGGATTGTTGAATAATAATGTTCTTATATATATAACAAGCAAAGGGACTATATAGCAAATTACTGCACATATTGCATAAAATGGACTTCCAGTATGAAAGAATGGCATATGAAGATGAGAAGACAGGGGTGGCTCTTACACATGAAAACTTCCTGCTCTTGAGAAATTAAACTGTATAAAATTAATTAAATAAATTTTGTGGTGTAACTAGACCTGTGTAGGTTTTGTGCATGCATTTTATCAAAGAATGCAATAACATATATTCACAGTGTAGATAGAAATCACACTAATAAATAATCTTCACTTAACTTGATCAGATAATTGGGGGGCTCCATGTACTATATTCAATGCCTGTTTCTCACAGCAGCATTAGACCATGTTTGTTGGCATGACTCCCTCATTAGTTCTTGATTTTGTACGGGAGAGGGGAATAGGAAGATCTGTTCTTTCAAGTTCAGTCTTAAGGGGAAAATGAGTCAAAATTAAAGTTTTCATAGGTTTTATGCAATGTACCAGTTACCTTTGATGAAATGGTGCTAGCAGCCCTATGCAATGAATTTTGTTCATGAGATGGATGGTTATAATTTACTCTTGCTTGAAGCACTCATGTTTGTGATGCCTTTTCTTAGCCAAGGGATAAATGTGATCTCTAGAGAAACAGAAACATTTTTCTTTTAGTGCATACTAAAAACAAAAACACCTTAGAGCATAGTGAAGGTCAAGTGAAGGAGGTGATGGGGGTTCCCTGTGTTTTTTTTTCTCAAGGCATTTGAAATTATACATCCATATTTTTTTGATTCCATGAAAAATAATCTGTTTTTCAACAACAACAAAAATTATCCTTTTGACTTCACACTTCAGCCAAGGAGAAAACAGTGCAAAGCTGGCTCCGAATCATAGTTTCATAGTTGTTGGGGGCTGGAAGGGACATGTTTGTAATCCCTTGATCTTCAGCTGGCTGAAGACATTACAGTTTCACAGTGAGCTAGAGTTGGTTAAAGTTGCACAGTTTCGCTGAACTCAAAAGCTGTGTCCAGAGCAGCGTTAATGTGCGGTATGTGGTGCTGCAGACACACATGCACCACACATGCAGGTGCTCTCTGCACTTCTACTTCACAACACAGGAGGCTTTCTTGATCCTGGGAGATCCTGGGATCAAAAACACCGGTGCCAAAAAAAAAGTGGTGCTGTGCATATGTCAGCAGTGCATGCCAAGCAAAAACAAAGCCTGGCTGGCCAAAGCCACACTCCAGCTGCAGTCCAGACTCTGCTGCAGGAGTGCTGTGGCTGCAGCTCCTGGAGGCCCCCAGGACCCCAGATAAGGCTGCTGGGGCCAACAGTTGCTGGCCCCAGCCTCTCTTACCTCACCCAGGGTTACCTGCCATGCGCCAGAGCGTGCATGGCGTGGGCATTCCCTGGGGCAAGAAGCAGGAGCACAAGGTGTGCCACTGCTAATTGTCCCTGGGGAAACAAATGTCCACACTTGTATGGATGCAGCCCAAGGGTCTGAGACAACTACCAGGGACCAATATTTTGGAGGCAAGCCTGTGCTATGCCACTGTTCATACCCTGAGAAAGCACATGGCATAGAAACTGTTGTGTTAGCTTGGTGTCACTGGAAGTTCCCACTTCATTGGCTTTAGAGCTGCTTTGGGCTGTGACTGTGGCAAAAAAATGTCTGTGCTACAGCCAATGATCTGATATAGTAGTGTCAAGCCCTGCATAGCTAACAGCAAAATGTGGCTGTTAAAAATACACATTTCTGCAGTATGTTTTCATACCGCAGTCATCACTGTGGCATCCAAAGACCTCTTGCTGCACTGCTGTTACTCTGTTCTAATTCTAATTCCACGCCCATGACTATGCCTGACACCTTCTAGAAAAAGCATTAAGGGACAGGACTAACATCTGTCATATGTAGTTATTCTTTTCCCTTCTTTTCCTAAGGGGGAAAACTATGTGAGAAGTCTTTTCTTTTCTCTGCCTTTTTTAAAATCCATTTTATTTAATAAAAATGTTCTGGTGTGAGTTCATATTAACAAAAGCAGGGCCTAAAAGTGTGGAATGAAAAGTACCAAGTCTGAGGCAGATCTGAGATCCTGTGGGAGACCATTCCACATGCTTAGACCTGTTTCTGAGAGCACTGTCTCAGCTATACAGGGCAGCTCTGCTATTTAGGTAGACAATTATATATTGCTGGAAAATCAGAGTTCTCAGCCATTATAGTCTTCCCTCAGCTATAAGTTATCTTTTAGGTATCCTGGACCCAGAGGTGTACCTGATAGCATTTGCCCCTTGGGCCATCAGGGAATAGCTGCAGCAGCAGCAAGGGGAAGTGTTGGCAGGAATGGCAGCCAGTGGGCTAACCATCTGCCCTGACCTTGCAGCAGCTGCTAATTTATATGCTAAGCAACAATTTAAAACTTAATTTAGTGGTGGCTGCAGGGCCAGGGGAGAGAGTTAACCCCTGGCTTCTGGCTATGCCAACACTTCCCCTCATAACAGCAGCATCTCCCAGGGGGAAGGGAGAGGAGTGACAAGGGGACTCCTACCCTCACTCTGCATGGCTAGAGCCTCAAGTCCCCTTGGTTCCATTGTGGCACCCCCCCACCTTTACTAAGCACCTGGGGCTCAGGGCCTAGCCACCCACCCTTAGTTACACTACTACTCAGATGGAAATCAGTGGGTGCGTCTACATGAGATGCTAACTGAGCAATAGCCAAATAATACTGCGCAGTAATGTGTCACAGCATTGACAGTGCTAATAAGTTACTGCACAATATTATTAGGCTATAGCTCAGTAGCATCACTTAAAAGACATTCGCCGACACTACTGCACAGTAACTCCGGTTACTGCACATGTATTTAGTACTTGATTATACAAATACCAAATAAATATGCAGTAACCATTGCGCAGTAGCATCTCATGTAGATGCACCCAGTCAGCATCAAACCTTGAATCTGACATTTGTGTATGCAGACATGGTAGAATAAAATTCAAATCAGAAAACTTACGCTCTGTCATAAAGGGGTAAGTAAGCCCCTCAAGTCCCCACCTCAGAGTTAAGCAAAATCAGTAAAATATTATTTTTTGTAAGTTTCCACTTTGTTGCATTCCCCTTACTGGATCATGTATGTTTCTTCCAAAGGCTACAATTGACAGCACTTTTAATATCATCTTTAACTAACTTCACTTCATTTCAGAGACAATAATCATTTAAATTTAATGATTATTCATAATAATTAGTAAATCTTTCTCCCACTTTTTAAAACTATCATTTTCCATATGATTTTCTGCACAAAATTCTATTGGGTACACAGTAAATACACTCTCCTGCATGTCTACATGTTGCACTATGGCAATGTTGTAACGGCATGTTCTTTAGTACCTTTTGGAAGTACTAAAGCATGGTGAAGTAACTGCTGTACTGCACTGTATAAGTGGTGCACAGTTACTTTTAGCAGCTACTTTGCTGTAGCGGTGTGCTATACAAGGGGAGTGTGCTGCTACGACGAAGTTGGTCACATATAGACACGTACAGATGCTACGCTGCCATAGCACATTGTTATGGAGATGTAGCATCACATGTAGACGGTCCCACAGTTAGCTACTAACCTGTTTTGACAGCAGAAAGCCTATATTTTATCTTCATGAACTGGTTTATTATCCTCCTGAACTTCAAGAAGGCCTTTGACACTGTTTCTCACCCCATTCTCATTAAAAAACTAGGCGACTGCAGCATTGATGCCTACACAGTCAGATGGGTGGCAAATTGGCTTGATGGTCGCACCCAGAGAGTGGTGGTGGACGGGCCATTTTTGACCTGGAGGGATGTGGGCAGTGGGGTTACTCAGGGCTCGGGCCCGCACTGTTCAACATCTTCATTAGTGACTTGGACGAGGGGGTAAAAAGCAGTCTGTTCAAATTTGCTGATGACACTAAGATGTGGGGAGAAGTGGGCACACTGGTGTGGGGGGACAGAATCCAACTAGATCTAGACAGGTTACAGAGGTGGGCAGATGGGAATAGGATGGAATTAAAATCAGACAAGTGCAAGGTGCTGCATCTAGGGAGAAGGAACCTGCAACACACCTATAGGCTGGGGAACACCTTTCTCAACAACACAGTGGCAGAAAGGGATCTTGGAGTCATTGTTGACTCCAGGATGGACATGAGCCACCAATGCAAGGAAGCGGTAAGTAAGGCTAACTGCACCTTGTTGTGCATCTACAGATGCATCACAAGCAGGTCCAGGGAGGTGATCCTTCCCTTCTATGTGGCATTGGTCAGGCTGCAGTTGGAGTACTGTGTCCAGTTCTGGGTGCCACACTTGAAGAGGGATGTGGCTAACCTTGAGAGGGTCTAGAGGAGGGCCATTCACATGGTCAGGGGGCAGCAGGCCAGGCCCTATGAAGATAGACTAAAGGGTCTGAGTCTACTCAGCCTCCACAAGATAAGACTGAGGGGGGATCTGGTTGCCATCTATAAACTCACCAGTGGGGACCAGTGGAAAATAGGTAAGGCTGTATTCCGTCAGGCACCACCTGGGATAACAAGGAATAATGGCCTCAAATTGATTGAGAGCAGGTTCAGGATTGATAGCAGGAGACATTACTTTACAGTTAGGGCTGCCAGGCTCTGGAATGGGCCCCCAGTGGAGGTGGTGCTCTCCCTTACCATGGGGGTCTTCAAGAGGAAGTTGGATAGATATCTGGCTGGGGTATTATGATCCCAACACTCATTCCAGCCCCGGGCAGGGGGTCAGACTTGATGATCTTGAAGGGAGAGAGAGGCTGGAATTACATTCAGATAGACTACAGAAGTGGACAGATGGTAACAGGATGGGGTTCAATGTAGATAAATGCAGGGTGCTGCACCTGGGGGGAAGGAATCCACAGCATATATACAAGCTGGGGAGCTCCCCCCTTGTGAGCACAGAGGCAGAAAGGGATCTTGGAGTCATTATTGACTCCAAGATGAACATGAGCCACCAATGCCAGACCGCAGCCAGCAAACCCAGCTGCACCTTGTTGTTCATCTAAAGATGCATCTCAAGCCAGTCCAGAGAGGTGATACTCCCCCTCTACACGACATTGATCAGGCCACAATTAGAGTACTGCATCCAGTTCTGGGCGCCGCACTTTAAGAAGGATGTGACCAGACTTGAGAGGGTTGAGAAGAGGGTCACCCATTTGGCTGGAGGGCAACAGGGCAGGCCCTATAAGGAGAGGCTGAGGGACCTGAACCTGTTCAGCTTCAGCAAGCGGAGGCTGAGGGGGGATTTGGTGGCTGCCTACAAACTTATTATGGGAGAACAGCAGCAAATAGGAAGGATCCTATTCCCCCCAGCAGCACCTGGGGTGACAAGGATCAATGGCCAGAAGCTGCTGGAGAATAGGTTCAGGTTAGAGATTAGGAGGCACTATTTCACTGTTAAGGTGGCTAGGATCTGGAACTGACTTCCTAGGGAAGTGGTCCTCACTCCTACTTTGGGTAAATTCAAAAAGAGGTTGGACAAACACCTGTCTGGGGTTGTGTGATCCCAGCGTGTGCTCCTGCCAGTGGTGGGGGGGTCAGACTAGATGATCTGTTCAGGTCCCTTCTGACCCCAAACTACTATGATACTATGAAACTATGATATGTTCAGGTCCCTTCCAACCCTAGAAACTGTGAAACTATGGTTTCCTTCTCTTTAAGAACTTTCTCCTTTCATGTATTGCAAATCATGGGTCTGGTTTCCTCTGCAGGAACTGAAGATATGCCAATCTGCCAAAGAAGAATATGGAACTGAGACAGGAAAATGTATAGTAGCTAACGCTGTGCTGATACTCAGCTACTGAGTTGGTTCAAATATGGTGGGGATTCCTGACTTCTTTCTCAGCTGGCTTTTGGCACTGAAAGCCTTGTTAAAGTTTTGACTAGAAAAACAGGGTTAGCATGCACTAAGATGCATGCTGAACACATGCTAAGTGCAAAAATGTCTTGCTTGCAATGTCTTCAAAACTATTGTTAGATTCGCCTTCAAACCCAGGGTTATTCAGCTGTCCTGCCCTCTCCTGGGAAAGTTGGATTTATTTATAACCCGAAGCTCCATGTTTTTGTCGTTCATTTTACCATTTTAAATTAGGATCGTTTATTACATGTAGGTGTAGTACAACTATATATATTAATATATATTAGGGGTGTGCGAAATGAGCTGTATTCAATGTGGATTCGGCCCAAATTGGGGACAGTGATTCAATTAGTTGATTTGGATCTCTGTCCCCAATTTGATTCGGGCAAATCCAAATCTGAAGATTCAATGCTGATTTGGAGAATCAGTGACTCAACCATAGACACAGCTTTAAATTTTTTTTTACATACCTCAAGATACCACGCGCAGCTCATGAACACTGATGGTGGGGTGGATGGAACATCTCAAAGGAGTGCAGGGGCCCAGTCCACTTCTGGGTCTGCCACTGAGCATGAAGGGCCCCCTTCCCCAGACCCGCGGGCTTGGCAAGTGGTTGTGGGAGGACCCTGGGTGCCACCCCAGACTCAGAAAGCACCAGGTGCTGAGCTGGGAGGGCACGGGGGGGCCCCCAGCATGCCCCCTGGTGGACCTGGAAGTGGATCAGAAGTGCTTCTGGGTCTGCTGCCAAGTGCACTGAGGACCACCCCCACCCCCCTGCTTCTGTGGGACACTCCATCTACCCCATCTCAGCATTCACAAGTCACCTGATACCTTGAGATAAGTAGAAAAAACATTTAAAGCTGTGTCTATGTCCGAATCATCAAATCTTTCCAAATCTCTCTGAATTGATTTGAAGCATTCTGATTCGATTACTTAAGGTCAAGTGGCCCCAGGGTTACTCAAGACCATTGGGGCTTGGGGTTACTTAGGGTTAATGTGCCCCGGGATTACTTGGGGTCACCTGGTGCCAGGGTGGACACAAGGGAAAAAGACTGGTGGCAAAGAGGAAACAGCCAGGAAACAGAGAGGCAAAAAGCTGGGAGATAGCTGGGAAATCAAGGAGGGGAGTTGGGAGGTCAATAAGACAAACACCTAACTCAGGGTTTCAAAATAACAGGTTTATTAAACAGACAACACACTACACACTACACAGCCTCACAAAGTTATTGGTTCCTACACACACACGTGCACGCGCACACACACACACACACAAACAAGCACTCACATAAAAACCCACACAATGGTAGCAGGAGAGAAAAAGGCTTGGTGGAGGGATTGAAGTCAAGGTGTGTAGGGACAGAGTCCATATCTTTTGCTTGGTGAAGGAAGGTGGGTGATAGCTACCTAACCTGGGCTGTGAGTTGATCCTTGATGGCTAGTCGGGGTCTTCTCCAACAAGGTGTTATCCAGAGGGGGGTCACCGGAAGGGCCTCTGGATGGATAGGTGGCATGGCATAGTGCTGGTCCAGATGGAGAGGGCGTCCCACTGTGTCTAGTTCACTACCCCTTTTTATAGGGGCAGACCTTCTGTGATGCTAGTAACAGGGTAATGACCAGGCCAGGGTCAGCCCTGGTGTACTGAGCATGTGCACTCCAGGTGAAGGACATGCAGTTCCAGGTACCTGTGTTGCAATAGTGGGTTGGCTGATTTCTGTAGGGTCTTGGTCTTTCAAATGCTGGGTCCGTGGTTCCTGGGTGAGTCAATGGAAGGCAGTGGTCCAGTTGTTGAGCTGATCATCAAGTCGTTGAGTTGATTATTCAGTAGAGGCCTGCTACCATTGTATCTCAAGCACCCTCATTCATCCCCATTCATTCAGGAACCAATTTACATGAGACTGGTTAGACATGAGTCACAGGTTATACCCAGGCAGAGGACACAAGATGGAGGCTTGACATTCACAATGGAAACTTGACATAACTTGATATTACTTATGCTAATTTATACATGTAGGTCTAAATCACATAGTATCTATAGAAAAAATAGTAAATCAGCAAAACGGTATAAACATAATAATTATACAATATAAAAGAGTGGATCAAAGAAGACGAGAGAAAAAAAAACTTGCTAGAAAAATGGTAAAGCTTATCCTATGTCTTAACTTACTTTTACTTATCTATAGGGAATAGAGAGGGAGCGAAAAAGTCAGAAATAGTTGGGGAAGGGAGGGAATGCATTTCAAAATTAAAAAAAAGAAAAACTGGGGGTTTTGCTACAATATAAACATTACTAATGTCTTCTGTCCATAGCTACAAGAGTATGTCTGCCTATATTTACCTACTTATTACATATATATAACCTACACATATATTTTTCATATATATATACACACACACACACATACTCATATGTGTATATGTATATATGTGTGTGTGTATATATGTATGTAGGTAAATATAGGCAGACATACTCTTGTAGCTATGGACAGAAGACGTTAGTAATGTTTGTATATGCATGTGTATAAAAACACATACAACCCACACACAAATTATATGGGTACATTTATCTTATGGCTTCTAATATATTCTATTTCTTATCCTGTGCCTATCATCAGATTCAGTTCCATCTGTCTCTATATGTCTGTCAGTCTGTCTACACAATATAACTACATTTCATTCTCAAACGGCTAGACAAGACTAGTTCTACCAGAGCGCTATGTTTAATACATCCAGCAGATCGTATTTCATGGCTTTTTAGCTCAGAACTGTGCTGTTATAGACCCACGTCACCGTGCTTAAAAGTATACTTACTTGCATGAACGAGCAATGAATGAAAACCATTAATGTCCCAGCATGCATTGCTCAGGAGCACTCATTTTTGTTGTAGCTGGAGATTCTTAGTGTGTTTCTGCTTCATTTAAACCCGTCAATACCTCAATTAGTGCTTGCTTCTCTTCCCCTGGGAGAGACATTTACACATGTCACTTCACAAATCTCAAAAATCTAAAAACCCATGAGAACTACAGGGTCATAAATTCTCTCCTGCTTAAAGCCCTCATTTTGCAAAGACTTTCTACTCCTGCTTTGTTTTATTTGAAGCCGTTCTTGGTTTTATCAAAGGACACAAATAGGAGATTGCAGGTAGGATACTTTGTAAAAGAATAAATTGTGACTCTTGCCAATGTTAGCTTCTGATGATTTTTTACTGACTTGTAATGTATAAGTGTAAGTCACATAAATGCAAAAGTAGAATTTTTTAAAATTAAAATAACATTTTTTATTTAATATTAAAACCTGATGGTGTTTTAATGATTCCAGTAATTTTGACTTGGTACCAAAGCATAGGAGAAAAATATCTAAAAAATTATAACCTGCTATTGTTTACTGTCGAAACATTCTGGTCATTCTTGGAGTTGACGTTTTCATACTACTTGTTCAAAAATGATTACCGATTTAAAGCAGAACAGTGTCCATGAAATTTACTCTTAGTGGGGTAAATATTGCTAATATCCTTCCCTTGTAGTAGTAATAATAATTACACCCATCTATTTTCCATGAAAGAAGTTAGTCTGTGTTCAAATCCTCATGATTCTTGCTAATATAAAAATAAACTACTTATAATCAATAATTCCTTATTTTTCTTGTTGACCATTAGCCTAGTTTTGATGACATAATCTCACCATGTCTCATGTGGCCTACCACAATTTCTCACAACATTTCCACAGGCTTTTACTATAACTCATCGCAGAGAACAGAACTGTCAACTCACCATTTTCAATTTTCTTTCTGTTAGTTCTTAGGAAGTTCACTTGGGCAAAATGGGAATTGTACACACATGGCAATGCAGAATCAAGTCATTCATTTCAAAACTGTGTCAGAGACAAGGGAGAGAATAAGAAATATATGCAGTTTTTAGTCTCTGATGTATTATTCTAAGGCAGCAGTTTGCACTGTACAAACATAAAACAAGTGCAATCAAAACCCCGGGATATGGAAAAGACTTGCCTTAGTGAATTCAGGGAGAAAATCCCTTTTTTTATTTTATTAATATCTCTTTTGGTTAAAATTCATAGTTGCCATGCAAAATAAATCAACTCCTTTTCCTATAATGTGACCTGAAACTGCTTCTGAGTGAATAAGATATGAACCCTAAATGTTCACAGCCTTTACCCTGACACATTCAATCACATCATAAGGCTCTGGCAAAGCCGCCAAGTGCTCAAGACATTGTCATTCTTGTTAAGACTTAGCATAAAATAAGGCCTGTTCTAGCTTAGAAACATATGTTTGAGTAATACTTAAAATCAAAGTAACTTCATTATATAAGTGTAATAGGCCAACAGAGATGATATTTTAAAATGAGCTGAATGCTTACTAATTCCAGCCTGAAAAGAAGTAATTTTTTAATATAGGATTAAGGTTATCCTGTATAGATGCCCCTGATGCTGCGATTTATTACGTATCATAAAATCTAGTATAGGCCAGGAGTTTTGCCATGCAGCCCACAAAGTGGCTTTTCATGCTTTGGACACTGAGAAGGGCCATATTTATGATTCCTGCCATTGCTTATTATTTATATTCTACTTTTGGAATATTTGTGCAACAAGAACATGAAGGCCAGATCCCTGCTATTCTTTGTGTTACAAAATGATAAAGTTTTCCAACAGTGTTTTGTTTAGACAAATGCCCGGCTAATACAGAGAATTTGTTGCAGTTTTAAACTAGTTACAAGAAATCTGTCAGTGTAACAACCATTAATCTAAGTGTAAAGACAAAGCTGATTGTCTTAAGGAATCTTTTATTCTAAGACAGGTAAATACATATTGGGTGCATCTACATGAGATGCTAACTGCACAGTAGCCTAATAACACTGCACAGCGGTGTGCCAGGCAAAAGCCATGCTAATACGCTACTGTGCAGTAGTATTAGGCTACTGTGCAGTTACCGTCAGTAAAATGGCATGCACCAGTGCTACTGCGCAGTAGCACTAGTTACTATGCATTGATTTAGTACTTGGTTATGCAAGTACTTAACTTAATGTGCTGTAACTACTGCATGTTAATGAAGGTGTAGACACACCCTGAATTAATCTCAGACACATTGTATAGTCTCCTAGTTTTTTGGTGACATGCTCTGAGTGAAGTATACATACTAAATCATTAGTTCATCAAACTGTACTTCTTGATCTTTTTCTAAATTTCTTAAGTTTGTTTGAAATTATTTCTCCTCTGTTAGTATCTCAGGGATAATTAATGACAGAACATTTAATATTTGAATTTTGAAACTCATATCCCATTAAGTAGCTATGTAAGTCTACTCACATTGTTTCTTTAATCAGTTAGATTAGTCACGTGATGAATTCCATGTGAATTCCAAAATTTGCAAGAAAATGGAAACAATGAAATTAAGTCAACAAATATTCAAACCGTTAAGATTTGCCTTCTACAAGTACCTGTGCTGGAAGGGTTTGTCAGAGTGTTCACAGTAAGTGACCATGAAAGGGTCTGGCAAGCAGCACAATGGAATTCATTTTCAAATTTGAAAGAATACCAGTGGGCCATATTTTCTATATTCATTTGGCTCCATTCTGGGCTGTTGCTGCCATTAAAAATATAGAAAGTTACAGAGGAATAAGACAGATGACAGATCTGGTCTCTTGGTTTTGGCAAGTGGGCACTCTGGGGCTATAAACAAATATCTTGGTTGACTTGGTCCTGATGGCCTCAGGGGTTGACCCAGATCAAAATTGTTTTAAAAAAGTTTGAAATTGGGCATATAAGGTTTGTTCAACCCTTGTGTAGAGAGCATCCAAGTGATTTCATCCTATCAGTTTTGTTTTGGCTAGGAATATTAAATATATAGCACCCACTCCCACTCCATTGATGGAAAGATGCTGACTGGCAATGCCTTAGTCCTGGACAGCTTCTTGGTTACAGTGATTGTGAAGTGTGAAAAATAAGCTCTGGAAGGAAAGGAAATATTTAGCAATGAACCAAAGGTGCTATAAGTCGAAGCTCCAGAACTAAGGTGCTTTGGCAGTGGGTGAACCAGTGCCAAACAAAGACTGTTTGAAAGGTAGGGCAAGCAGAGATAAAGCTGCATATGAAAAGTAAAATGTCCTATTCTCACATTAATTCACTACCATTCTTATCAAGGAAATTTGCTTAAATAATTTGTGTTACATGCTTTCACTTGCTTTTTTTAAACATGAAAAGGAGGGTGGAACAGCAACCGAATAACTGTTTGTTGGCCACTCTTAAGAATGAAAAAATAGAAATTGCAATAAACATATCCCCCCCAAAACTCCCTGTCTCTTGCACAATTTTTGGACCATCATGGATACAACATCAGTACCAGAAAAGAAGAATGAACCCCAGGATTAGATATTTCTCAACTTGGAACTTGAAAAACTTTATCAGTATGCAATATAACAACAGTTTTGCAAGTCACGGTATTAAGCATTGTAATGCTTCATAAAAACATCAAAACCTTTCTAAGGATCATTCTGCAATTAGATCCAGTTCTAACCAAAGGTTCCGCATCCCTGTTAATTATCAAATCCATTTGTTACAGTTCAGAAACCCTTCCAACAAAAAGGGCTGCATCCTGACATATTGTCATATCTAAGCATCAGTAGCTCTGACATGTGAAAGGTTGTGCCACCAAACATTAGCATTTCAAAACAGCCATTATAGTAAGTCATTTAACTAAAATTGCTTCTGCTGTCCACTAGTAAAGGATGTTACACATCCAAGTGAAAGGGTTGGAAAGGTCCTAAACCAGATTGGACAACACTGTCTGCTTTTTGAATTTGAGACCCATAAAAATATGAATGGAATGAAGAGGAAAGATCCAGGCCCACCGCACATAAAAATGGGGAGAATGGTACCGTGGAAGGTAGCACCAGAGTATGACAGTTCTTCCCCTACTCCTACCCTGTACTCACTCAAGTGAATGGCTAGGCTCAATTCAGAGTTCAACAGTTCTTTTCAGCATATAAGGCTTTCAAACTTTTCCAGGCCAAGGACTATGTCTTAACTGAGAGACTGACTTGCAGTTAGCCATTCAGGCTTGCCCATTCAGGATTGTACACAAGCCTTTCAACAGCTACCTCTATGGAAAAGTACTTTAGGAAAGTATATGAATTTAATTGTCTGAAGTGGTTGATAGTGGAAACCTAAATTAGTTTTTTGGGATGTTACTCATAGTTTTTATTCTGTATTCATCATATAAATGTGCTATTACAGTAATAGACTATGTTACTCTTCACTCCACCATATAATTACATTTTTTCATTTCCTGCCTAGAGGTGGAGTGGGCTAAGGATGTGACATTTTTAGTTTAAGTCCAGGGACTCCAAAAGAGTTAATATTTCACTTCCTTTAATTGCAGATGCTCAGATCTGTTTATCCTTTATCAGTCCAAATACTGGCAAGCAACACAGTTGCATCATTTTCCATACTTTATATTTAGCCTAATCAGGAAACAAGTGGATAGAGAAGACACCTTTAAGATTGTACCTTCTGTCTACACAGTGAGCACTGACAGATGTGCAAGTCCCTACTCTAACTCATGGTGCTTCACAGAAAGTGCCATGAGTTAGAGTGGCCCCCTTCCCCCAACCCAACAGACATTCTCTGGAAGGGGGATCAAGCTCCACTTTAAAGCCTATCCAATTGAGGATCCTGCCTACAGCCTCTCTCCCCTAGCCCCGCTGCCTCCTGCCGCCAAGCTCTGGTGCTGTCTGCAGGAAGGGAGGGCAGAGAAGGGAGAGGAAGGAACTGCACATTGGGGTTTACCCAGCCTGAGGTGGAAGGGGAGGGGAATGGGTGGGGAGGCCATGAGGCAGGGGGCTCCAATCCACTTGCCCCATCTTTCAGCTCAGGCTGGGCAAATCTGAGCCCATAGCTCCCTCCCTCTCCCTTCCTGCAGACAGAACTGGGGACAGGCCTGGGCTGCATGAGCCCAGCCCCAATCACATGAGGGATTGACAGAAGTTCCCTAAGATGATTCACTTTGGAGAGCCTTCATCTGATCCCTCATTAGGGTAATTTGTCAAGTAATCGGGCACTTCTGTCAGGGCATGGCTGTAGGGCACTTTTAGGGGGCTGCTCACATGAGAAATGTCACTTCTGTCAGCACCTAGTGCATGTAAAAGTATCCTACCTCCCTCATTCTGTCTGGACAAAAATAAGTGTGGTTGACTTCAAGAAACTTCAGCTCATTTCTTGGGATCTATCCCCATTCCTCTGGCCCCACTCCAGTTTTGCTACATCCTTCTTAAATTGCAGTCCCCCAAAATAAGCTTTTATTGGAGAGGTAACTCAAACTGTTGCCTGGTTTTTAGTCTATTCTCCACTGCTATGCACACATAAAACCCATAGCTTTTGATTGCATGTGCTTTGAACCCAAGGTTGCTTGAGCTGCCACTGTTAAGCAAGGTGTAATCCAACTCTTTAGGTGAATTTGAAACCTGGATAACAGCATTTGGGTTTTGATAGTTCTTGAGTAACACCCTACAATTACTTGAGGATGTATCATCAAGCTCAGCTACCTATTCACTTCTTGCCTGCCTTATGAGGACTGGAAGTCACCTCCTATTTCCCATATATTTGGTCACTCCTCATTTCACATGGCCTACTCCATTTTCAGCCAAGGAGCTTGAAAAGAGGCTATCCGAGACTTCCTCAAAGTAGCATATTGCCAGCTGGCCAAGGAATTCTGCCAGGGTTCTGGTGACCCTTTAGTGTGAATGCAGCAAAAAACTACATGATTTTAGGAGATACACCCAAGATTAGAATGTGCACAAGGACATTTCTAAGAGATGGGAAGAAGTGTGACTTGTGAAGCCCTGTTAAGTGTCAGGAGAGAAATTTAAACTTCTAGGACATGTACCACTTTCAATCCACCTTCCCTTTTATGAAGATTTTGACTGAGTGCTCCACCATGTATTAAGTATAAAATCCATTGTCATAAATGATGTACTTTTGTAGAATAGGAGCAGACAAAGAAATAAAAAGGCCAGATGGGTAGTGGAGACTTTGGGACCATGTGCCAAGTACCAATTTAGGTGTGGGCCTAAGGAGTGGATTTAAGAAGAGGTGGTATTGGAGTTAAAGCCAGAACTGGGTAAATGACCACTGCCATCCATGCAATTCCAGAGCAGAAAAAATGGCTGGGGAAATTATAGCATAAGTAGGAAGCTCCTTAGTTAGGAAGGGGTGGAAAAAATACCTGGAGGCTCAGTTGCCAAGTAGAAAAATATCTCAGATTAGTAGTTTAGTTCAAATTGAAATTATTTCCTTTTCTTGTATTTTTTTTCCTTGCTGAAGTAAAGAAAATAAAATCATTCTATGAAGAATCATGGAATTAGACTTCTTTTTCATGCAAAAGGAATTAAAAGGATTGTACAAAAATGCTAGAGGAGGATTCACCACCTCCTCCTCTTTATCCACTAGGCAAGGCATGAGGGCATTTGGCCAGGATGTGGAAGATATTGGTTTAATTCCTTCCATTGCCTTAGAGTCCATTTCTCTGAGTGTGGCCTAAATACCAGGCTATCAATTATTCTGGGCAAGAAGGGGCATTCTTTCCTGTTGATGTTACTCCACTTTGCATTAAAAAATTAAACCTTCACTCCAGCAGAGACTGGAACCAAGGTTTCTCACTTCCCAGGTGGTTGCTTGAACGTCTAGGCTTAGGAATTATTTTCACTTCATACAAAGTGAAACACCATCACCAAGAGTGATTGAGAAAAAAAAAATCAGCCCAGAGAGCACTGTAGCCTGATGGTTTGGGCATTTTCTTGGGTATCAGAAAAATCACAATCTCCCTACCTGGGGTGAGTGCCATTGGTTTATTAGATAAAAAGTGGATATGTCCCAATCTCTATCTACTGCTGTATAGCCAAGGGGAAAAAAGTGTTTTTCAACTGAAAATATACAATGAGTTTACCTTGAATTTGTGAATCATTTCAGAATGACTAAAACCAGATTTTTGGTGAGCAAACTAGTTGCCAAAACAAAATGTCCTCAGCTCTAGTTAGAATCAGTGAAGTTTTGTTTATGGAGGACACTGTGTGCTATGGGGTAGCTTTAGTTTTAGAGGGTAAAAGCCACGCCATTTCTCTGGCCATAGTTCTACTCCCATTTTGTGATGGAATCTAAAATAGGAGACAAATGAAAGTAGTGTTTTTCCCCCAAGTTATATTTGAACTAATTACTGAAAAAGAACATTAAACGTGGGCAATAACAAAGGGCTAGAAAGCCTATTGATGAACATTTTATTTGGAGATAAGAGGGCCCTTTCTTGTCCAAACAGCAGTGTTTCCTCAGCAGCCTGGTACCCCGTATTGATATTCATGAATCTGTCTTTGTGATCAGCTAAAGCCTTAATAACGATCAAGTAGTATCCTCTGAGGTTGTTCATCGTGTTCCTTGTGGGAGGCAAATGCTAGGCACTAGTACCATTGATAAACTCAGTGTGGAAAGTCTGTTCTCTGAAAAGCACCATTATTTTGGGTAGTTTAATTATGTCCACCAAACAGTTAGCTAACGACCTTCAGCAGTCTGGGGAAATCAACTACCAGTAGGCAGGAACAATCTGCTTTTTGGCATGTATGTTCTAGTGCCAAAGAATTGGGCACACTCCTCATACAGTTCCACGAAGATGGGCTTCATTATGTAGCTCTGAAGACAGTGCTAATCAACTCTGGTTTTCTTGAGTTGGTATCTCTGTGCTAGTTGTTCTACAACACTACAAGCATGGGTCTGCTGGGGGCAGGGGGACACAGTGGTGGAAAACCAGATTATTTGCAGCATACTGCATCAGCCGTCTTCCTTCTGCCATGTTGGCATTCAGCCTTCATGATCTTTACAACACCTGCCTCTTCAGAAGCAAGCAACTGCTTAAATGCCCTCTGCAGTGTCTCATATTCTCTATCTTTTGCCTCTTGTTGCAATAAGGATGCAGCCAAAATTGGTAATGTCTCATATACTTGAGCTGAGCTTGTGGCTTAGTGCTAGCTGGAAAAGGCAGAACTGCCAAGTGTCTAGAACTGGAATTGCCACAACTGAATGTGTTGACTTGGTTAAGAGCTCCTGGAGTACAATTCTGCGTGAGCAGATCCACATCGTTACTCTTCTTCCATCCAACCACAGGCTAAATGGGCACCAGAGAAGCAAAAAGGTTCTTATGTCCTTTGAATGCTGCCCCCTCCACCTCTGTCCAGAACAGAGAATTGTTGGCAACAGAACATTTCCATGCATGGGCTAAGGAAAGAGAGAGACATTCTTTCACGGTACACCTTGAATCTATTGCTAGGGTCATTCCAGCTAACAAAGTGCTAAGAATTCTGGGATGTGCCTTCAGAAACTGTAGCATCTTGCCCCAGGTGTAACTACATAAGTGTGACTCTGCCAATATGATGACTAATAAGTGGTCGACTTGCCTGGGTGTCTAGACTTTTATTAGTTCTGCAGTGAAACTGTATCCTAAATACCTTCTTGATCGTGGAAGTATACGATGGCAGTAATTGAGTTTAGCATTTATGTAGGGCTGAGATCACAAATGAATACAGTGTACAGTGTTTGTGGGTCCTGCAGTTGTGATTAATTTTGTGGCATCCTCCAATCTTGAGGGATACTAGCATTTTCAGGGTGTGGCAAGAGGTCCTTTTTTATTAAGTGCTGCTTTGAGATAAAGTTGGGTTTTGTATTTTACAATCCTGAGCTGTGAGGGGAAGATTTATAGGTACAGAAGATTATACATCTATGGTATAGCTTGAGCTTTGAAAAGAAACTTTACACTTAAATATTGTCTTTATAGCTCAGCGGTGGAGCTGGTCTGAAAATGCTGAGCAATCATTTTATTTCTGCATCTGTTTTTGAATTGTTGGCATTTCATCCCAATTTGGCATAAAAAAGAGAACTGAACATATACAAATATTCAGTACTGAAATCCAGTTTACCAGCAGCTCAAGAAAAGTAAGGATTTCTAGATTTTTAAACTTCTTTCCTCTCTACAGAGCCACATAGCAAGCAGTTAACCAGTAGGCTGAAAACGATGTTCAAACTCTTTTGAAAATACTTACAACTAAGGAATGTATTAGGAATGAATCAGGATAAGTGCAAAGCTTCAGTATTAATTATAATAGATGTACAGTCCATATGCTAATGATATATTCTATTCATTTGTAGATTGTAAACTTGTCTATTCAGAGTCTGGTTTCTTGTGTTAGTACAAACCTTACCCTAATGGGGCCAGATGTCACTGAGGCTCCTATAATCTTAGCAGTTATACAGTATGTTTTTACAAATTAATATAAAGGTAAATGCAATTTCCATTAGTCAGATGTAGATTTTTGCTGACTTTCTGACAGTCTTGTAATGTGTAAATGAGTAATAAAATATAAGTTCTTATATGATCTTCTGTATCTTTTCAGGTCACATCACTGACTGCCTGTGGCTTCTAGCATCTCTCTGTATCTATCAATGTTTTAACTGCATTTAAGTGCCCAGGTTCCTATAACCAAAGTGTGTGGGAGAAATCATGTGGATGTTGACTTGGGCCTATCTTGTGTTAAAATATTGTTTCTTTTATTATGTAAAAAAATAAATCAATGCCCATCTGTTTATGTTAGCTAGTCAAACTATTTAGGTCTTGAGTGGTTTTAAGACTTCAAGGCCAGACCTCACTCAGAGCAGCTGCCCCATTCATGAAGTCTCTTTGTTGTCTTTGCTTTTTAGTTCCTGCAATGATAACTTCCTATCCAAACACCACCTTAGCAACACAGGGTCAGAAAAAAGAGATGAGCTGCACGGCACATGGAGAGAAACCCATCATAGTCCGCTGGGAAAAAGAGGATCGAATTATTAACCCTGAAATGTCCCGCTATCTTGTTTCTACCAAGGAGGTGGGCGATGAAGTGATCTCTACTCTGCAGGTACTCAATCAAATTGACCAGCATGTTAGAGTGTTGCTTGTTTTTGTTTCTTTTTCTGTGGCCGAGAACAATGATCACATCTGCACAAAAATCCTGCCTATCCATAAGTACTAACTATAGGCCTGATGCTTTCACTCCAGCATGAGTCAGGAGTAACTTTACTTAAGTTATATAGGTGTTACATATATGTGTGTGTGTGTGTGTATAGACTAATCATATATATTTCACATATGATATATATAACACATATATAAAGGTAATGCAGTTTCCATTAACTTGATGCAGATTTCTGCTCCATTTCTGACATATGAGAGCAGTGTATGAAGGAATTAAACCGTATGCATTTCCTGTGTCTTTTCATCATCCTTCTGGGGTGGCCAACTTGAGGTATGGGTGCCACAAGTGACATGAGCAACCTCTATTTGTGGCTCAAGGCAGAACAGGTAGAGGAAAAGCACCACAGTGGAGAAACAGGGCAGGAGGCAGAAAGCAGAGCAGCAGCTCAAGCTGGTGAAGGAAATTGGAGTGGCACCTAGGGAGTGTGCAGAGTTGATTTGTGGCACATCTGCCAAAAAGGTTGACCCCCACTGCTCCTCCCATCGTGTTTCCTGAGTCTGTTTTTAAAAATCAGAATGTTAATCAGATTAAGTGTTCATTAAAATACTATAAGCAAAGGGAAGTAAATGGAAAAGATGCCTAAGGTATGCAAACAGGATTCAGCACCCATTAATATTTAGCAGCTACTATATACTGTAGCAAAAATTGCCTAGCCAGCTGGTAACAAGTCATATTTCACAGCTTTGCTGTGGCTTTTTATGAAATACAGCTTTCTCATAATAGTGTAGCTACTAATTTTTCTGTCTTATCAGATTCTATGCCAGGCATAAATAACCCTAAAGAGGCTGATGTGGTCTGGGTGCTGCTGTGTTCCATCTAAGTCAAGGACTGGCAGGATTTTCTAGTGGTGGGAGGAAAGAGGGGACCAAAATGACTCAGCTTGGGTCATAGGTAGGTAGTCATTAGGATCCAATTGCTGCTGCCACTTTTTCCTGCCCCTCTGCTGCAGTGCAGTATGGCACGATGACATCCCCCCTCCACTGGACCTTGTGCCACCTGGATTTAGTACAACAAGGGCAAAGCTTCCACTCCACCAAAGACCCAGGCAGCAGTGCAGGGAGAGGCCCTTGTCGCTGAATGCCATAGAAGCACCCATGTCATTCAGTGCCTTGTGTGTGCTGGATCCAAAGGCTCTGCAGGTCATAGGTTGCCAACCCCTGGTCTAAGTGGTGTTACAATTCTGTGAGGCAAATGCAGCCTGAGCATTCGTAACAGTGAAACAGCCTGTGCAACACAAGTGAAGCAACCCCTTAGATGACTACATGACCCAGCCTTTACTCTTCCTAATCTCCCTTCTTCTAATTCTTGGCCCAAACCCAAATAATGCCATGTTCACCATGGATATTCTAAGCAAGGGAAAGGATTTTTATACCTTTTGCCCTGTGCAGATCAAGATTTGGCCTGCAGTCTGTAATAAAACCATTCTAGGTAAAAAACTTTTCAGCTGTTTCACAAAGTCCAAATGGTTGTGCAATGTGTTTCTTATTAGCTTTTAAACATTGATTTGCTTAGAAGGCCATCAGCACAGGCATGGGCAGATCCAGGATTTCATGAAGGGGGCATGCAGGAGCAGCAACCTGTGCTGCAGAGGTGACTGTACACCCCTTACCACACACACACACCAGCATGGGCAGACTGCACTGCAGACTTCAAGTCACCTAAGCAGGTAAAAGTCTTCTCTTTTCCCTCCCTTCCACCTTGTGCTCAGCAACATGTTCCCTCCCCTCCCCTTCTCTTACCCCCTTCCCCCACTTGCCAGTGGTGTAATTCCCAGCTGACCCGGGGGCAGGGGTAGGGGGAGGCTCCAGAGCCACTTCTGTCCTCCTCCAGCTGGGCTGTAGGTGGAGCCAGGTTTTGCTAGAGGCAGCAGCAGGAGTGAACATGTTCCCTTCCCCCATATCTGCTTTTGGATTGGCAGGGAATAGCCAGGGGGACTGAGCACAGGGACCTGCCTGCTGCTAAGTGGCTCTGTGTAGAGTCCAACTCAAGTGGGCAGGAGCAGCTCTGGAGCTCTCCCCTCACCCCTACTCTGGGACAACCATAGACACTGGCAGAAGTGGGCAAGGTAGCAGAGGGAGGAAAGAAGAGGGGGAGGGATGTGCCACTGAGCACAAAGGGGAAGGGAGGAAAAGATTCTTACTTTTTTCCTGGGACTTAAAAAATGTTCCCAGCTTCAACTGGAAGGAGAGGTGAATTTATGCTACTGTACCCCCTCTGGATCCACCCCTAAGCACAAGGTACATCTGAGGCTGCTTCTCATTTAAGTCAAAATACTATGTATTTAAAGGTTCCGATGGATGTCAGGAATGAAATAGGAACTGGATCATCTTGCTAGGATCCTCTCACTTTGAAGTATTATTTCCTGTGTGATTTGTCACCAAGAGTCTGTCTGGGCTTCTGTTTTCCGGGGACCCTTGTTTTTTTCCCCGTCAGAACTTACTTCTACAGAGCAACAGGACTAGCAAGGCAGTTTCCTCTCTCACCTCTCCTCTTCAGAACAACAAAGTTAACCAGCACTTTGCTTCTCTCGAGTTCTCCTGTATGAAGGATGGTACAGTTGCTTTATGGAGATGGATGAGAAGATGCAGTGAAGGAACTGAAAGCATTTGAAAGAGGAGGAAAAAAGGAAATTTCCAGAAAGAAAATATTTGAAATAGTAGAAGGGAAGGATTTTTTAAAAAGACAAAGTTAGGTGAGTCAAACTGTTAGTTATATCTGAAGCTCATTGATAGAAACAGGTGGGTGGCCCACTCACTCTTATTTTTACATGTGTTTTTACTAACTCTGTTACTAAAAAACCTCATGGATTAAAAACTAAAATATTGACTTCATTCATTTCAACCATGAAGAATAACCATAACTAGATTTTATATCAAATCCAAAGAAACAACATTCTAGCTCTCTGCTGATGCCAAATGATACTCAAGTAGTAAAATGTAGTTCTTTCTTCACAGTTCTCTTCCTGCTACAGTCAACATAAGTTTTGTCACTGACTTCACTGGTGGAGGATAAGGTTCATAGTATGTATGCATCTATGAATGTTATCAGTAATACTTACTGAGATTCCCTGTACCCACAACAGACATATTACTGATTTTCATGAGATTCCATCTGGGTACAAATATTAACTAGGGCTGTGCGAAGCTTCAGTCCCTGATTTGATTCAGCAGAGATTCAGCCTGATTTGATGGCCAAATCTGCAAATCTGAATTGAATCAGGAGACCCTTTAATCATGCCGAATCAAATCAGAACCCTCCAAATTGATTTGGAGAGATTTGGAAAGATTCGGTGAAGCTGACATAGACACAGCTTTAAATGTTTTTTCTACGTACCTCAAGGTACTTGGCAGCTCATGAACTCTGTGATGCTGGGGCAGATGGAGTGTCCCACAGGAGAGCAGGGGGCTCCCCAGCATGCTTGGCAGCAGACCCAGATGTGGACCAGAAGCACTTCTGGTCCACTTCTGGGTCCACTGGAGAGCATGCCAGTCCCCTCTCCCCCCGCCCCCCACGCTACCCCAGCTCGGTGACTGGTACCTCCTGGGTCTGGGGGACATCCAGAGTCCCCCTGTGGCTGATTGCTGAGCCAGGGCAATGCGAGGGGGGGGGTCCCTGTGTGCTTCCTGGTGGACCCAGAAGTGAACCAGAAGTCCTTCCAGTCCTCTTTTGGGTTTGCTGCCAGGCATGCCAGGGGACCACCCCTGCATCCCCCGCACTCTTGTGGGACCCTCCATCTGCTCCACCATCGCAATGTTCACAAGTCATGCCTGGTACCTTGAGGTATGTAGAAAAAACATTTAAAGCTGTGTCTATGGCTGAATTGCTGATTCTCTGAATCAACATCGAATCTTCAGATTCGGATTTGGCCAAATTGAATCGGAGACAGTGATCCAAATCTACTAATCAAATCACTGTCCCCAATTTGGGCTGA
Source organism: Gavialis gangeticus (assembly GCF_001723915.1). Taxonomy (NCBI): domain Eukaryota; kingdom Metazoa; phylum Chordata; order Crocodylia; family Gavialidae; genus Gavialis; species Gavialis gangeticus. The sequence continues at coordinate 210,655,466 of NW_017729032.1, forward strand.
ATCCAAATCCAAATTGAATATGGCCTGTTTCTTACACCCCTAATGTTAACACAGCTCGCATATTAACGAAAGATGGAGTTATAGTCTATATCCACCTGTCTGGGGGTCAGGGAGAGGTGGCATGATCCTCAGGCAAAATACATTATTGAGATTGCAGGCAAAAGTTAGGAAATACCACTTTAGTGTGGTCTGTGCAACTTTAATGCAGCCCCTTTGTGTATATACACCATCAGGTGGCCTGTCTTTAATTATATGCTAATGTGATTTTTCCTCCAACAGGCATGCTGCTTCATTCAGTGCACCAGGGGAAACCTTTCTGGGGATGAATCAGAGTTGTGTAATTACAGAGAGTGTTCATAGGAAACCTGTCTCATTTGTTGCTAAAGTGCAAGAAGAAAAATGGTAGATTCATGGTTCAGGTGCTTGAAGCTACGCTGGAGAACTGGATTCTATTCCTGACAAATTTCCAACAATTTCCTCTGTGATGCTGGGCAAATTATTAAAACTAAACATATTTCAGGCGGTCACTAACTATGTGTTCTTCATTTCCTGGGATTTTAACTTGAGCCCCTGGGACATGATTTGCAGAAAGGCTGAGAATTCACTGCCATCATTTAGTTCAATGAGAACTGTGTTTTGAACATTTGAAGAGTTATCTAATACTATGTACTCTGAAAAATACAGCATTAGATGTCTCAAGTTCATTCCTCTTTTCCATCATCAATAGGGGACAGTCACACATTGTTCTATGACTCTCCATTGTGCTTCATCTTGTGGTTTGGCACTCAGTGTTCTTAGATCCCTGCCACAGCATTCTGCTATGAAGCCAGCCACTTCCAATATGGTTGGCCTCTTAGGCTGCTGCCCACCACCAAGCCAAACTCTAGTCTACAGCAAGTGGTCGTCCTTCGTATAGGGTCCAAATAGCTGGAGCTTCCTTCAAGGCCGTCTCTATCACTCTGATCTTTTTTTGGATCATCTCATTTTTGATGTAGTCCTGCTACTTGACTGCAAACAAATGTCTATAATATTTCATTTCAAAGGCCTGATCCTTCATGAGACAATTTTCTTAAAGGTCCATGTCTCTGCCACACTGACATAGCAAGATTGAGATTGAGAGTGCACACATCTTGAGCAGCCTGATTCCTGTATCTACAGAGGTTTCCTTGTCTCTCCATAAAGGATTCAGGTCATGCAGAGCCTCTTGCATTAGTTGTATCCTCCCTGACCATTGTTCATACTGATGCATAGAACATTATCCATAGCTGGGGAGAATATTGACTTAGGTCTGCAAGCATTTTTTCTTCATGTCCAGCAGTTGGCATTTCTAGAAGACTTCAGGTTATTGAACTTCTTGCCATGCAGCTTTATTCTGAGGCCTTTGGCCATCATTACTCCATCCATCTCTCAAGGTAGTTCGTGAACTTGCTGCAAGATGTGAGGTCACTCTGCTGTTGCAGATCATTCTTTGGGTGGTCTACAAGATTGCCTGGATAGTGCATGCAGTTCTGTAGGTCGTCTTTCATGGGTGTCATTATCAGAACCAAGTTTTCACACTTGATGGGGACCTATTCTTCTTTCCAGATGTAATTGCACAGTACATGCAAGGTCCTGGTCAGATCATTGTGTCCTGCTCTGACCTGTTCTGCAGGAATGTCATCTCCTCTTGTCTTCCTTCCAATTCTTGGCCAGTCTTTCAACCTCTTCGTAACAAAAGTTATCATTGTCACAGTCCTGTTCAAATGTGGCTATATTTTCAAGGTGTTTGAGCACCTCCTTGTCTGTTATCCAGGTAAAGGCTCTTCCAGTACACAACCACTTCTAAAGAACGATCTCCTTTTCTGAGAGCACCAAACCACCCTTGCCGTTGATGGTGTGGAGTGTAGGATGCTCATCTTTACTGTTCCAAATGCCTCTCTCTGTTTATTTTCTCCTCAGACTTCTTGAGGCTGTGGAACTGTTCTTTGAGTTGGTTCTCCTTATCCACCTTAATTGCCATTCTGACTCCTCTCTGGAAGACTTTCAAGTGCCTGAACAAGTGTCCTCAAAAAAAAAAAAAAGTTTCATATTGGGCACTCAAAATTGTTAGATGCTTTTAATGTTGCCCTCTCTGTGCTTTAGTTCCCCATCTGTAAAATGGAGACAATATTTCATCTGACATGAGTGTTATAGAAATAATTTTGCTAATGTTTGTGAAGTGCTCAGATGATGCAGTCATCATTACAACAAAAAAGCCCATGAGGAAATTAATAATTCTGTCTTCAGAGCAAGGTCTGAATAGTGTGGTATAATTAAGGCATGGAGCCATGCACTGAACACTGTGGAGAAAACAAAATATTGAATAGTTGCTCATTAAGTAAGCCCTGGATAGGTTGTGCACTGTATGAGGCAGGGGTCCTGTGAAAAATGATATGTGATTATGTTAATAATGTCTGTATCATAATGCATATGCACAAGGGCCAAATTAAGCTGCTACAGGCAACCTTAATTACAACATTTCCTAATTTTGGAGTTCTTGACTTTGCAATCTTAATATTCTTTTATCTCAGCATGTATCATTTATATTGTTTTAAAAAGAAGACTGAAAAAACATAAATTCCCTCATGTGGTATCATAGTGATAACTACATGGTTCATTGTAAGGGCTAGAATTTTTATATCCACTGTGCCGTCCATCACTTGAGTTAATGAGATTACTGATAGTAGTAGCAGGCTGTTGTTATCTATGTGGACCAGCACTAGAGGTGGCTGAAGTATACACTTTTTTGTCAGTTGGATTCATAGAGATTTGCAGGTAACAGAAGAATGGTGAGACACGGGGATCTTGGGTTCCATTTGAGCTTTTCAGAGGAATGAACTCTGCCGGGCACTGACTCTTCTGTCCATTTCCTCAAAACAGAGCCCTCCTACCATGATCTATCCTTCCTGGTCTTAAATCTTCTCAACCCTGACTCATTTTCCCAGTCCCATTTAGCCAATGCCAATCTCTACTCCACATGCTACTAATTCCAACGCCAGTCTTAATTACAACATTTGGCTCAGAGAGTCATAACATCAACCCTTTACATTCACTGTCCAAATTCTAGCCTCCTGTCCCCAATCCCCAGTCTCTCTTTCCTTTCCACGTCTTGCTAGGGTTTTTGTCCCCATCTATTGCTTTCCCTTCCCCTGATTTAAATTAGAATCAGACAGATTTTTCCTTCGTGCTGCTTGGGTGTCAGTATGGTATTACATAAGAACATAAGAACTGCCATTTACTGGGCCAGGCCATACATCCATCTGCTCAGAATCCTGTGTCACACAATGGCTAAGAGGGGATGCTGAAAGAGAGAATGTACTGGGTATGACCAGGGTTTGGTTTGTTTGTTTGTTTGTTTAGGTTTTTTTGACTGTTCCACTCTCTTTTGCCTCCAGCATTTAAGGTCTAGGATGTTCTGATTCAGAGGCTATGCTCAATAGGTAGTGATGCCCTTTTCCTCCAAGAATTGGTCCAATCCATTTTTTAATCTGGTTAAGCTGTCAGCTTCCACAACTTCTGGTGGCAAGGAGTTCCACACTTTAATTAACTGATGGTTTAATGAACTGCCTACGATGACTCCCATCTCTTTCCTGGTAGTAGCTGATATACAGCCCATCATAGTGTAGGTATTATTTGGGTAATTTTTGTCCATCACTTTGCACTTATCTACATTGAATTTCATCTGCCGTTTAGTTGCCCATTTGCTTAATCATGCCAGATCCATCTGTAGTTCCTCACAGTCTGCCTTGGTCTTTACCATTTGAATGATTTTGTGTTGTCACAAATTGGGCCACCTCACTACTCACCCGCTTTTCCAGATCATTTATGAATGTATTAAATATCACTGGTCCCAACACAGATTGCTGGGGCACCACTGTTTACTTCTTTCCACCCTGAAAACTTACCTACTATACTCACTATTTGCTTTCTATCTTTAAGCCAATTTCTAATCCATAAGTGTACATTCCTTGTAATCAATCCCATGACTACATAATTAAGAGCCTTTGATGAGAGGCCTTGTCAAAGACTTTGTCCAAGTATGCTGTGTCAACTGGGTCACCCTGATCCACCTGCTTTTTGACATCTTCAAAGAACTCTAGTAGGTTTGTGAGGCATGATTTCCCTCTGAAATCCTTTCCTGCTTGAGTGTCAGCATGGTATTCCATGAGCACACAGGAAAAAGACATGCCTAGTAACCATGCCAAATGTCCCCACTTAGACCACCTAGGAGCAGCCATTACAGGAAAAGTCCAGTTTCTCCCCCACAGACTTTGGTTGGAGGGACATGTTCAATTTTTATGTAGACAAGTAAGAGATGCAACCCAGTCAGCATTAGGAGCTGTAAAAGGCTTGATTATGCTTATATAGGATGGACCCTTCAGAGATTTTCAAAGCAAAAATCAGGGAAGGCTTTATTGAGCATATAAACTGTGATTTTTCAGAAGCTCAGAATTTAGTTAAATGTGGATGGATTTTAAACAGGGGTGGAAAATTCCTATCCCCTGCCAAATTACAGTCCATTTTCCAAAGCAGGAAGGGATAAAAGCTGTTTGAAGAAGAGGTCACCCAATTTTTTTAAACATGGGTAACACAGGTTCTTGAAAACACCTTGAACAATTTGGGCTGACATTTTCTAAAATAATCAAGACACCCCTTGTGTGGAAAATTTCAGTGTAACAGTTCAAGTTTGTTCAAGTGATATGTAACTGAAAACAGGGCCTTACACTGGGAAGTGTCAGGCAACATAAATCCTAGGTGCTTTTGTCAGGCTTGTCTGTTTGTGTAGGGTTGCTGGCCTGTTTCTCAAGCTGAAAAAGAACTGTTCTCAGCACTCTCCTACCAACCCTTCATGAATTTTTTCCATTAGGTTTACCTCCAAATTGTAAGGAGCAGACAGCCTGACCTCATCCTCTTTTAAAAACAACATGCTAGGAAAAAGTTTCTTTCATTTCTCTACAGGAAGATTTTGTGTCAGATGTTAGAGAATCAGTATTAAGCCTTGGATCAGTAAGAAATTAGAAAGCTAACTGCTTATAACTGAACTAAGCTAAAAGGAGAGTCAAGTACTAGCAACAAGTGACTCCCAATCTTTCACTGGAATTCAGCTCTTGTCATGGTGGAGGTCAGTAGTGTAACTGGGGAGGCTGAGTGGAGCATCAGCCCCCGGGCTCTGACTTGCAGGGGCAACCAAAGTGAAAGCCCCCTTTGGAGTCTGTACTGTGATGGCAGCAGCAGCAGTGGGATGAGGAGAACCTCTTGTACTCTCTTACTGCAACTACTTCTCTCATTTCCAAATTCCCCTTTGTCCATTGCCACCAGCGATGTCAGCTGGTAGCACTCAGTGGCAATGATGGGAGCTGCGGGGGTGGGGAGCAAAAGTGCCTGTGAGGTTTGGGAACCACTAGCCCAGGGCACAACTCTTAGTTGTTATTCCTCTGCTAGGTACCAATATTTGGAATTTAATGGCATTACACGGCTACACAGAATATAGTATAATGCTTGTACATTACACGTATGGATATCTGTTGCTGCAAAGAAAGATGGTTGGTGTAATTTCCCCATGCTGTACCTGAAACAAGCTTCCATTTGTTCATTTTTTGTGCATAATGTTGAATCAATTGCTTCTTTTCCAACCACCTATAGATTTTACCAACTGTGCGTGAAGATTCTGGCTTCTTTTCCTGCCATGCTATCAATTCCTATGGAGAGGACCGTGGAATAATTCAGCTCACTGTGCAAGGTAGGAAGAGGACAACATAAGGAAAAAAACAGCTATTGTAGTACAGTAAGTGTATGCCGTGCTCAGAAATCTGTTTGGGGGGAAGTTCTAGTCCCTAATTAAGCATATCCCTAATTGTCAGAGAAATTAGATGCTGCCTAAGAAGCGTAATCTCATATTTTCCAACACCAGAGATGTAAATCAAAATGAAGCATAAGCTTTAGAGTCTTTATAGACATGTATTGTTGAGTAAGGGGAGTGTGTTTATATGCAGTAGCTGACAATCTAATTATCAGATTTAAAAATCCATACAGTACATATTCTGTAGGGACAATATCCAGGAGGGCGTTCTACTATTATTTTTCTTTAAAGAAAGAAATTGGTTTGAAGTAAGAGTGAAATACACCAAAAATGATTTGCTTTGATTTTTTTTTCCTGGAGAAATGTTAAATCTACTGTCTATTTCAAAACAACATATTTCAGGTTTAATCAGTCAAAATAAATTGTAATATATTTGTGCAATCCAAACTCTAGTAGTCTTTATTGCCTCGGGCTGGGGTTCCCTCCTCCCATGGGTTGGCAGAGGAGGGGTTCAGTTACGCAGACAGCAGCAGGTTCTACAGTGGCTGTGGTAATGGTATTTCAGCTGCAGAGTAGTGGCAAAATACAGCCACTGGCCACTACTTGTTTTGTGAGCAACACTTTCTTATTTGCTTGTATGCCTTGAAGCTGGCACATAACAAATTTCTAGTACTTGCAAAAAATGTCTCTCCCAACCTGTGGTTTCATGTAACTACAGGTTTCCTGGCATGTCTGAACCAGTCCTGTCAAAAAATCCAAGTGCAATCAGGAGCCGGATTCTCTTATGCTATGGCTGCTTTATATTGTTCTGGCATCATAAAAGGACTTTGAAGTGAACATAAATTATATTACATATAGTACATTACAAATATTTAAGTTATTGGTATTAAATCATTTGGTTATGTAAAGGAGTAGGTATAAATAATATTTAGGTTCTGGGTTTTAAACCTTCCTTTTAAAAATGTATATGCAAAGGATTGGACTATTATGCCCTACCCCCATCCCACATATAGCCCTAAAAGTCCTGTCTTTATGTATATACCATCACATAGAGACAAGATGTAGAAATACCAATGCAGTGTGACAGTCTTTGGAAAAAACGCCCCTGGCATGAATATGAATACTCTAAAAAGGAGTGCTATGTAAGCAGCATTGCAGCATGTTTGATCTATGCGGATCTAACATAAGTTTGTAATTCAAGAAAAATTCAGTCACTTCTGAAAAGTGACCTTTCCTTCCTCCATGGAATGTTCATCAAGGGGTGGGTAAATGAGTCTAAATATTAATGTGCGAGTAAAAGAAATGGCACAAGACCTTACTGCTGACAAACCATGTTAGAACCATACTCGTGACTGTGACTCATGCACAGTACTGGCCTTCTTTGGACTAAAGCCAACTCCATCTGTTCACCCAGAGCCCCCAGACCCGCCTGAAATAGAAATCCGAGAGGTGAGAGCACGCAGCATTGCCCTCAGATGGACCATGGGATTTGATGGGAACAGCCCAATCACAGGCTATGATATTGAGTGCAAGAACAAGTCTGGTAAGAAATATACTTAATTTACAAATGACTGCTTTTTCTTAACTCTTTTAGTCTTTCATCCTTTTGCTTGTATCGTACATGTTAAATCATGAACCAAAAGAGCCTGAAAAAACTTTCTTCAGAGTTTACTTTTTCTTCTACAGTGGTTCTTCTTCTGTCATTTTGTTGGTTTTGTTTTCTAGGGACATTTTGTTTCTTTTGGGACTACTGTCTTGTCTTTTCTTTTTTAAGCTACCCACAGGTAACTGGCATGAGGTCATTACTACCTTTTCCTTCTCCATTTTTTCCCCCATTTTTCCTGTGGGACAGTTACTTTAAAAACTGACCTTTTATTTGGGGTACTGAACTTTAGGAATTCTCTTCAATTGTATGTGTGATTGTGTGATGCTTCACCTAGACAATAGGCCTACCAACCAAACTGCAGCCTTGGGAAGATACTAGGATAGATAAAGAAAACTGTGCAGTAGCTTGCTTAGCCACAATGAAGAGTTTGCAATGCCCTATTTGAAATGTTGAAAGGAACAGGTTAGCAACAGGTATCTTTGGTACCTGGTGAACAGATCTATTTCTGCTAGGTTTAGCATTCAGCCTTATCATCATACAGCTCATAAGCACAGCTGACCCAGTTGTCACAATCACTGCAGGTATGTTAATACATGTTCTTAAGGGGAACTACAGTGACATTTTAAACTGTTAAAAGTATGAACTTAAATATCATAGCTCTGGCCTGTGGGGCTGAAATTCATTTGCTCTTTAGGATAAAATGTGCATATTGGTTGGAGTTTCAGCTGTATTTGAACAGTTGGCAGAAAGAGCTACGAATTAGGTTATGATAGCAATTTCATATATGCTTTCTTACACGTGATGTGTTGTTGCTGTGTATTATGCTGTTAACAACATTAAACACATTAACAGCTTTCAGATAAAAGACTCAGGAACCAAAATGCTAGGGAAAAAATAAAGATTATGGAGCAAATCTGAAAGTGGTAGTGAAGAACAGTGAGGACTTGGTGAACTAGGAGAAAGCAAACATTACTCCTAATTCAGAGAAACATTCAGAAAAGTATCAAAATACAAATTTATTTTTAAGAACATGCTCAAGTTTCAGAAGAGTCCAGAAACACACTCATGCATGTATATTCCATTGACTCATGGCCTAAGAAAGGACTAGAGAGGACATTATAGATATGACATATTTATCTTATTGCTAGATTTGAATGACATGAAGAAAAAATGTTGCATCTTTTTTGTTTTGCTTTATTTTAAGCTAGCCCTTGTATTGGAGAGTGTGGCACTGTTTCTTTGAAGAGCATCTGGGGACACAATCCAAACATTTATATTATTTGAAAATATATATATGATTGTCACTGCAAAGATTTTGCTGACAAAGTTAAAAATAATCCCCGGTTAGGGAGATCCAGCTGCTTTCCTCAGTTAGAATGAAGGAACAATGTAAAGGGGATGGAAAACAGGCCAGAATTAGAATTTATCTGGTAAATCTGATAGAATCATTTTACATTACATTACAGAGTACAAGCAAAGTGAAATGATCAACATAGTGTATTTGGATTTCAACAATATCACATGATAAACCACTAGCAAGATAGCATAGAAGAACCATCCCCAATTGAAAAAAAACCCATTAGGATATGTTATAATGATAAAGCTGGAGTTAAGAAAGAAAAACACTGGATGGTAAAACTGGTATATGAGATGTTACTTCTTTTTTGATCTCTATATAAGTAAGCAATTTGAGCTCAATTCTGCAAAAACCTGAAGAGTTTCAACTCACAATGTGTGATTTAGTCTTCAGAATCAGGCCCAGAGCTGTGGTTCTCAATCTGAAGTTAATTTTCTTGATTTATTGTGCCCAGTTTTGGGTCATAACCAAAACTATCATAAAAAATATGGAAAAGCAGCAAAAATATTAAAGAGCTCATAAGGTTAGTTTATACAAAATGGCTAGAGAGAGCTAGAATGGAAAATGGGAGTGAAGAGAGGTCATTATTTAAGTTTTAATATGTTCAAAATATCAAAAGTCATTTTGATGAAGCATTCACACAACAGATCACAAACTTTTGAAATCCCCTAGAGTGCAGAAATAAAAAATAAGTGCAAAAATAAAAAATAATCTGCATGATGGTGGTCAAAGAAAATGAGATACTTAAAAAATAACACTGCAGATTACTGCTGGACATACGATCTAGTTGGTAGGGTGATGCCAAAGAATATTTAAGAGGTAATTGATGTTCTTTTTCTGTGACTTCTGCCTCAAAGAATACATGGGAAATCCTTGGGCCAAAAACTATTCCAGCTCTTGGGCTTCTAAGTGGACTTTGGTGTCTAAATATGATTCTATTCTATCCTGTTCAAATCCCTGAAAATTCAAGAATGCATTTACTTTTGTTAACATGCCATTATCTTAAGCCTAAAGACTGAATCACAAAAAAAGCACTGAGAAGAACCCATCAACCCATCATAGTCAGGTCCTGCCAGACCAACCTGATGGCCTTTTATGACCAGGTAACTAAATCCCTGAATGATGGTGTCACCGTGGACGTAGTCTTCCTGGACTTTAAGAAAGCCTTTGACACTGTCTCTCACCCCATTCTCATTAGTAAATTGAGCAACTGTGGCATTGATGCCTACACAGTTGGATGGGTCAAAAATTGGCTGATGGAGCGCACCCACAGAGTGGTGGTGGACAGGTCGTACTCAACCTGGCAGGATGTGAATAGTGGGGTCCCCCAGGGCTCGGTCCTGGGGCCTACACTGTTCAACATCTTCACTGGCGACTTGGACGAGAGGGTGGAAAACACGTTTTCCAAGTTTGCCAATGACACCAAGATGTGGGGAGAGGTAGGCATGCTTGAAGGGAGAGAGAGGCTGGAATTACATTTAGACAGACTACAGAAGTGGGCGGATGGTAACAGGATGGGGTTCAATGTAGATAAATGCAGGGTGCTGCACCTGGGGAGAAGGAATCCACAGCATACATACAGGCTGGGGAGCTCCCCCCTTGTGAGCACAGAGGGAGAAAGGGATCTTGGAGTCATTATCGACTCCAAGATGAACATGAGCCGCCAATGCCAGACCGCAGCCAGCAAAGCCAACTGCACCTTGTTGTGCATCTAAAGATGCATCTCAAGCCGGTTCAGAGAGGTGATGCTCCCCCTCTACGCAACATTGGTCAGGCCACAATTGGTGTACTGAGTCCAGTTCTGGGCACGTCACTTTAAGAAGGATGTGACCAGCCTTGAGAGGGTTCAGAGGAGGGCCACCTGCTTGGTTGGAGGGCAACAGGGCAGGCCCTATGAGGAGAGGCTGAGGGACCTGAACCTGTTCAGCCTCAGCAAGTGGAGGCTGAGGGGGGTTTGGTGGCTGCCTACAAACTCATTAGGGGAGATCAGCAGCAAATAGGAAGGATCCTATTCCCCCCAGTAGCACCTGGGGTGATGAGGAACAATGGCCAGAAGCTGCTGGAGAATAGGTTCAGGTTAGAGATTAGGAGGCACTATTTCACTGTTAGGGTGGCTAGGATCTGGAACCAACTTCCTAGAGAAGTGGTCCTCGCTCCTACCTTGGGTAAATTTAGAAAGAGGTTGAATGAACACCTGTCTGGGGTCATGTGATCCCAGCGTGTGCGCCTGCCAGTGGCCGGGGGTCAGACTAGATGATCTGTTAAGGTCCCTTCTGACCCCAAACTACTATGAAACTATGAATCAATGAAACCGTTTGTATTAGCTGTTTTTTGGGACTTGAACGGGATGCAACAGGGTTGTACTTAATTGCATGAGTCCACTTACATGCCTAAAAGGTGGAATGGAATCTAATTCCTTAGGACTCTGTTTCCACAACCATGGTTCATAACCATACTGTTTACTCCTAGTATGACCATATGTATATCTTTTGGACTTTATTTTACTTGAGTGTCTTGTTTGCAAGCCTTAAAATGTGCATCAGCTTAGAAATACCTCCTATTAAAAAAAAAAAGGAATACAAATTTTTGACACACATCCTGAGCACATCACCCAATTCTCAAACCAATCCACTGTTCCCAGGCAAATATCCATGTATTATCCAAGTAAGAAGCATTTCTACCTCACACTGTTTTAAAAAATTGTGCATACCTGGCCAAACATGGAAAGTCACAGAAAGTAGGAAAATTAAGTTTTCCCGAGTTTGTTGAGAACATAACTCATCAAAGGCCTATAAATGAGTGATAGCAAAAGAAGGCGAGCATGAGGGGCACACTGAGAGGTGGTGAAGAAGCATTCTGTAAATAGAGAACCCTCCAGTGTTCAGTAATCCTTTTTAAAAAGCATTGTCTGATTATAGTTAAGTGTACTGCTTTTAACCCTTGTTACTCACACCATAGTATGTGGATCCTGGGCCATGCAGGTGCCAAGTGATACAAGGTAAAACATGAAGAGCAAGAGTGGGAAGCATAAGGCAATACAGAGCCAGCCAGCTAAAAGCAATGTACAGCTCAAGGAACACCATGACATGGAGTTCATCATAGCACCAGAGAGATGTACTATGGCCCCTAGTTCCAATTAAAGTGTCAGTGGGGCAGGAGAAGCATTATGGGTTTCACTTCCTTCTACCAAGAGTGGTAGCGCATCTCAGGGTATTCACCTCAGCACCTGGGATGTTACTGCCTGGACTGAAAGAATGCTACTTCTACAACTCACAGGGCATTTATACATGTGCTCCAGGACAGTGTGTGTTGGGTATGAAGTGGGGGCACTTTAATTAGAGTAGCTCTGAAAACCACTGTAATTACAGCACCTGGAACATCTCATGTATCAGCATCCCCATCCGGAAAAAATAGTCACAGGGGCATTTTAACTAAAGTTCGTTGAACGTGCTGTAGTTAAAGAGCCCCCACCACCATATTTCAGCAAGGGGATGATGATACATGTGAAGCTGGAGTCTACTGGAGCACAGTAATTACCATGCTCCAGCAGGCTCAATTAATCAAGTCTGCTCCGATGCCTGTAATTACAGAGTGTCAGAGCAGCCTCTCTGCATGTGTATAGGCTCCCTATAAGTCTTTAGGGCCTTTCAGAACAGGACTTTTTTAAAAGTTAACAGCCATTCAAGATGAATGGTGTAGTTAATCTTCCTCACAGCTATTATTTCAGGCTCTCTGCAGACTCAGGCAGATATTTTTGTCATACTTGGTTTTATTTTCAGGCTTTACTTCATGTCTAAGAAGACTGGAAACTATTCTAAATGCAATTTGAGGTTCTAATTTTATCAAATGGCACCAGGTGCTAGGGCTTCAGGCTTGGGGTTCTAGTGTCTCTCTTTGCTATCATCTTTAATCAGACCCTGCCTTCAGATAACTGCTCTGTGGATACCAAATTCCTCCAGGCTAGCTATGCAGAGAAAGCAAAGAGTAGAACATGTAAGTAGGTGCCTCATCATGGTTGATCCCAATCTGTTCCTGTTTTCTCCCACATGCAACCAATTTTGATGCTGAATTTTTCCAAGGAAGGGAGCAAGTTTCACAGCATTTTTCCACTTTTTGGGCATGTCTACATGAGGCGCTAAATGCGCAGTAGACTAATTCTATTGAGCATTAGCATGTCACTGCAAAAGCTGTGCTATTGCACTAATAAGCAGTAGAATTAGTCTGCTGTGTATTAGAGTTACTAAAAAGGCATGTGCCAGTGCTACTGTGCAGTAATGCCAGTTACTGCTAATTCCATTAGTATCTGTTATTATAGGTACTAAACTTAATGTACTGTACTTAGGGCATGTGTAGACATGTTAATGCATGTGTAGACATGCCCAGTAAGGACTATGCCTAATGTTTAACCTTCATTCTACTCACCTCACTTAAGCACAACTACTCTGCATATGGATTTACAGAGTTAAGTCTTTTGCCAGCAACACAAGAAAGACAACTTCAAGGGGACCATGCAGCTTTAGCAGTCTGTCACAACTAGGTGCAGTTTTAAATTGTGTCACTAGATGTCATCACACACAAAAAGTAGAGATTGCAATATAGTAGCCAGAAGCATTATTCAATCTTTTATCCCAAACCAGGAATGAAATACAACTCAAAATGTATTCAGTGTTTGCAGTCACTTGATATTCATAAAACACTTGGTTAATGTATATTTTATATAGCACTGGGCATGTCTACATGTTCATTAATGTGCCGTAATTATGGCGCATTAAGTTTAATATCTTTCTTACAAGTACTACCTTAATGCATCATAATCAACACTACTGTGCATTAGCACTGGCGCAAGCTTTTTTGGTGCTGCTAATGCACAGCCGATTAATTCTGTTGCACTTTAGTGCATTAGCATGGGTTTTCCTGCTGCACTAATGCGTTGTAGAATTATAGTCTACTCTGCTCAAAGAATCTCATGTAGATGTGCTCACTGAGAACTACCTTTTTTAAAATCACTTTTTGATAATAGCAGAAAAACAAAAGATCTTTAAGCCAATTTCAGTAGCCTATCAGATGATTACTTTACCACCTACAAGGCAACAAGCATTTTATTTTTACAGTTTGCCAGCAGAATTTAAATCAATACTTGTTATTTTGCAACTGGCAAGAGCAATGAAGAGAAATTGAACATTTTTCCCTCATATGTGGCTTAGTTTCACTCTTCTCTATAGCTCCAGAAATATATATTAAAAATACTCCAAAAATAACTATACTTAATTAACTGCACTTCAGCTATACTCTGTCAATCTGGGAAGAAACTGTTTGGAAGTGTAAAAGATTCTAGTTTCCCACCTTTTTCTTATCCATGGTAAATTTAACCTTCTAAGAACCCTGGGGATTTTTCAGACTGTTTTCTCTCAGTTGAGGAGCTGACCAACCAAAATAAAAACCCCACAAGTCAAGAAAATATTTAAAAAGCAAACCAAAATAACAAAAAACCTTGAACAATTTTTTGATATCTGTAATATGTTCAAACCAATGAAACTATCATCCCTCTCCAAGAAAATTTAAGCCATTCTCCAGCCCAACTTACATCTTTTCGTTGCAGAAATGTTGACCTTATTCACTGGAGCAGAGGCTGTCTTATTGTATGTATGTGCAATGCTTAACACTGGGACACAGGTTTTAGTCAGAGCATCTAAGCACTATCACAGAAAACCACCTCCACCAAAGCTAATAATTATTAGTTACAGCTCCCTGAACCTTTGCCTAAGCTCAACTAAACTAAGGGTGAGGTTACATGTTATACTTAGACCATTCACAGGGCACTTAGAAGGTAAGCATCCACAAGTTAAATCTCATTAACTTGGTTAAGTGCCCCAAGAGTCCCAAAGTTATACCACATCAGGAAAGGGTGAACTCTGGGCTGTGATACCTAGCTTATGTTTGGGGAACTTCAGTCTGTTCCATGGAAATAAAACAAACAATTTGCAGTTCTCCATCATCCCAGGATGCATCTCGCCAACTCCCCCCCTCCCCTCCCCTGAGGAAGGATAGAACCCAGGTGTCTTGGCTCCTAGTTACACCCCTGCTGGCCAACCATCTAATGGCAAATCAGAGCTGTGCAGGCAAGAAACAGTATTGGTCCTTAACATGTGGCTGCTCACAACATGTTCTAACTTTAACACCACTGAATATTACACAGATTTAGTTAGTGGTGATGTATAGGAGGTGCACACGCACTTGCTGAGAGCGCTGATGCACCCCCTGATCAGCTGCACTCACTGCTTAGGCAATGGGCAGTGGGGGGAGGGGGAAGCACAGGTGCCCCCCCTGCAAGCACTGGCCAATCAGTGTAGCCATTCCCAGAAGTGGCCACAGACATTCCTGGAAGCACACGCAGTGACCGGCTGCAGTGATTGGCTGTGGGGGAACTCCCTCTGGGCAGTGAGATTGGCTGTGGGTCCCCGCCCCCAGACAGTGAGACTGGTTACGGGGGGCACATGCCCCCCCTGACTAAAGCAGCAGCAGTTGCCCATGGATTTACTATAGTCTAAGTGTAATGTGTAACTTTACCATCATATAGTTTAGTGGATAATTCCTTCTCACCTTGAAAATTGCTCCCAGCTGCCAGTGCCAGGCTTTGCCAGCAGGGTGGCAGAGTAGTAAGTTCTCTTAGCTGTGTACCTACTAAGGAATCTGGATGCTTTTTTGAATTAAAATTTTTGATATTTGCCTAGTGGTGAGCTGTTTCCATTTTGGTACATTCTTGTGGCTTCATTATTTTCTGTGAAGCATTTGACATTGACAAGTTTCAGACATAGGCTACTGGACTAAAGAAGTCATTGGCTTGTTTTTTTAATGGTGATCCCCAAGGTGTCTTTGGGGAGTGAGAAGCAAGGAGTTTTTAGTTTTGTTTTGTTTTGTCTGTTTTTTCATGTTTTTGCTGATATCTTTTACTGATCCAATTTTATAGTTGGGAGAGGTGTTAGAAGAGCTCTAGGGCACAATGTTCCCTAACAATACTCCAACCCTACTGCATGCATGAAGACGGTATTCATTAATTCAGATGCTAACTTTCTGCTAAGACATATAGGGATACTGTCAGTATATGACCAAGGGCACATTAAAAAATTTCCATAAAATAAAATTGTAAAAGTCCCCAGATTTTATTGCACAAATGTGCAAATAAACCCCTAAGATCTTCTAGGGGGATTGCTGCCAAGGCAACAGTTGAAAGTGTCTTTACAAAAGGTCATTGAATTTAGGTGCAGTTCATTAGCATCCACTCAGGGATTGGTGGACACCTGAATGTCTGAAGGGGAGATATTGAATGCAAATAGACAGACAAAAACATGACATTTTTCATCCACCAGAAAAGTTCTAAACATCATCAATTTTTGTATGTAAACAACATACATGTTTAACAGTCTCCACATAAAGAGACTCACAGTGTCCACACATTATTTTCACTCTTAATATACTTTCTTGTTTTTTAATTTACTATTTTTTCTGATGATTTTTTCATGATGCTGTCTACAGTGACCCTTACTGTACAACCCTACTGTAGAGCCCCCAGACTAAATCCCTAGAGGGTGTTACAGAGGTTAAGGGATGAATATAGGATACAGAAAGAGAGAAATGACAGATGACAACACGCAGGAGATGTCAAGATGATTTAGTCAGATCAGTTCCATTATTTTATTTGAACTGATTTGGTGTTATGCTGAAGAACAGTGGTTAATATGTATAGCCAAATTCTGTCTGCTTTAATACTGCATGTCAAGGAAATGTATTGACTAATTTATGCCAAATATGAGTAACCCCTCATTTCTTTAGGTATTGATTTGATCAAAATATTGTCCTTCTCTGGCAAATGCATACGCAAAACTTATGATCCACGGCTGCCCAGCGTTCAATTTGACTTCACCAGTAACCTAAAAACATGTCTCAATGGAGAAGCGCTAAGTCCTGGAAAGTGATGTCCATGCCGATCTCAATTAACCTAAAGAATTAAGCTCATGCTTTATTAAGCATAGCCCCATTGGCCTCACCCCATTCACTTGCAGAATCAAGCCATTAGCCATCTTAAAATAAACAATATTTGTCATCTTTTGGCTAGCCTTTGTATTTCTAAAAAAAATAATAAAAACCACCCATATTTATCAACTTCCTTTCAAGGCTTTTTGTTGCAATAACCAACCTTCTTTCAGAAGAAGACTGAAAGGAATTTCTTTAGGCCACAAAGTCGCATGTGTTTTTCCAAACGTGACCCCAAATTACAGTCCCCTCCAGCTCTCATTTAATTATAAAAAGACACAATAGTGACAATCCCTGTGGACCTGCTCACAATTCTCAAGGTGAGAAAAAATGTTTTGAAAGGTTATCAATGCCACATTATGATCAGCCAGAAGAAATCTCATAAAGAAATATGACTTCCAATTGAAGCAATATTGTCTCCAAGTTGATGCTGAAAATGTTTTGTCCTCACTTACAATATTAACCTAGTAAATCATTTGAATTGATAAAATGAAAGGGAATTTGTTTTTGTTTATTCCCTCCTCTGTTACTAGACTCCTGGGATTCTGTTCAGAGAACCAAAGATGTTTCTCCTCAGCTGAATCAAGCCACTATCATTGACCTCCATCCTTCCTCCACCTACAACATTCGCATGTATGCCAAAAATCGCATTGGCAAGAGTGAGGCCAGCAATGAGCTCACTATCACAACAGATGAAGCAGGTATCTTCTGGTTTTCCTATTATCTAAATCTTATTCTAATTCAAGTTTGTTTCATTGTTCTGAATCTATGTTTGAGCTGCCTTGCTAGTGTGCAGCACTGTCCTTTCCTGTGGAACTTCTGAGTATATATTAACCAACTACTTCCCTGTTGTTAGCAGCACCCTCATCTCCTCTGCTTTCGCCCATGGCATCTGATATGATCTTCTTGGTATTTTGGATACTGTGTCTTATGTGGGTGAGGTTTTAAAGTAATGATTTGGGGATTTCTTGGGTTAATGATTGCCTGAGAATGCAAGGGACTGAACTCAATGGCCCAGAAGGCACCTTCAAGTTCTATGTTCCTTTGCCTGATGTATTACTGAAACCACATCATAAGAGATGCTAAAGTATTTCAGGGAAGAATCATGACTTCTGAAACCTTACAAGGCTGAAATTAAAGCTGTTCAATGGCAGAGAAGATGCTATGCCCTCAATTTTCAACCTTGGCTACCTAAAACCCTGAATTTCAATCAATTTTTAATCATCCAAATACATATCTCATTTGTAATGATGGCTCAGCATTTCAGAAAGTCAGGACAATTTACTTAAATGTCTAAACACAGATAACAGTGCCCAATTTTGAAAATGCTGACCTATGTGATTAATGTCTTTGTTTGGCTCTTATTCCCTCTGTGTAACTTCTCAATTTCAATTAAAGTTAGTCTGCTATCTTTATATAGATTGTTTCCTTACATTAATATTCCCGTGATCTTCAACTCCAAGTGTCATTAGCTACTGCAAGATTTATGTAGTCAAAAGAAACTCTTCATTGCCGAGTTTTTATCAGCACACTTCTCGCAAATGAACCAGCAAGAAGATTACCAACCCTTTCCCCTAATGCCTGGGATAACCCTTTTGAAGCCTCTTGTTACCATTGGCAGTGATTTCTTCAACTTAAAATGGACTGAAAAAATAATATGTTATTATTTTCCTTTAGTCTGGTGGCTCTCCATTTATGAAGTCAACACAGTATCATTTTGTTCCTGAATTCTTATACAATAAAGACCTTAGTCTGTCTGTCTGTTCGTAATGATCTTGGAGCACTCTGATTGGTTAGTGAAACAACCAATCAGAGTGCAGAGCACTGCAATGACAGAGGGGATGGAGGGGACAGAGGGGATGGAGCGGGGGGATGAGGTCAGCACTGCTGGCTTCACCCCCCCCAACTCCATCTCTATCATCATGGCAGTGCTGTACCGCCCCAAAGAGCAGGGCCTGTGGGAGAGCGAAATCAGCGACACTGAAGGGGGCAGTTCGCTAGTTTAAGAATGCTGAGTGTCAACAGAATCCTTCCCCAAGATACATATGGCAATTAAATGAATAACAATCACAGCTGTTTATTAAATAAATAACAATCAAGTTTTCAAACACCCTCTCCCTTTCCTCTCCTACTAAAATTCAGTGGGAACCAGTCATCTGTATTTCTCGGGTTCCCTTGAAAAGCCTTGGCCATGCATGGATCTGTCAGTTCTGGTCTGAAAAGTATGCTGGAATGATTAGAGTTTTAACCTGTTAATTCCCCAGGTTAACAAGTTAAATAGGTTCTTGTGTTAATTCCTTTTTGCTTGGCAATGTGCATTTTGAGAAAGCATAATGGAAATAACTGGGGGCTGGAGCTTGATAAATAGGGTTCCACATCATTCTAAAGCTTCTTGATGGTTTGGACCTTAAACACTTGGTGGCACATTTTTCAGCCCAGTGCACAGGCATAGAGTTGTGTAATTCCTATTAATTTTAATAACAGGCTAAATCACGCCAGTTAAAATTTAGCCCTTACTGTGAAATCAGGCTCTCTGTTCTGAAGGACCTCAGAGTAAGAATGAGAACACAAGGGCTTGCAATATAAACCACAGAAAACCAGAGACAGCATGAGCTGCATTCGTTCCCACTCTTGCCCCCCTCTCTGCTTCTGTTCAGCATATATAATCTGCCCACAAACATCGTCAGTAGAAGGAGGAAAGAGAATTAAGAGAACTCTGCATTACATGCATCTTCACTATTTGGGTAGATGCCAAGATTCTTTGCTACAGATCAGGAAAGGATAAATAGTTTGTTCAATTTTAAGATGGATTTTGAATACAGATTTCTTTTCTCTTTGTAAAATGAACTTTGAAATATATAGAGAAATGGGTATCCATCATCACAGCTTGCAGAATCTTCCCTCCCCAGTTTACTTCACCAGCCCCTCTAAAATAAAAGTCCCTCAAATAAAAATAATAATAAAAAAAAAACTGGATTGGTTTCTGTCTTACACAAACAATTTCCCTCACCTCTCTGTGGCTACACAGATACACACATATCTTGTGGGTTTCTTATTTTTGCCTTTCTTTTGCCTGAAAATGAAGATGTTAGCATAGCATCAGTGACTGACCTTATATTAGAGACTAGCGTCCCCATTAGCAAGGTGCAACCTAGAAGTCATGTTTTATTCAGTGGTTTGTGACCTAATTTCAGGATAATTGGCCCTTTCGTTGCTTCCATTAAAGAGCTGTCCAGTAAAAGTGAAAGGTCAGTTATGTGAAAGTGCAGTCAAAAGTCACTGATATATTCAGGGAACGGTCAAAGATGGAAAGGCCAGGTCGAGGTGAGGCATACAGTATTTGTCACCAGGCTTTAGTTTCATCTGTCACACAATATGTGGAAGTGTATTTGTTTGTAATTGTTCATATTTAGTTCATTGCTTCTATTTCAGGATGGTGAAAATAGCACAGGATACTTCATATGAGAAAGAAACCTAAGGAAATGGGTAAAAATGAAAGCTTGAGAAAAACAACATTAAAAATTTAAAAACCCAAACTCCACCATTGGCAAAGGTGCAGATTATATATCATGCACCAATGTGACCCCAGGCTGTCAGCATTCTTTATTAGAAATAAACCGAAAAAGGTGCTGAAGCAAAAGGAAAGTCAAGCAAGGTGCTTTCTGCTTTCAATAATCTGGAGCTGATTTCAGGGCTGCTGGCTCTTTCTTTGAAAAATAGACTAGAAGAGCTCAATTCCATCAGTGTTTGACAGGAAAGAAAAAGGCTTTGTTGTTGCTATTTATTTTTAAAGTCTTCTAGGGAATCTGGGGTATGTGGGTCCTGTTTTTGACCTGGTGGCATGTGGGGGGAGCCAGCAGGGTGGGCAGGGGCAGGACAGAGGGGTGCAGATGACACTGCCAGGGCTGGGGGGCAGGCTTGTGGGGAGAGTTGGCAAGGCTGGTAGGGGGCAGACAGGGGTGTGTGGGCGGGCAGCTTGGGCTATGTGGGTTGGGACGAAACAAATGGTGGCAGTGCCAGCCCTCCGAGACCTGATCATCTGACTCAAGGCTCCTGAACTGTCCAATCAGTAGAGACAAGCTTAATTTGAAGAGCCTGGGGCATTGCTTGCAAGGGAGAAGTTTGTTCATTCAGGAAACCCCTGTTTAATATAATTGTCCCAGGTTTCTGGGTGGGATTTAGCCAAAGCTAAACTTATTTGGGACGCTCCAAAACATGAACCTGCCAAAAAAAACTTAAAACAAACCTTAAAAAAAAAATCTTAAAAAAAAAGAATAGAAAAATAGTAGGAAAAAAAGCCAGGATTTTCAACAACACTTAAAAAAACCTTAAAAACAAAAACCTTAAACTTAAAACTTAACCAACAAAACTTAAAAAAAAAAAAGAAAGAAAAATAGAACAATGGGGGGGGGGAGGTCAGGATTTTCCTCCCTAGCACCTATATAGTATTGTTTAAAACCCTATTATATTATGATATTATTATACACTATTTGTATACTAACTATACACTATTTCCTATAATTCTATACAATATCTGTTTATCCACTATACACTGTTGTGACAAAGTGGGAACTCCCTGACTAGCCACAGTGCTAGTCTCCCACCTGCCTGTGGGCATGCCGTCCGCCCTTCTCTTCTGCCACACCTTGTTATTCAAAAATTAAGATCTTAATTCGGTGGGAGGCTTCCCTTTGTACGCCCTATTCTCCTAGATCTATGTATGCAGCTTCAACCACCTCTATACTGCATCCCAAGTCTTGCAAATGTTCCTAACAGCTGAGCTGTGCTCTGGCCTGAGATCAGGCTCAGCTCATCCCAGTGTTAGGCCTCTCACTTTCCGCCCTATTATGGGCCACACTCATACTGCCTCCCGCTCACTGAGGCCTCTCTCATTCCACTGCCTCTCACACTGTCTCTCTCATACTTCCCCTTTGCGGGGCCATTCTCATACCGCCCCTCCTTTTCCTGGGGCCACACTCACCCTTCCCTCACCCAGAGGGTCCTGGGGCTTGTTTCCCTGCACTCCCTGGCCAGCAAGTGCACAGCCTCTTGGGCCTCTCCCATGACCCTCATTTGAGTGAGCACTAGGCAGTTACCAGAACACTGGAGTGACTCTGCCTGTAGTCCCTCACTGGGTCACTTACCCAGCTGCTCTGAATTATAGGCTCCTGACTTGCCCCATTGTTTACTTGCAGCACTTCCTCAGCTGCCCTACCCAATTGGCCTCCAGCCTACCTGTGGCCTCAGGTGCCTGAAGGCTTACCTGGACCTAACCCAGCCCCCATGTTAGCAGGGCCTACCCTTGAGTCCCCTGCTCACCAGGGCCCATTTTGTGCCCTTTCCTCACAGGGCCTCATCTCAGGCCCCATGTTCACAGGGCTTCACTACTCACCCCTCTCAACATTCACATGTTGTAACCATATCCTGGCCCCTAACTCCAGCCTCTCTCATTGAGCTCCATGCCCCTCACTCACACTGGGCTCCTTGTGCCCCCACCCCCCACAGTTGGGGCTCCTAGCCTCTGGGTGCCTTATCTCTTCACTAGGCTCCATGCCCTTTGCTAGGCTCTCCAGGCCTCTCAACTCCCACTCTGTTGCAGGCCATTAGGTGCCCCACTGTAGCCTGCTCTACACCTCCACTGAGGCACATACACTGGGGCCTAGAGTCAAACAAACCCCCCTCAGGCTCAGGTGACACTCTGGCCCACCACTCACTCCTCGGGGTCTTGCAACCCATATGGGTGCAGGTGGCCACAGCTGTGCCTGGCCCCACTCACCACTCTCCAGGGTCTTGCACCCCACAGAGGCTCAGGTGGCCACAGCCGTGCCTGGCCCCAACTGCCTCCGAGTTAAATGACCCACCCAGAGGTGGGGGCTGGGGTTTAGGTGCCCCTACTCACCTTCCACCAGGGTGGTAACTGGCCTGACATTTCTGGGGGTGCTGTTCCACCATGTACAGCCCCTCCTAGCCATCCATCCTGACACAGCGCAGTTTTAAGTCATGCCCAGGAGCAAGAGCCTTCTAACCATCCTTGTTCAACTCTTGCCCTTACCTCCTGGTGTTACCAGAGCAGCAGCTCCACCAAGAGGTGTTGTTTCCTCGGTGCCAGGCAGCAGAATAATGCCTCCAGCTCTGCTGGCCTGAATCTTAAAATGGCTTATCAGAGCAAAGCCGCACCTGCTTGTTGCCTCTTTAGGCTCCTAAAGTGGCAGACACCAGAGGTGCTCTGCCACACACTTTCCCCCCTTAGAATAGTTCCTGGGGGAGGTTCCCCTTGCTGCTGCACCAAAGCAGGCTCCCTTCAGAGCCTGTGAAAGCCCTCAAGTGGTGAGCACCCCCAAAGGTGCTCCACCACAACCATCTATAAATCTGTACACTATTTTCTATAGGACATGACACAGTACACTAAATAACTTGCTTCTTCCTTATTCATGCTCTTTCCTTATTGGTCCTCAGCAATTTCTGACCGCAAAAGTTTTCTGCGGGGGGTGGGGGGTGGAGAAGAAGAGGAGGGGGTTTTGGACCACAGTCCAAAAAACAGCCTTTTTCCACCCAACCCTCTCCCTTCCCCCCACACCCCGCACAAGGTCAGTGGGACATTTCTGATATTACCTATATATCACCAGGGATGCTGCATATCCTGGGGGGCAGGTCTGACAGGCAGCATCCACCTGGACTGTTTGTCATGGTTCTGGAATGGGAGTGTCAATTATAAGAAAGAGAAAGGTTTGAAATATTGAATTCTTGGGGTACCACATTCCAAACGAAGTTTGGGTACCACATTCCAAAGTTGCAAACTTACCATTCTGGTGATGCCACCACTGTGCTAAGCAATTACGAACACTGTGGTGGGCTCAGTGGGTGCGGATCATGGGTGAGGGGTACACGGCTGGGGGGGTTACACAGGCATGGTGAAGGGGGGAACACATACACTACAGGTGGTGGAGGTAGGGGCAAAACTACCAGGGGGTAGTATATCAAGTCAGAGTACTGGGTTGCTCCTGCTGTGCCTGCCCTGGATGCCTACCTGTGGTCATCTGTGGATCGGGGGAGAGAGGGAGGGATGGGCAGAAAAAACAAACAAACCACAGCGGCACCTACTGGACAAAGGCCTGAACTACAGAAATAGCACAGCACCACCTGATGGCAAAAGAAAGTAATTACAAGTCTTTGAGTCACTTACTGTTTGAACGCCACAAATCCATAGATGCGGCACAGTAAGTAGCAGTGGTGCTAAATAAAAACATGAGAATAGCTTTAGTTTAACACACCGAAAAGACTTTTAAAGCAGTGGGAAATCCTGCTTGTGCAAACAAAAAAGCAGTTGCAGTGGTGTAAATGGGAAGTCTCGTGGCATGTACAAATGCCCCTTATTGCTACCAACAGGTGCAGGGAGCAGAATAGCAGGGGCTGGCACTGGTCAGACCAACAGGAGGGACAGCTGCAGCTGGACCTGTGTCCTGGTGCAGGGAGAGAGCTGCTGCTGTGAATGGGGAGCAGGCAGGGGCTGCAGGTTGGGAGGGGCAACAGCAGGGCTGAAGGGGCTGTGGCTTAGGAGTGACAGGCAATGGCATGGGCAGGGCTCTGGCATATCAGGATTGCTGTGCACCACAAAGTGGGGGGGGAGAGGCAGGGGGGGAACTGTGGAAAAACATTGATTTGGGGATTTTTTAATCAGAATTTTGGGGGTTTTTTTAACAGAGAAAACCAGGATCCCTGACAATGAGATCACAAGAGTATTATGAATCATAAATTACTTATATCAATAAGTCACTTAGGATCCTAATATGGAAGGCCCTAAAGATGCATATTTTATTATTTTTACTTATAGCAACTATAAATTGGAGGACAGTCAGCTCCATGATTCAAATATTTATCCAAAGCTTAAGGTTGCATTGTCTGCATATAAGAGGTTAACATAGCATTAGATTTTTTGGATGGTGATTTTGCCAAAACTGTCTGTGGATCCCAAATTAACACCTCTGAAGACAACTGTATGAATTTATAATCTGGTATCCATGAATAACACGGTCATCAATTCCTAATAATTAAGTAAGTTGTGGTGAATGTACACTCT
>NW_017729032.1:210685354-210704825 GCF_001723915.1 Gavialis gangeticus
TTTTGCCAAAACTGTCTGTGGATCCCAAATTAACACCTCTGAAGACAACTGTATGAATTTATAATCTGGTATCCATGAATAACACGGTCATCAATTCCTAATAATTAAGTAAGTTGTGGTGAATGTACACTCTTGAAAATGGCACCAATAGTTTCATTCTACCATGTTTGGTTACATCATTCCCCAGGTCCTTTCTACACAGTCTTACTCTTTCTTTCTCCCTGCCAACTCCACTATGTCACCATCCTCCTAGCCTAGTAGTTCACAACTTTTTTTATAATTGAGACACCCCTCATTTGACTTGAGGCATCTCTCTACAATTTCTGTAAACTGGGTAGCAACCCATTTCAAAAACGAATTTATTTATCACATTGTTTACCTCTTTGCAGAGAGACTGGGCAGTGGAGGTACTGGGCAGTGGTCCGGCAGGGACAAACCTGAGCTAGCACTTATCTCCTTATATTTGCTTATCTTGCACCTGCTTACAACTATATCTCACACATCATGGCACCCTTCAGAAGATTTTGCAGTACCTCAGGGTTGCCCTGGCACCCTGGCTGAGAATCACTGTCCTAGCCAAACCCACTGCCTTCATACACAAACACACAGGCACATGCACACATGCACGCACATACAAACACAAACACACATTCTACCATACTCTCTGTCACAGGTTATTCCCCTGTACAACAGTTTTATGGCTTCATCATTCTTTACAAACATAATCAAATACAACCTGCTTCCACTGCTCAGTCACTGTTGTGCTACCTTCCCCCTCAAAACCCACAATATCTTCTGCTGCAAATCCATGGTCTGTTATGTGTCATAGCCTCTTTCAACTAGCCTTAACAACATTTTCTAATGCCTGACCCCAAATCTCTACTGGCCCATAACATAAGCACGTTTTGTCACACCCATTCAACTGAAAATGTGTCCTCTGTAGTCCCTTAGAAAAGGGCCCACATCGCTTCTTCCTTGCAGATACAAATCAGGAGGGTTTTCAATAAATATATTAGCACCCAAGCAGCGTAAACTCAGAATCAAGTCTAAAATGTGTTTTCTCAAGCACAGCAAAGCCACCCAGGGTTGTAAGGAAAATAAGGCAAAAAAACCCTAATGTTGCTGAAATGTTTTACAGAATTTCTTTCTAATTTCGCTCTACTTGAACAAGCTTCCTGTTGTGAGTCTGAATTCTGCAGAGAGAAGAAGAAAGGTTAAGCCTATCTAAACATGCCACAGTAATTGCTTCCAAGTGAGACAGAGAGAGAATGCATTTCTGCATAGGGCATGAAGAAGTAAACTGTGACGCTAAAAGTATTATTTTTATGAAGCAACCAAGATTAATCGGTTCATTTTAAGGGATAATGTTTTCAACAAATTTACTACAAAATGGTATCTCTGAAGCAGTAATATTAGTGCTTGTAAGCTGCTGATCAGCATCTAGGGCTGACTTAATGCTCTAGCAGAGGCCCTCATTCTTGTCCCTGTTTGCATTCTTGTTTGTCACTACAGAGGGAAGTGGAGCTAAGGATCCCTAAGATCTATAAATAGTAGTTCTCCAGTGCTGAAAATAACCCCTGTTCAGTGGGCTAACAATCATATTATTCTCCATTTATTGAAAACTGACAAAATAGGACCGTGGTGGGATTTGCAAAAAGCATGGGCTTTATGTTGGGCCTCTGAGCAGGGGTGAATATCACCCAAAGCAAGCCAAAAGTTCCAGACTCCTGTCATTGCAGTCATCTCCTGCTGCTCTTCCCCTCTCAGCCTAATCTCACACCTACTTCTTTGTTTCCTCTGTCACACTGTTAAATTTGTGATTTGATTCCTTGTATTCACGTCACACATCAGGGTTATTCAACTGGCAGTCTATGGATTGCATATGGCCCCTGAGCAGTTGATTTGTAGCTCAACCATTGCTTTCTTGCTGTTACATTAGGGTCTCCCCTTCTTTCAGCTTCTTCTGCCTGTCCCTGCCCCTGCCCCTAGGGATGCAGGGAAGGGGCAGAGCTGTGGGGCAGTGCAGCACAGCCTACAGCACTGAGGAAACCTAGGATTGGGAGATTCAGGGGGACCTTGCATAGGAGAGAAATGATGGTGCAGCGCATTGATGGTACCCACAGCTGGGGGCATGTGGTGAGGCATGTGGCCCATGAAGAATGTGGCTAGAGGACCTGCAGGCCCCAGCCACTCAGAAACTGGATAGCCTCACCATATGCTACACCTGAGAAACCCTCTTTTAGGGCTCAAAGAAATGTTCAGTTCTTCCTTCAAATACTTCTAAACCTATTTTGGTTGGCTTTCTTTTGCAGCTCCCTGCTATAGCACCAACTGCTTCAGCTCAGTAATTGTTGCATTTCATTATCTTTTAGCTGAGACATAAGTTCTTTGAGAATGTAAAATTGTCTTTCACTTACTTTTAAAGCACCATGAAGATCTATGGCAATATGTAAATACTAAGAGAGACTCCCTGTAACAGTTCTAGCAGGAGCTGTACAATGCTTACTTCATCTGGCAGTTACTTTTTGTAAGGTTTCCAGATTAATATATGTAGACATAGGGAAGCCTGTCTGTGCAGACTTGTACTCTGTGAAATGATCATATTGTATTGAACATACCAAGCCTTTATTTAGCAAAAGAGATAAGAGATAGAACCTGCACGCTGAAATGATAAAATGGTGATTGAAAAACTACTATGCTTTCCAATTTGGAATAAGTTCTTTTGTCTTTTAAGTGCCAGTACATGCACAGATCCTTAAGGCAGCTATAACAAATTGGCAGAGTTCTCACAAGTAGAAGGAAAACATCTCAAGTCAAGAAAATGCACTTGTTGCTTACTCGTGTCTTGTTTGTAGGCTTAAGTATCATGATGTTTGTTATATTTTATTGTCAGCGAGAAATGCCACCTGAATAGATAATAAAGATTCAGTCTCAGGTTTTACTTTAGTAGATTCAGTACTTTATATGCAGTTAAATGGTTCCTTATCAGCCCTTACTGTATGCCAGGGTGGTACAATTGTGAGGTACTTTATGTTGTGTTGGTTTCTGCTACATTGTGAGAATCTGCATTTTGATATCTTTCCTTCTCTCTCATATCAGCTCCTGATGGCCCACCTCAGGATGTTCAGCTTGAGCCCATATCTTCACAAAGCATTAGGGTCACCTGGAAGGTAAATAAATACAACAAAGAATGTAGACTCTAACAATAGTTATGTATATTCAGAGAGATGTCATTCAGGTGAATATTCATAACAACTATGGCTCTAAAGTATTTTAATTCAAACAGAATTTACAGAGTGTTTTGCCAATAGATCTTAAAATACTTGGCAAAAGTTACGCTGTCATTTCATTGCACTGGGAAATCTTGTAACAGGAATGTACTTCCATTGATCAGAGTAACATTTTCTGTTTGTATCTGAATTGGGAAGCTAGGCCTTGTTGCTGATAAAATTAGTGCTCACAGGGGTGTGCTGTGATTGCATAGGCCATGATCCCTAAAAACAATTAAAACCAACTGGAGTCTTTCTACTGCAATGGACTTTGGTACCAGCCCTTTACTGCAAGGATATCTGCAGTATGGAGGCTTGGACAGCTAGTTTAGTTGTAGAGGGATATATGTCTGTGAGGCTGAATGAATCAGACATTGTTTAATCTAAATCACAGGTTCACAGGGAAGTGGGATTCAAAGGGACCTCACAAAGTCATCTAGGTCAGTCCAGTGCTCATGGCATGATCACATCTGACTAAACCATTCCAGCCAAGTATCTGTCTAATCTGATTTTGAATGGAGATTCCACAATTTCTCTAGGGAACCTGTTCCAATTGTTGACCACTATCACAGTCAGAAAGTTCTTCCTAATCTCCAATTTAAATTTCCTCTGCTGCACTTTGTGGCCATTGTTCCTAGTCCTATCTCTTATGGTCACAGAGAAAAGCCCATCTCCATCCTGTCTACAATTACCCTTCAGGTATTTGAAGACTGTTATCAAATCCCCCCTCAGTCTTTTTTTCTCCAGAGTACATAATCCTAGTTCTTTCAGCCTTTCCTCATAAATCCTGCTTCCCAGGCCCCTAATCATTTTTGCTGCACTTGTCTCTTTCCAATCTGTCCATATCCTTCTTGAAGTTAAGGGCCCAAAACTGGGTACAGTACTCTAGGTGAGGCCTCACCAGTATTAAACAGAGAAGAAGAATCACTTCCTTTGATCTGCAAGTGACACTCCTGTTAATATAATCCAGTATGCTGTTGGCCTTTTTTACAACAAGAGCACACTGTTGGCTCATATTCAGCTTTGGGTCTCCTTCAGGGGCAGCCCATCTGAGACATGCATGCCACAAGTGGCACAGGTATCCTTTGTGTGTGGCACATGGCCAATCACAGAGGAGACAGGCACACATGGGGCAGAGTGGAGAAGGCAGAGCAGCAGATCAGGCAGGGATCACCGGGCAGGAAGCAGAAAGCAGACCAGTAGATTGGGCAGGGGAAAGGGAATGGAGTATACTTAGGAAGAGTCTGGGGCTAATTTATGCCATGTCTTTCAAAAAAGTTGGCCCCACTGGCATACTGTAATCCCCAAAGAGCTCCATTGTAACATCCAAACTAAGTACAGACAGAGGCTGAGCTGATTCAATCTTTGCAGGTGTCTCTACACTGTGTAGATTGAACAGATAAGCAAGTGAACTCAAGTTCACTTTTCAAGCAGGAAAGGCAGCCAGACCCCTTCATTGGCTCATACTGGTAGCCAGGGGGCAATAAAGCATGCCAGCCACTGCAGAGAGCCCAGAGCCACGCCCCGCTCCTTAGCCTCTGGGCCAGCTGAGGAAGGGGTGGGGGGAAAAATGCACCCCTCTGGCCTGGGGGAAGGGGTGGAGAGGAAGCCCAAACCAGGGGCTTTACTCCACCTGCCTGAAGTCAGGAACTGGGGTGGAGTCCACCAGGCATGTCCCCTCCTTATCTTCTAGGCCTGCTGGGTGGGGAGGGAAGCCCACACCAAGGCTTGGCTCCATGCCCTGGAGCTGGAAGCCAGGATCCCAGAGTGATTCCATCAGCCATGACCCCTCCTCAGCCTCCAGGCCATCTGGGCTTCACCAGGGCTTCACTTCCCCATCCCCACCCCCTGCCAGCTTGGAGGCTGAGGAGGGGGTAAGGGCAGGGTACTCCAGTCCCACTCCTGGCTCCTAAGGGTGGAGCCAAGCCCCTTCCAGCCACCGCCCCACACCAAGCTGCACCTTGCTGGGGCTCCAGTGCCAGACCAGAGGGGTGTGTTTTTCCTCCTCACCCCCTCCTCAGCCAGCCAGAGGAGTGATAGTGCTCCTTCTAGGGAGCAGAGGGGCACGGCAGAACCTGCTCTGCTGGAACAGACAGCACAGCCCAGGGCTGCAAAGCATCCCGGGATGCTGGGGGACTGTGAATTAACTTGAACCTGGAAGAGATCTGGGACAGAAGTTCCATAAACTGATTTGACCTAAATCCAATAAGTCTGATGCTATGTCCATCCAGGTTTAATCTTAAACCAGTTTCAGACATTTTGAAAACAGTTTAAGTGCACTGAGCTTCTGTTCTGTTACATGTTTAAACCTGTTTCTGATCACCTAAACCAGTTTATGCGTAACTTCTGTCCCTAGCCCCATAGTCCATTGTTTGTAACTGTTTTGTCTACATTTCATTCAGTGTCTTGATGACTGTGCAGTATTTTACATCCAGTAGTTAAGAATGCACACAGCAGATTTCTAAATCAAATTTTAAAACAGGCTTGTAATCTATATAAAGTGTACATCTCAATGGACAGAGTAAGGATATTTTATCTGTAACCTAATCTTCAGAAGAGCAAAAATTTATATGCTCTGTTCATAATATCTCGTATTTTAGATTCTGAAGTGTGTAGCATAAAGTGTTAAAATAAGGTCAGTGCTGATTAACTTTTGTCATTAATGTCATTTATTGGTGATACATATTGTGTCACATAAGTCAGAACTTTTGGAGAGCCATGAAATAATTGTAGAATGCTGGCCATTTATCATGATAGCATATTCTCATGCCAGATAATCCATGATGAGAAAAGATTATCCTGTATTTAAATAGTCTGTCTGTTCCTTAATGACGGACCTTGGCTACTCAAATGGCCAACTAATGCAGGCAGATTGCAAATGATAGGGACTGTAAAGTAGTTCACTCATGTATTAAAAATGATGTATTGAAATCTCTATCACTACAAGTACATCCACAGAAAGGGTTGTTCTCATCAGCCCTAAATCAACGTTTCCCCATCCTGCAAATACAATGGAGACTCATTAAAACAAAGTACAAGTAATTGTGGTTTCTTGCACCACACTACCATTCCCTTAGTGGTCAGTGTCTCTGGGGATGAATCTACTTGGCTGCTGGTCTACCCTCCATTCTTGTGGAGTGGAAGCCTTACCTGCGAAGCAGCACATTTACTATACAGATCCAAAAGACGTACATCTTAAAGCAGATTGGGAGGCGATAACATTATACAATGTAGCAAGCTGCATCCTATTTAATGCATCATAAATACAATCCTTGCATCTTATAAGGAAGTGTTTGGTGCTTGCCTTGATCCCACAGGTAAAAAAAAAAATTCTAGTTCAACTGATATCTCAAAATGACCCAGTCTAGCACATTTTAAATATTTCTTCATTAGGAGTCAGACACACACTGATAACATTTGTATTAACTTTATTTCATAGTTACAGCCATGTCACTTGTTCTTGATGTGGTTTCTACAACTAACAAAGGTTCATGGCTAACAAGAATAGCACCACATAGCAGGCTAAATGAACTTAACAGTATACTTGTTGAACAAACTAAATGGAGCACATGAAGTTCTGTTTGGAAGGCACGTGAATTACCCACTGAATTAATGTGTACCATATACTGACTCTAGATTAGAGACCCTGTAAAGAAATGCTTAATGTGATATTACTTTAAAAGCATAGTGTCCAGGAACTATACATCTCATTCAATGTTGCCACCTGGAATTGTCACAGTCCTACATGGATGGAAGGGATTTTTTTGAGAAGGGATTTTTCTGGAGACACTTAGGCAGATTTGGAAGGTCTCATTGTCTGTCCCTCTTCTTAAAGCTGACTTGTGAGGATTTTTAAACATAGAAACTAGAGTTGGCAACATTGGCTATTGGTAAAATGTAGGCATCTAAATGCCATTTGCCTTTAAAAAAATCTTCCCTTTTAGTATGTGGCCTCAGGCATGTTCAAATATTTGCAGCATAAATGAAAGTTTCATGCCAAAATTTTCAAGAAATACCTCAAATGTCCTAGGTCAGTGTTGGATTTTTCAGTTTTAAACAAGCACAGTTTATTTGTGCCTACACATGTACCCATTTAGACACCTACTTGCTTAATCTGTGGGTACTGTCAGGTGAGTAAAACATCCACATAAACGGAGCTAGAGTTGTGGTGTCATGGTCTCCTATTTGTGTTCAGCATTCAGATCGTGGCCAAATTTAATCTGTTCTGTGGTACCACAACACTTTTCAAGCAATAACATTGTACATAACAAAATATAATAAATTTGAACAGCACAGGAAAATACCGTAGACAAATACCATAGGGTATGTACACAGGATACCTTTACCCTAGAATATTCTCAATTTTGTCTACAGAAAAAGTAGAATGGACACATGGCATGTGCCATTAACTGCAGAAGAAAGGCCATTCTTTGGTATAAAGTTACTCTTGCAAAATTTACTCTGGAAAAAGTTACTTCTGTTCAGTTAAATCCTGTTTCTTTTCATCTGAATAGAACTTTGGTTATCGGATAGAATATTAACATATTTAAAAATATTAAAATAATATACATTGTAATATTCCAAGAGAACACAGAGAAAATTAAGTGGGCATTAAATTGGAGTCTGATGGCGCATCTACACGTTCTTTAATGCATCATACTTACTGTGCATTAAGTTTAGTATTTGTGTAATTAAGTACTAAATCAGTAACCAGCAGCACTGGCATGCACCTTTTTAGTGACATTACTGCACAGTAGCCTAATAAAACTGTGCAGTATTGCATTAGCACTGTTTGTGCTGTGACACATAACTGTGCAGTATTATTCGGTTACTGAGCAGTTAATACCTCATGTAGATGCGACCAGTGTTCTTAAAAGATTATGATAACTCTTTGCAATGTCAATCAATACATTAATGTAGTCTTAAAAATTATTCTCTATTTTTTTAACTTTCCCAATTTCACAGTTTACAAAAAATGAATCATGTTAACTCCTTATGAATACAGAATTTGAATAAGCAGGAGCACAGCTAAGTTAGGCTGCTAAAATGTTGGACTGGAAAACTTGCCTTTCATAGCAATCTAATAAGAGCAGGTCAGGGTTTTTCCTAATGACACTTTTTCCATCAAAAACATCTGTTTCATTGAAAGTGAAACTATCCACAAGAGTTGGCTATTTCAGTTAAACTTTATTTAGGAAAACAAAACAAAACCAAACAAAAACATTTAAGTAATTAATCAAGGAATGTTTCAGCAATTCAAACAGAACATTTCATTTTGAAATTACTTTTCATTCTGAAATAACTTTAAAATGAATGTGTTTCATGTTATATCTTTATACATAATTTTGTAAAAATCAGTGTTTCAGCGCTATCAGAACAACACATTTTAATTGATCCTGGAACTAACTTTAAAAAAAAAAGTTAATCTTTGGAAAATATTTGATATTTTGTTTTAGTTCAGAATGAAAACAAATTTTAAACTGGTTGAATTTCCCATGAAATTGAAATTCTGACTCCTTCATTGCCCTACCAGCTATGTGTATTCCAGTGTTTAGTGTGTTCGTTTTGATGCATATTATGTGTTAACGTTCTGTTATTGTTCTGTCTGTTTTACAGTATTATGTACATATATGTTTCAGTATATGTAGTCTGTTACTGTACATAATATATGCAAAGTGTATGTGTGTTTTTTCTCAACATTCAATGCATGCCTACAGCATATAGTTTATGTATATGCAGTATTTTAATATGTCAGTATGCAATGTATACAGTTCACAAAAAATAAATGAACTTGTTTATATAGTGTATGTGTTTTTATGCATATTAATTGTGATTTCAGTGTGTGACATGTTCTTGACAATTAATTATGTTCAGTGACCCTAACAAAACCTCTTAGAATGGTTTCTAAAATAGAATTCATTTAGAAGACATTTTAGGACTCGAGTCTTTCAGCAGTCCACTATTTTCCAGTTGGTCTGTAGAGATAAGAAAAATACATGCAAATCAGTAAAAAAAAATTCAATACTTATAGAAATTTTCAACTGAACCAGATGGGTAATTTATCTTGATTTCTTTGCTAAACAGGCATATAACCTGATGCACACAGAATGGTAATATTAGTATCTTAACTAAACTGGTGACCTTAGCTTTCTCAGTTAAGAAGGAAAGGTAACTTGCAGTTGTATTGTAAAGGGCACTGTTCTAATGACAGCATCTGCAGACACTATATAAAGGTTGTTTCCATGTGACATGGGAGGGGTAGTTTGAGGGCTCTATTGTCCTGTTGTCATCTGTAGGTCAGGATACATGGTTAAATTATGCCTCCTGTCCTACATCATGGTTGCCCTGCTTGGTAAAAAAGGCAGTAAATGCATCATGGGAGATTCGCTGCCAGGAGGGATTGTGGGAGGTTAATTCCACAGATATAACTAACAATTTTTGTCCCCTAGTCAGAGATGCTGGAGCATAGGGTACTGAGCACCACAGGGTCTTATCTGACCCCTTAAAATCAAAGACCTCAGCTACTGCTGCTGTGGCACAGGCACTCAACCTGAGACCTGCTGCTGCCATGAAGAAGGCTCCGTGGGACCTGCCATTTTGGCACCCCTTGTGAATCGGCACACAAGGCAGATGGCCTACTTACCCACCCCTAGTTATGCTATTGGTGAATTCTACTGCCATAGGTCCAGCCCCAAAGGAGAATGGGGACATTAGTTAGTCAAACTACTACTTCCTTAAGGGATGATGATGGCCTGTCAAATTGCAATATTTGGGTTCGGTCCAACCCCTTTTTGTTTTCAGTGAAAAATCAGTTATTGATGAAAAGCAAATTATTTTGAGCCAAGAGTTTGTTGAGCTGAAAATTCAAGTGAGCTTTGGAAAAAAAAATGTTTCCATAGAAAATTTTCAATCATCCTCAACTATAAGAAAACAGTATCTTAGTGAAAGAAATCTATGAGGTTTTTTTTGGAGGGGTTGTTTGTTTTTTACTAAACCCATAATTCAGAAAGGTTTCCTATTTCCTGCAAGGGTCATAGATCTTTTAAAGTAGAGTATTTCAACTGAGAAACCAATTTACCATTAAACTGTTATCTATTTAAATTTAGCAGAGTTATTTCCTTTTCCAAAGGTACAAATGTTTTCATTCCCATTAAGTAGTCCAGATGCTTTTAGTTTCATCAATAGAAAATATGATGCCACACTATCAACTAGTACAGTTTTATTAATGTCCTCAATTACTGTACGGTAGCGTTATTCAGCAAAGAAAGAAAAATAAATGCCAAAAAAAAGATTATTTTGTCTTTACCTGCATGGACTTGGGCCCTGATTATACTGTCCCTTTCCATGTTTATCTTCCACTGAAGTCAATACTATTTTGTTTATGAAGGCTTAGCAATTTTGGAAGGTATACTTGCCATACCCAGTTCTGATTATGAAGGCCCACACTAAACCAATGAAAGAGGATGACACAACTTTCTTATAAGAGCCACTGTTTTCGAAGAAACTAAAATGTAAAATTGGTGTGGAAAAAAAAGTCCTTGCTGAAGTTTTGTCTCCTTGTTTGGAGAACAGTTGGAGTGAGGGGAGTTAAGAAAAACAAAGTATCTTGAAATGAAACTTGTCTTTGGGCGCTTTTACAGAAGAAGCTATTGCACAGTGGTTACTGCACATTTATTTAGTATTTGTACAAGCAAGTACTAAATACATGCTCAGTAACTGGACTTATTGCTCAGTAGCGCCGATGTATGTCTTTTAAGTGACGCTACTGTGCAGTAACCTAATACTACTGTGCAGTAGTGTCTTGGCATGGTTTTTGCCACACAATGCTATGGCACAGTAGTATTAGGCTACTGCGCAGTCAGCGTCTCATGTAAGTGTGTCCACTTACGGCCATCCAGTTATAGGCTTAAGTATGGTATGAAGATAGCATTGGTTTTGCTGGCAAGTAATCTGTTGGCAAGGGGTGATAGCAAAGTATCCATGATGTTTTTATTAAATTCATCATGTCTTTAGCTCAGTAGATGGCAATTGGTTTCTGATGTGTCTGAATTTTGTGGAGGAAGTCAATCTGTTCTTTTGTTCTTTGACACAGGCAGAGCAGTGTTGGGTAACTTGTCATCTCTCCTGAGAACCTCTGTCTTGGGGTGTTGTAAGGAATTATTCCAACATGCTTTTTAGTCTATATGTTGATACGGCTATTTGAAGAGATAGGCAGCTTAGAGTGTATTGTCTCCAATAGGAAAACTGGCTTTGTGTCTCCATTTCATCAGAACCAGCTGCTGTGGTTGATCAGCTTTATCCTTTTTCTTGCCTGGATGAGAAAGACACATAAAACTGAAGCTTATGGTTAGTTAAATGATACACTTGAAGAATTGTTAATGCTGATTTGCTTGCCCAAGAGGGAAAGTCTGCCTGTCTTGGTACTCTAATTCACAACCTCTCCTGTTGGCCCTTATACAGTTCTGAATATTCAGGCAGTGATGGTGGCCATTAATGTTTTTTATCATGAACTCTTATCAAAAAGGTAGCAACCTTCACCACGTTTAGATGTGGAAATTGGCAGAGATCCATACCTTTATCACTTTAGGACTGAATTACTTCAGTATACTCTAGATTAAGCTAATGCTTAACATCAACAGCTTCTCATTTGTATCCAACACTATCTTAGGAATTGATTCAAACCTGGTTTAAATTGGTTTAAACCTTAAATGGTCTATCCTTAGTTTCCTGGAAGATCCTCTCTTGCTGTGTTGTGCCTGTAGTAAATCAGATGAGGTGGTTGGTGGTGGTAAAACTTGTTTCCTTTGTCAGCTTAAGAGGCCCAAATTTCTATCTACATTACATTTTTTTTTCTATGGGTCTATGAGATGGATGAATAATTGAGAGTATGGTAGAAAAGTTTGACTGAAGACTCTGATGGGATCTGAGAGAGTTAATTTAGTTCATGTGCATGGATTCTCAGTAGCATTTATATTCATTCAAAATAATCATTCATGTGCATAGAGCAGTGGACAAGAACATGTTTACAAAATAAAATTCTGTCAGCAAGTATTTTTAAGAGAAAAAGATATGTTGACAATAATGGCCTGTCTTACCAAATAATAATGCTCATTTTATTTTTATACTATATTTTATATGATAGACTACTGAAATGGAATGATCTCTGCCAATAAGAGTAGAGGGATCTTGTACAGTGACTGAGAGCTATAGTGTAGAGCAGTGGTCAGAAATCTTTTACTGTTCATATCCTTGAATGTACACTTGTTTCAGGAACTTTTCAGCATATAAATCCCTGCACTCAGATTTACTGTACCTTCAAAGTGCTCTTTCCCCAATGCCAAGTGGACTGGTAGGAACACATTTCAAAGAGCAGTATGTGATTTACTCAATTTACCAAGCCAAGCGTGTGATCTTGCCTTCAAGGCTAAGGATTTTGTGTGTGGATAGTAGGTTGTTTAGGCAAGAACACATAGTAATTCATGGTAAGCCTGCTGTGCAGACCTACCCTTACTGCCCCAACAGATGACTGCCTGTACTTGATTCATCCAGTTCATAGAGGAATAGAAAAATTAAATGTAGATTATATCTAAAATATTTCACTGTTGTAGATATATTTTAATAATAATATAATAACATTTCCTCAACTCAGTAATTATAATCACATTGGGTATTAAACAACCTGACCTGGAATTTGTTTAGCATAGTAAAGAATTGGTACTTTATATATAGGAACTATCTTCAATTTAATACCTAAAAGTATGATTTTGTTCATTTGAATAACATTTTGGCTTTCTATGCATTTCAAAATAGTTAAGGGGAGAAATCTGCTTGAGTTTGCACATGTATACTTACCATGTCATCTTTCATATCCTGTTTAGGCTCCAAAGAAGCATTTGCAAAATGGGATTATTCGCGGATACCAGATAGGTTACCGGGAATACAGTGCAGGGGGCAATTTCCAATTCAACATCATCAGTATTGATACCACTGGGGACAGTGAAGTTTATACCTTGAATAACCTGAAAAAATTCACCCAGTATGGCATGGTGGTACAGGCTTGTAACCGGGCTGGAATAGGACCTTCTTCTCAGGAAATCATCACCACTACCTTAGAGGATGGTAGGTTCTAGGCAGACAACTATCACATATGCTGTGGAATACAGTTTTTTTTTCATTATTATTTCTTTATCGGGCCTTATCTTACCAGTTATGGATTTATTTATCAAATTGTATCTGTTACCTGATCATCAAAAAGAACATAATAGAATGCCTGCCTCAGAGATGATAGGTTAGAAGCAGTCAGCCAGTGGAAGAGTACAAATTTCAAATTGCTACCTAGGGCATTTAGTTCACTTTAATGCAGACAACTATGCTAATCTGATAGTCTCTTTAGTTGTAAGGAGCTTGACTGAGACTTTCCTTGGAAAGTCCATTGCTTTGATATTGACTCATTTGTTGATTTTGTGCTCCCATTACAATATCATAGTGTGGCTTACTATCTTGCATAGTAAAAATAGTAGAACTAAAGTTATACTTTTTACAATGAAATATGAAAACCCAGATCTGTTCTTGTGTACAATATCTTAACTTGCCAGCTGAAAAGGAGGCATTAGATTTTCCAAGCGTGTCCAAATTAATAAGAAAAAAAATGTTGGTGCTTACTGTCTATTTCAAGCTGCCTACTCAGAGAGGTAATTCAGAACTATTTTCCAAACCACACAAAAGACCAATTCTCAGGCAATGATAGAGAGCCCTCTAGTGCAAAAAGAGAATTATTCCACGTACTATAGAAAGGATTGATTCGCCAAAACAGTATAAAAATATGTCAAAGGAAGAAAAATACCATGGATGACCCAGGTTTTTAGCTACTGTAAATTGGCATAGCTACACTAAAATCAATACCATTTGGGAACAACTCTGCATGTTAAATAGAATAGTACAGTTCTTAAATTCTTGATTGTTAGAGTGTTTGAGAAGTATTCTTCATTGAACATGAGTGCTTTTCATTTAGTGAAAATATTGTTAATACTGGACAGATACCTGCTGGTTATCACTAAGCACACATATTGTTAATATTACATGAAATTTAAATAATTTCTTCAGACCCCAGCATGTTTGGGTGCTTTTCTTGGCAACCTTTTTTTAACATCTGGATATGTTTTTAGGTCATTAAGTGAACTGAAAATAAGATAATTATACAGGCAAAAAGAGTAATTTTACAAATGTTTTATTTCATGCTGAAATGGCTGACTAAAAATGTATTAGTTTCGATTTAAATTTTTCAAATGTTGTAAATTTCTATGGTAACACAAAAAATAAATTTTCAGGAAATTTCTTTGCTTTCCCCCTCAGCCAGCTGATAAGTTGAAATATTTCAATAAACTGGAAATGTTAGTGGGAAAAAAACCTCAAAAATGTGTATGTTTTTGTAATATTTTCTCGCACCTTTCAATCAGCTGTAGCTATTTTTCTCTTAGTAGGAAGGAAGACATGGATGAAAGGTCATATTCCAGGAAGCCAATTATGCTTGCAAAAAGCAACAAGTTCTAATTAATTTAAAAAGCATCTCTGTTTGTAATGAAGTATAAGCTATTGTTCAAATAAAGAATTTGAATCTAGTAATAAAAACTGAAAGCATAGCAGAAGGAGACTCTACCAAGATAGGGGGGACAAATGTGCATTTTAAACATTCAGTTTTACATTGGCCTGTAGAGCATGGATTTACTTGGTCTAAGAAATAATCCAGAGTTAAAAATGGTGAATATCTAATTCCAGTGCCCAGTTGCCCTCCAGGGAATGTCCAAGCCACTGCTACATCACCAGAAACCATCTCTATTTCCTGGTCTACACTTGCCAAAGAAGCCCTGAACGGGATTCTACAGGGATTCAGGGTTATCTACTGGGCTAATCTCATGGATGGAGGTAAGATGCATTAATCAAGCTATCAGATGTGGACTAAGAACATTGGCAAGATAACAGACAGTTCATGGTAATTTAGTTCTCTTGTGTTAACAGTGCATAACAATGCTTTACATTTACTTTCATCATCATTTTACAGTGAGCATCATGCATCTGTAACATTAGCAGCTGTTATACAACAAATTATGAACATGTTCAAGAGGTTGTTCCAACCAGAGTCTAATTCTTATTTACATGTTCAAGAGGTTGTTCCAACCAGAGTCTAATTCTTAATCCTTCCATTTATAGCTTATTTTGCTGGTTTTCAATACTGAACAAAAACATCAAAACAACTGTTAACAGCTTACACATCCAAGAAAAACCAAATTAAACACAGCTCTTATTTAAATATCAGAGATTTTTTTTAAACTCTGCATTGAGGTATAAGAGAGAACGTATATGACATTTCATTTTCTTCTGTTCAGCAAAATTACCTCTAAATTTATTATATATGTATATGTTACAGTGTAACTACTCATGCTAATCACTAGGGGTGTGCAAAACAAGCTGTATTCGATTCACATTCAGCTCAAATCAGGGACAGTTGTTCAATTAATTGATTTGGAACACTGTCCCTCATTCAATTTGGCTGAATTCATATCTGAAGATTCGATTCTGATTCAGAGAATCAGTAATTTGGCCATAGGCACAGCTTTAAATGTTTTTTCTACATACCTTGAGGTACCAGGCATGACTTGTGAACACTGAGATGGTGGGGTGGATGGAGCATCCCACAGGAGCATGGGGAGGCCCCCTGTGTGCTTGGCAGGGAACCCAGAAGTGCACCAGAAGTACTTTTGATCCACTTCCAGGTCTGCCGGGAAGCACACAGGACCCTCCCCCCACCACCGGCTTGGCAATCAGCTGCAGGAGGACCCAAGGTGCACCCCCAGACCCAGGAGGCACCAATCACTGAGCCAGGGGGGCACGGGTGGGACAGACCTGCGCACTCCCCAGCAGACCCGGAAGTGGACCGGAAGTGCCTCTGGTCCATTTCCAGGTCTGCTGCTGAGCACACTGGGAAGCCCCCAGTGCTCCTGTGGGATGCTCCATGCACCCCAGCATCACAGCATTCACTAGTCGCTTGCTATATTGAGGTACGTAGAAAAAAACATTTAAAGCTGTGTCTATGTCCAAATCATCGAATCTTTCCAAATCTCTCCTAATCAATTTGGAGGGTTCCAATTCAATTCAGAGAGATTCGTGCTGAATCTCCGCTGAATTGAATCAGGGACCAAAGCTTCACACAGCCCTACTAATCACATATTTTAATGTACAATTTATTACAAACCGCATTGAGATTAAATACATAATTGCCATATTAGATACAATATGTTTATTTGTAAAACCAAGCCCATTACATACGTGTGTATGTGTGCATATATTTTATATAAGACGCACGTGTGCATGCACAGACACACACACACAAACACACACCTGTCTGTATCTTTATACATATTGTCCAGCAGCGGGCAAACTGCCTTTGCCCAGCTCCTCCCAACTCTTCAGCCAAGGAGAGCTGGAGGCTGGGGCTGCTAGCACAAGGTACCTATATATACCTTTCTTTTTGCAAATAAATTGTATTCAGTTCAGCAATAATTCATAATTTTAATAACCATATAATTTCATCTCAGTGTGGTTTGTAATAAATTGCACGTTAAACATCTGAATAGTTACACTGTAAAAATAGCATCCTTTCAGTCCATAGACATGTTCCCTTTGGGCATTTTTGTTTGTTTGGGGGGTGGTTTATTTGCTGACAATATGCATTTGTTACCATATTTGGGATGAGAACACATTCTTGGAGCAATGTTTTTTCAAGCATTGGTTTGAAGTACTCAGAGATTTGAAAAGTTAGCAGGAAACCCAAGATAAATGCATTGCTGGGCAACAAAGTAAGTAAGTGTTCTTTATTAAGTTCTGAAATGTATCACCTGATTGTACCTTCATATATGTTCCTTTCTTAATAAGCTTGCACTATTATTTATTTTATGCATTTTACTCTGGCAAAGCTATGTGAGGGAGCTGGATTTTATTCTGTTTTTTTTGTCTATCAGAAATAGTTAATTATTAGCTTAAATTGCCTTGACAAATTCTGCCCTCTATTAGTCACACTTGTGTGGCCATGAGGTTACACATGTGTGACTGAAGTCAGAACATAACCATGACATCCCCTATTACTGCTGATAATACCTGTGTCAGAAATAATTTAAGGTAAATCGCTCATGCCTTTGTACATTAAAAATAAAGTCAACAAAATTAGCACAGTCAAAAATTGTGCTGTGTTCAAAATAAGCAATTTGAAATACTAAATAGTAGTTTTGATTCATCAAGAAAATCGGTGCATTGACTTCAATGATCAAGCTGTGTAAGTCCATTTTCAGTGCCTTGCTGATGTCTACATTGCAGTATATTCTACTGTATCTTGCAAAATGCAGCTATTGGAAAAATAATATTTAAGCTTGGATATCTTTATTTTATTTAGTTCTGTTTTGGGTATTTTTTGATTAATTTGGGGATTCTTTTAGCTAAATGTGGTCTTCTACCATTTCTGTATGTGATTTTTTTCCCCCCTGTTTTCTGCAACATGCTTTACATCATAATCTACATCATATGTCTTTGAAAACACATTTGATTTTATCCCATCTAAATCTATTGTTAATTAGCACTAATGAATAAAGAATATTTTAGAGTGGAGTTGGCCATAATTTTTTAAACCAAAAGATTGTTGTTTGTTTTTCTTTATGAAAAATGGTAATTCTTCAAAAACTGAAAAAAGAATTAAGAAGATGTTTGATTTTATCCAATGTTTATTTTTCAAGGAAATGCTGTCTTTTATTGAAAATGATAGCAATACCATTATAGAAATATTTTGTTTAACAAAAAGCTCGCTCTGGATCAATTTTACTTGCAATCAGCATTTTGACAAAGATTTTAAGACCCTTTTCTGTTAACAGTGTGTTTTAAAAAACTGAAAAATGGGTCTATTTTTGAAGTATATGGTATGAAAATGTTTTTTTCTTTAGTCTTCAGATACTTTTCAGTACTGCTTTATAGTACTGAAATTGTCTGTTAAATAATCATGAAGAGTTCTTTTTCTTTTATGGTTGCCTATTCCTGTATCTGACATTTTACCTAACTCCTATTCTCATAGTCCATGAACATAAATGGTGAAAAGAAGAAGGATATTGCCAATAATCCATTGGTTCATTTTTTCTGTTCCTTAGAGCTGGGAGAGATTAAAAATGTCACTACTACTCAGCCCTCGCTAGAGCTCGATGGCTTGGAAAAATATACTAACTACAGCATTCAAGTGCTGGCATTCACACGAGCTGGAGATGGAGTCAGGAGTGAGCAAATTTTCACCCGCACTAAGGAGGATGGTAAGAGCTAAGCACTTCTCTATAGCCAACTTGACACCATGGATTACTGTGTAGCAGAGGACAATAAAGGCCCCTCCCACAATTTCCTGATCACAAAAATATAGCAACAAATGGCACAGTGAATGCTCAATAAGCGTGTGCTGGTACACATGAAGGCTGAGCTGTCCAGAGCA
This sequence comes from Gavialis gangeticus, assembly GCF_001723915.1. Taxonomy (NCBI): domain Eukaryota; kingdom Metazoa; phylum Chordata; order Crocodylia; family Gavialidae; genus Gavialis; species Gavialis gangeticus. The sequence goes on from NW_017729032.1 coordinate 210,704,138, forward strand.
GCACTCTGGCTGTTTACCAGGCCTCTGTGCTGCCCAACCCATGCTCCAGCTCTCCCTGTCTGAAGAGTTAGGAGGAGCTGAGCAAGGGCAGTTTTCTAGGCCTGTGTGAAGTGGCTAGTATTGGATTTGGGTTTGGCCAATTCGGGGGACAGTGATTTGAGTCAGTGATTCGAATTGCTGTCCCAAATCGATTCAGCCAGATCTGATTCAGAGATTTGGCTGCTGCCAAATCTCTGAATCACACAGGCCCATCCCCTGCTCACTCTCCCAGCCTCAGCAATGGCTGCCCTGCCCACCCCAGCTTCTGCACTTTGAAAAAAAAAGCCCCAACTCACCCAGTGCTGCCAGGTGGGGGGGTGATTCCTGCTGTCCCCAACTGCACCATGCTGCATGGGAGACTCTGCACAAGCCCCCGTCCCAGCGCCCCCACCATGGCTGCCCCACCTGCCCCAGCTCTGGCCCTTTAAGAAAACAAAAAACCCCAAACCCCGCAGACTCACTGGTTCCTGCCCAGTAGGGGGTGATCCCCGCTGCCCCCCACTGCCTTGCACCATGTGGGGGGCTCTGCATGAGCCCCCCAAAGCCCCGAGGCTGTTGCAGGAGCCAGTGAGCCCAGAGGTATTTTGGGGGGGGTTCTTAAAGGGCCTGAGCTGCGGTTGGTGGGGCAGCCATGGGGGACAGGGCTGAG
>NW_017729032.1:210709825-210737819 GCF_001723915.1 Gavialis gangeticus
GAGGGAGTGGGGGGGCAGGGAGCTCGTGGCAGAGCCCCCCACATAGCATGAGGCAGTGGGGTGCAGCGGGGATTGCCCCCCTGTCCAGCAGCACCCAGTGACTGGGTTTTTTTTAAAGGGCTGGGAGTTGTGGCTGGGCAGGGCAGCCATGGGGGGGTCTGGGAGAGTGGGCGGGGGTCAGGGGAGCTGGGGGAGCAAGCAGAGGATGGGGCCTGGCAGGAGTCCCCCCATGGTTGCCTCCCGTCTCCTGCTCCTACTTACCAGCTCCAAGTCTGGGTCCAGCTCCCTCCTGCAGTGGGTAGGGCCTGCCCAAATCATTGAAGCTCTCTGAATCTTTTCTGAATCAATTCAGACCTTTTTATTGGTCCCCTGATTCAATTCGGATTTGGAGATTCAGCCAAATCTCCTCCGAATCAAATCAGCACCTGAAGCTTCGCACAGCCCTACAGTTTTCCCATTGCAGGACAATTTGTCCCACAACAAAGCACTTGTGCAGGGGCGTGCACTATGGCAATGTTTGTCATTGCAAGCACATACCCTTGCATGTCTGTATGCACCCATTCAGTGCAACATAAAAACTAGGCCTTTTTGTATATTCTTTCCTTTGTTGACAAGTTAAGAATTAACACGGCAATGCAGGAAATTGTTTACGCCTGTGGTGAACTTTAAGCATGTGAGGAGTGATTTTTTTTCACAAATGTAACAAAAACCTGTTTAGCCAGATTGATTTTTGGGGGGTTTTTTAAATTGTCCTTCAGACATTTCCTAATTCTTTTTAAACAGTTTAAAATGGGGGAAAGTATGTTTTGTTAACACTTTCATAATGTACTATATGGCTGTCAGGATTTTCCTCCAGCAAAAAAAAATCAGTAACACACAAGAACATAACAAACCTGAAAAGAAAAAGAAAAGATTTCTCCCCTTTCTTAAGTCAGGTAAGAAAGCAAACAAGCAAACTTGGATAAGTTTATGTCCAGTTCATAATGTAAGAAAATATATAAGCATATGAGAAAAGGTTATAAAGAAACTGTTTTAATATAGAGATCACTCTAGGCTGCTGTAATACACTATGTCCCTAAACTCCAAAAGCAATAAGAGTTAGGAGACTAACTTGTTCCTGTGCTTTTGAAAATCTCATGAAGGACTTTTCTATGTCTGTGGAAATTTGACCCCAAAAATGTTTTTACAATGACTGGACAGAGAATCAAGTATAAGGGTGCATCTACATGAGGCACTAACTGTGCAGTATCCTACTACCACTGAGCAATAGCGTGCTGGGCAAAACTCATGCTAATAAGCTGCTGCACAGTAGTATTAGGCTGCTGCACAGTTAGCACCTGAAAAAGCTCATGCGCCAGCAGTACTGCACAATAGCACAAGCTACTGCGCATTGATTTAGTATTTGGTTATCCAAGTACTAAACTTAATGTACAATAACTATGGCACACTGATGAGCATGTAGATGTGGCCTAAAGCAGGCTAATAGTATTTCTTTAAAAAATTCTTCAGGGAATTTACAGTATTTTTTTTCAAATAAATTTCCCAGTTTTGGGAAAAATATTTAAAATGTCTGTTTCGAGACTTGCTAAAGTGCTTTAGGGAAGTTGAAATCCCAACTCATAGTGAAAATCAGTGCCTGAATGTACGTGATTAATTTAATGCAAGTTTTCAAATAAACTTTTTGGAGGTAGTTCTTAAACTTACATCTACTTGCATGTTTTATAGTGGTGGAGTGGTGTCAAGTGGCTTTAGGAGAATAAAGCCCCTAATTAATATTTCTTTTCATTATTCCCTCAACCCTAGGTAGGCTATTCATTCCTAGGCTGTTTTTATTTTCACTATTTACATATTTCCTTTTATTACTTTGACCAAAGAAAGGTTAACAGCAAAATCAGGAGTATGTCTCATAATTCCTAAATGTAGTTCTTCTTCCAGCACTCAGTAGAAATAGCTGTCTGTGTACTCCTTTATCCAGTCAGCAGCAATTACACTCTCTAAAACTGCTTCAGGATTCTGCTTCCTACTCTGTGGGCATGTATACATGTACTATTAATATGATATAGGCTTACTGCACAGTAAAATACTGTACAGTAAACCTTCCCTGGGAGTGCATTTACATGTGCACTCTATTGGGAGCAAATCTGTTCCCAATGGGAGAAGGCTAATACAGGGCTGCTCCTGCCCTGTTCTGCCTCCCTGCAACAGCCAGCGGGGAGCTCCAGGCTCCCCAGGGATGCTAACCTGGCAGCGAGCACAAGGACCAGTCCTGATGTGCATGGGGCCACGAGAGCTCTGCCGGCTGCAGGAGCAGCTGTCTCCTGGCCCCATGCACATCAGGAAGGGTCCTGATGTGCAGATGGCTGGGAGACAGCTGCTGTTGCAGCCAGCAGAGCTCTCCCAGCCCTTTGCACATTGGGGGACACAGATGCCAGTGAGCCCCATGCCCAATGGGGCTTCCCTGCCTGGCAGGGGGCTTACTGGAAGCTGTCCCACTCCTGGGGCAGCTGTCAGTGAGCCTCCAGCTGTCCCAGGAGCAGGACAGGTCCTGGCCAGCCCCCTGCTGGGTGGGAAATCCCTGCCAAGCTGGAGGCTTACTGGCAGCTGCCACAGGAAAGGGACAGGTCCCAGCTAGCCCTTTGCTGAGCAGGCAGTCCCCACTTTGTCAGGGATATGCTGGCGCAGGACAAGTCGCAGGTAGTCCCACGCTAGTTGGGGAGTCCCTACCACTGGCAGTTGCCACAGGAGCAGGACAGGTCCCAGTCAGTCCCCTGCTTGCTAGCAGCTGCTCCACAAGCAGGACAGCTGCCAGTGCACCACCAGCTGAGCATGGAAGCAGAGATTTCCCCACTCTTGGTGCTGCATGGCTCTCAGGTCCTGTGGGGAGCTGGGAGCCATGCAGCGCTGGCACAAGTCAGGGCAGAAAGTAACTCCATCATGGCACTGATCAGCTCCTGGCTTCTGGGAGCAGTGCCATTACTGGGGATAGAGAACTCCTCCAACCCCTGTGGCAAACTGTGAGTATAGCTGACTGGGAGCAAATTTATTCCCGGTCAGCATCTACACTATTGCTACTGTGCAGTAACTATTGTGCAGTTAATCTAATACCTGTATTTGCAGGTACTAGCTAACTGCACATTCTACTGTGTAGTAAATGCCATGCACATGTAGACGGTGACACTTTACTGGGTGTGTCTACATGAGATGCTGTGTTGCCATAGCAGTGAGCTATGGCAATGTAGCTTGTTGCTGTGGCAATGTAGCATCAGCGGGTACAAAAGCAACAGACTTGTTGCTACTGCACAGTAGGGACAGAAATGACCTGTGCACCACTGGTACTGTACAGTAACGATGTAGTAGGTGCACCCACTGTGTAGTAGATTTGTCTACTGAGCAGTAAGGCTTCCTGTGTAGTTGTGCCCAGTATGGTTTATCCACATGTCAAAAGAAATGGTGGTCTCTGTGTCCTTTCACAGGACAATTTGTTTGCACTGTCAGGATTTCAAATTGGAGATCATGTGACATTCCAAAATATTTTGAGCTTGGAATTTTATCATCATATCTCTAGCTTAAAGAAAAGTCTAAAAAATAAAGACATTGTGCAGCAACATGTTCTCAAAGGATTTTTGCATCTATGTAACCATATTTGTAAATATTTCACTCTTGTGCTTCCACAATGAGGGTTCAGTTGCCATGAGTAGGCAAAATTATTCCAGCATACTTCAAGGAAGATTCCATCTCAGGGAGCTCAAATTCTTCTCAGACCACCCCTGAATACAAATGGACTGCACCCTGACTTCATGGAGAGTGAGGCATACTACCAACTTAGCTGGCCAGTCTCACAATAGAAGAGCAGAGGTATGACTCCAAATGATACAAGTCATGGCATCATGGAAATTAAGAACTCTGCTAGTTCCTTCCTCTGTCCTGAGGCAGGATCATGTGTACTGATACTATCCTAAAAGTCTGCTTAACCTTTGAATTGAAATCTTCCTTGAAGTATGCTGGAACAATGGTGCCTACTCATGGCAACTGAACCCTTAGTGTGGAAGCACCAGAGTGAAAGATTTACAAATACAGTTACATAGATGCAAAAATCATTGGAGACCATGTTATTATATATTACTTCTTTAATTTTTTTAACTCTTCTTTAAGCTAGAGATATGATGATAAAATTCCAAGCTCAAAATATTTTGAAATGTGACACAATCTCTGATTTGAAACCCTGACAGTGCAAACAAATCATCCTGTAAAACAGTGGTGGACAAAATGCAGCCCGCGGGGTGGATGCATCCCACCAGGCCATTCTATCCGGCCCGTGAAGCCCTTAAAAAATTTAGAAAATTCATATTTATCTGCCCCTGACTGCCTGCCCTGTGGCCCTCTGTGGCTTGCCAAAACTCAGTGAGCAGCCCTCTGCCCAAAATAATTGGGCGCCCCTGCTGTAAAATGACTTAAAGGGACCACCATTTCTTTTGAGGTGAGGATAAACCATACTGGATGCATCTACACAAAATGCTTTCCTGCTCTGCAAATTGATTTACTACACAGTGGGTGCATCTACTACACAGTTACTGTGCAGACTCAGTGGCACATGAGCTGTTTCCAACCCTACTTTTTCAGTAGCTTGTTGCTGACTCCTAAGGTGCACAAAGAAACCTGTTCCTGAACTCAGAAAGCACAGACTCTGTGGTGGTTGACTGGTATTCAGGGGTGCACATGGAGGGCTCTTTTAACCCCCTTTTCTGTGAAGCCATGCAACAGTCAAACAGTCTCTGGTCCAGAGGTAATGAATGCAAACTGTCTGGACATTGTGAAAGTCTGCTCAATGGTTTTATTGTTTATTTCAGTACCAGAAAATCTCATCAGAGATATTCACTTAGATAATATCACTGTTTCATATCTTGTGCTAGTTTCAGTGCACTCCTTTATTTTTTTTCTTTTCCTTCAGCAGGAAGTCTTCCTTGTAAAATCAATGGCACATTATGTCCCCCCTGTTTCTGTGAAAGGCAGATCATACATAGCCATTTGTCACTGACATATCAAGGGTGCAGCTTGATACTAACATATCAAGGGTGCAGCTTGAAGATACATGTCCAGGATTATCAAATGTCTTTACAACACCTAAAATTGACAAAATCTTTTCACCTCAAATAGTAAAATAAATTATTAATGCCCAGTGATAAAGGAAGGGCCTGGACAAAATAAGTTTATATTTAGGCATCTTGTAATGGTCGTTTCTGTTTTTAGACACCAGAGGTCAGACATAGCTGCTGTTAAGCTTAAAAGTGAAAGAGATTCCAACTAATAAAATTAAGTGAGCCTTTCTTTTAAGATGACACCATTTATGGTTTTGTCTAATTTCTCCCCTTGAGCCTTCAAAAAAGTGAAGTATTCCTATCGGAGAGCCTTCTGGCAAAATGAAAAGTAAATTAGAAACTTCCTGATTTAAAAATGAATTGTATTTTTCCCTACACTTTTTACTTTACATGAAGCTTACTCATTAGCTAAATTTGTTCTTCACCTGAGGATTTATTTTACTCATTATTAAAACTTTAAATGGATTTTCTAATTCTCTCACTCTGTGGGTTTAAACATTTTCACAATCTACTAGTAGCATGGGGGCTGAATTATTTCTTCAATTTTTCTTTTCTGGAAACGATACAGTGTAAAATTTTAATTGAAACAATGAATCTGTGTGTCTTATTAGACAGAGTTGCTCTGCCAGTTCCATATCTGGGGTGGATGAATGGGATGGGGGTGCATAGCTCCATTCACTTTGATGGAATGACACCAATTCACACCAGTCAACTCACTCAGGAGTCCTTTCACATAGGATACTTCCTGTATAGAGGCAGGCACATAAAGCCCATAATGGCCTTATGTATCTTCTTTCACCTCTCATACCTGACCACCATCTGAATCTATACCTGGTACAGGGAGCTTTTGGGACTTGCATAACCTAGAAGGAGCTGTGCTTTCCTTTATCATTTTCAGTTCTTCTTTCTCTCTCTCTCTCTCTCTCTTTATTTCACTCTTTTTTAAAAACCTGTTGTTCATATAGGCATGAGGATTGCATTTCCTCTCAAAGCTAGATGTCATATAATATCATGCTAATTGATCTGAAAAGAGTAAATAGACAGCTACGTCACCCAAGTTAGAGTTTGCCCTAATGCAAATATTAAAGACAATAACTTCAGAGATCATCCCAAGGAATGTCATGTTAAATGTGGATTGTTTGGAGAAGATTGTGTTAACTGGTGGGTCTAGCTATGGAGATCATGCTATCACTGGCAAGAATTACACTCAGATCCTCTGCACTGTTTTGAAGAGACATTCTTAAAGCTCTTTTCAAGATACAATTTGCCTGTGCCATGCTTCGATGTAGTCAGAGTTCTCAGGTAGTTTTGCTTCCTATCCAGACAAGACTCAATATGAACCCAGTGCAGAATGAGATATAAACGCTGTTTTACCTTCTACAAATACATGTAACATCATTTTACTGTGAATTTCAAGTGAAAAGTATCCATTTTGATGTTAATTACAGCTAACGTAGATCTGAATTGTAGAAGGAAAAAGTGCATGGATGAAAGTGCTTTTTTCCCCAATAACCATAATGGTCAGTGGGATTGCCCTGTGTTGTGCAGGGCTGGGGCCTTGGATACAAAGCAGAGCCTTGCCCTCTGACAGAGATGATAGTATTTCCAGATGCAACATGCCAAGTGCTCTTTGCCTCTCTGGTGCCTGGTACTGTGAAGAGAAATAGACACTCATCCATCACTTATATGAAGCGAGAAAGTCCATGAAACGTCTAATAAAATCGTTGTTGACTACCAAGAACTGTTGTCCCCTGTTCTTGTTCTCCCACAAAATCATTCTTTTAGCAATCCCCATTTTCTTCCTAGCTGCAGGAACTTATATACAGTAACACAAAGTGCCCCCTCAAATTTTGAAGGGACACACTTCATAAGTGTGTGGAGGGATTATATTCTTTTGGCTAGAAATAGACACCACCTAATGAAGGGATCAACTGTGCTGCAGGACAGTTGATCTGCTTCACTGGGTGAAACACATGTTGCCCCTTATCCTGTCCTTGTTGGTGCAGGACAAGGGACGATGTGATCTTCCTGATTTCCCTGCTCAGCCAGACCATGCCCTGGGTTTGGCCAGGTGCAGAAAAGTGCCCCTGCCCAGTCAAACTTGGGCCTGAGTGGGGAGAGCACCCAGCAGTATTAGATGTCTGCCACAATCAAGTGGCAAAGTCTATTACTACCTTTTGTTAAGCCACTGGTTTTCATTTCACTGTAGTACAGCACAAAGTATTGATGTCTGTTGCTCAACATTTGTGCTGTCATAATGAGACATCAGGAGACATCTGTTTCCACACTTTGTCAGCACCTGTTGACCAGAGAATGATCTTAGGGTCCATTTTTGGCCTGGTCTTTGAAAATCCAATATTTCCCATAAGACCCCAGGGACAGCTATAAAGGATGTTTGGTGTTTTGTTGTTCAGTCTTCATTTTCTCCCAACTTCTTTATCCTCACCCCCTAGAGTCAATAAAACTAGTCCATAGTGTATTCCATATCTAACTTTTCTTTATTAGAAATTATAGGACTCAAAGAAATGGTAAGAATGACAGAAAACTCAGGCAATAACAACTACGCTAAAGGGGAAAAAAAAGATAAATTTGAAATTTGGTAAAACACAGTCCAGTCCTCTTGAAATCAGTGTTCTATAATAACCAGATGCTACTAGGTTCATAATAATGTATGACAATAGGAGTATATGTAGTACGTTAACACTATAGGATTGTGAACATGCTTCTCAGACATAAGGTGAGTAGCACTTGACACCCCCACAAGCAGGTTACTGCTTAAGAATATATTAAATTATATTTGATAATCAGCCTCCCAATTAACTATTGTATAATTCCACTCTACAATCCATTATAGAATGCCAACACAGGAGACTTTTACCATCTCATGAAGGTTTTCTGAATGCAAAAAGCCATATGCTTTTTTTTTCTCTTTAATTGAATTCTACCACTTAGTGAAAACAAACTTTTCTTTACATGACTCTGCAAGATCTCCTATGGTTTTCTGAGTAAATACATACAATTAAAATTGTTTTCAATTAGTGTTTGTCAGTATCTACACGTTAAAGAAAAAAACACAGCAGACCAATGAAAAGGAAAGCTTTTCATGTGTGTCTGCTGGCTAAAGAATTCTAATCAATCCTGAATTAATCCTTCAACGTTTGACAACCATAAGCCACTCCATCAGAACCTTTCCCCATGGATTAAATCATAATTTGCCAATAAATTACTTTAAGCTCCTAAATTTGGTTGCAGTGATTTCCAGGAAATGTTACTGGCCATAAAAGAAACTCCCATTGGGCTAAGTAATTACCCAGGAGAGCCAGGTTTCACTCTTCAGCAGCAGTAACAAATAGCAATTCTAATGAGCTAGATATTAATAATGAGCTGAATGCTGTCAAGCATCACTATTTACTCTGGATTGGATGGAACCCGCTAAATGATTTAGTCCATCCACAGCAAGGGGTCGAGTTTGGGAACATAACTGTGAAATCCTCATTTGGATCTTCATTCTCAATACACTATAAATAAAAAATGCTGAGTGATACACAGCATTTTGAAAGGATGCATCTAACACAAACTTGCACTTAGTACTCATCCATCAGCCTTCTGACATTTTAAGGGAAACATTAGATGCAGTGGAACAGCAGTAAACAACATAGCTAATTGAAATGGAAACTGAAATATGCATTTTAGAAGGTAAGATAGTTCTACTTAACTATGAAACAAAGTTAGCTGCAGATTTAGGCTGCAGTCCTGCTAGCTTCTACAAGTAGACCCCCACCCCACCACCTTGGTGCCCATTAATTTCAAGGAACATTAGATTTGGGTTAAAGATCATCTTGCAAAAAGAGATCCCCACCTGCCGAGTATTTGCTGGCACATGAAGCCTGTTTTCTGTGGTACTAAACAGGATCTGTGGACTGGGATCTGGAATTTCCACTCCATGTGAAGTGTGACATCTTGATTTTTATTGTCATTGTCTCAAACTGAAGTAAAAAGCTGAAATGCCAGAATTTCCCATGAAACAACATGGCTGAAATATTTCCCTCTGGGACCATGAATATGTTTAGTATTAGTAGCATTAAAATGTTACACATTTGACATTAATATAATATTAAAATAAAGTGCACTTGTATAATATTAACTGTAGCACATATAAATATGTTACAGTTTTAAAGTAAGTCAAAGCATTATCAAAATAAAATGTCTCCATTGTTTTTGTTTCGTTGAAGATGTAACTGAACCCAACACCAGGCCACAAAATCATTCCCTTTTAGAAAAAAGTTCATTTTTCCACAGAAGGTTGTTCTGTCAAAAATTAATTGATCAAGTCTTATTTGAAGAATAACTCATGCTACCTTAAATGCAGCTTCTTATGTACTTTTCATAAAAACATGATACTCTTACATACCCTGCTTGTACATAACAGGAAAAGAAGGTATGTCGATATATCTATGGTCATGGAGAAAAGTATACAATATGAATGTTTGAGAAATGATATGCCCATATACTCATGCAAATAAACAAAAGGGGGGAATTAAGGTTATATATGAAATGAAATGTGAGCATTTCCTAACTTCATTCTTTAGGAATGCAACTTCAATGCTTTTTCCCCCATAACGTTTTTGATGGAACATATAATGAATTGCTGCAAATAAATATTCATATACGGTGTCTTTAAATATATGCATGTGTATATGAATACTGTGCATATGTTGCCTTCAAAATATAATTAAAATGTGTTGCAGGAGTGGCATAGGAAATGCTAGTTATAACAAACACTTTCACTGATGATAGTTATTCTTTGCAGGGTCTGTCCTGTTCTTTTCCTCGTCTTAAGTAGTTCTCTTGTTAGCTGTGTTGTACTGTACAGGTTGATGTGTTAGGATGGCTTTGGTTCACTTTAATAACTATAGCCATTGCTCTTCCAGTTCCAGGTCCTCCTGCTGGAGTTAAAGCAGCTGCAGCTTCAGCCTCCACTGTATTTGTGTCCTGGCTCCCTCCCCTTAAGTTAAATGGCATCATCCGAAAGTACACGGTGTTCTGCTCACATCCGTATCCCACAGTAAGTTCAACAAAACAAATACCAGGGTACAGTAGAACATTTGCAGATATTCAATGCTTCACACTTTTCTTGCCTGTTCTTCCTTTTTTCTTCTTCTTCTTACCTTGCGCGTAGCTATGTTTGTTTTTTTCCTTTGTTCACTTATTTCTTTTTTTTACAGCACTTACCATTTACTTCAACATACAGACTCCACAGGTTGAATATTTTTAAAGAAGCAGGTTCTGAAGTTTGTTTAAATTGGTTCTTACAAAGCTGGCTGCCAACTGACACAGCCCAAGTGCATCTGGGTACATTATGGAAACATTCATTTATGAACATATTTGCTATATCAGACACCCAGCTTGATCTACTTTCCTACTTTTTGGCTTGAGTATTCATGTGTGAAGTAACATAATGACTTTGTGAATAAGCATGTTTGTGTGAGAAGCATTTCCCCATCTTAGATACACATTCTGTTCCTTGCTGAGGATGTTTCAAGAGCAAACTGAACTGAACGTTATATATCTTTGGGCATGTCCACATTGCAAAGTTATCATGCCAGGCAGTGGCTCAGTTAAACATGCCACAACATGATTTGCATGCCACCTCCTGAATCAGAAACAGTATAGCTGTGTTCATGAAACACTTCATTGTTCTTAATTGGCTCTGCAGCATAGCCATGCTAATTAACATATCTGCACTGCCAATGCACGTTTGGCTTTAGCTGCTAACACCTGTCAAACAGGGCATCGTGTTTGAGATTTCTCCTGCCTGTCCCAGTTATTTGTGATAAACACATGCCTTTTTTCTGTCCCTCAGCTAGAGAGGAATCTGACTTTTGTTAAATCAACTATTCTTTCAATGGGAAACAGACTCCCATTGAAAACATAGGCCCTTTGGAATATAGTATTTAGGCACCCAAACACCTTTGAAAATCTGTCCCTAAGTGCCTATGTAATTCTTAAAAATGACACTTAGCTCATACTTCTTTTGAACACTTTATCCTTAATTCCGTTAATTTAATACTTGCTGCCTTGTGCACCAAAATACCTGGATGCAGCATTAAAAATAGGAACTAGCTATTGAATTATCAGCATTGACTAATAATAGATTTATTAGTGGGTTATAAGGGTTTGGCAGCACCTGATTTTGCTATTATTGTAGGTTAGATTAGTGATGCTTTGAAGTGCCACCACTTGCCACCCTGCCTTTTGACTGACTGATGACAAACAGGGCTACCTACTTCTAAAGACTTCTGTGCCTAATTTAAAACGAACACCAGATGGTGCTGCTGCTACTTTCTATATATCTCTTGGTATACAGCTCAGATATTTTCTCTTTCAAGTCTCTGCTGGAAACATTTTTTCTATGTGGAGTCATAGCATAGAGCAGTAGTTTTCAGTCTATGTCTAAGGGGTCCATGAAAGATAACTATGATTAATCTAAAGTGTGTGAATAACACACTTGCAATTCAAACAGGTCTGCACCTCCATTCAAAATTTCCAAGGGAGTCCACACCTCCATTCAAAATTTTTCAAAGGTCTGCAAATGAAAAAAGGTTGAAAACCAGTGGCATAGAGAAATGAAGCACCATATATTGCATCCAGTTACTAGATTTTGTTTTCAAGGTTCTCATTGATTACAGTGCTCTTCCTCATGCAAAGTTATTTTTTGTGGCTCACAAATCACATTAATCCTCCATGTCTTCATAGAAGTTAATATTAAAGCTCAAATTGCTTCTCTAATAGCTTGTATTGTTGAAACTGTTTGGGGGGCTCAAGTTCAGTGCTATTCAAGATAAGGGACTGTTAGCATCGGCTTGAGTCAAATAGTAAGAAGCAGTAACTTGACTTACTAGTGTTGAACTCTATCATACTGTGTTGCTATGTTTCAAAGTATAAATTATGGATGGGACATTAAGGTACCTAGTCGAGGGCTGGCAAAGTTTTCCAGTGCTAGGCAGGAGTGACTCAGCTTTTGTCTGAGATTGGCCAGCACTAGGACCCTTGTGGCACTTCTCCCTGCCACCCAGATGCAGTGCAGCATGGGCAGGGCTCCCCCTCTGCCAAAGCCCCTGGAGTCCAAGTGTGGCACAGCATGGAAGGTGTTCCCTGCCACTGATCCCCATGCTGCCTGAGTGCAGCATGGCACAGCACGGGCAGAGTCCCAGCTGTCAAATGCTCTGGAAGCCACGGCTCTGTGGGCCAGATCTGAAGGCTTTGAGGGCCAGCTCCAGCCTCTGGGCTATAGGTTGCTGGCCCCTGATCTAGAAGGCATGGGTGAGGACTCTTTTTTCACTATTTGCATACATTAAAAGTATATAACTATAACAGCATTCTCTGTAAAACTTATCCACAGTGTTCTGATTTATTTGAATTGCACAAAAACTACCTGCTCTTTCAATCCTGAGTACTCTTACTAAATTGTAAATATCCAAGTGCCAAAGTTTCAGGTTCCTGTGGTTTTCTGAAATGCAGGTCTGCAAATGTCTTACACAATCAGATTGCTTTTGTAGGGGTAAAAACAGGTAGAAGGTTTGATATGCTTGGAAAGAAGGATCCTGAAATGTATAAATAGCTTCTGCACTTTGACTCCAAGGAGCATTGTCTCTCTAGAACATGGGAAACAAAAGATTTTGGTTCACCAGTGAAAAAAAGCAAGGTTACTCTCATTTGAATTCCTAACCTCTGTCCAAGATGGATGGAGAGGACCATACACCACATCTTTTAATCCTGAAACCTAACTTCTTTTCTTTCTCGCTTGCTTTCTTGCTTTTCTGCAAATAAAGATATTGACACATGAAAACCTGCCTGCTAAGCACAAGCACTACCTGAAATAGATTTCCATTTATATATAAAATGAATGGACAAACTTAAATAAAAATAGAGAGGCAGGAAGTACCTAGAAAACTGCAGGCAGGGGCAGCCTGGAAAACAGCAGGTTGGGCGATGTGCTCTGGATGGAAAGAGAGAAGGTTGAGAAGCAAGGTTATATGGCACAGAAGGGGAGAGTAACAAAACTTCAGAGATAATGGAGAAGAAAAATGAGAGACTGAAGATTTGTGAACTCAAGTAAATAGATACCTAATATATGTTCTGAAATGTATGTCCATCTCTCAGAAATATACTGTACTTATGTACAGTACAGTTAAACTAGGGGGTTTTTTTTGCTGCCTTCATGAATTAGGTTATTTAATTGTAAATAAATCTTTGGTTCCCTCTATTTGCTGGCTGGAAGTGGGTGAGAGGAGCAGTGTAAGTAGAATAACACTATAAAAGGGTAATAAATGGAGACTGCTCTCATTACTAGTCACAGTCCTTGCCAGAGCATTATCACTTGGTTCTTGTCTTTGTTACACTCATATTAAGTTGTGGAATAAGATGACCTTGCCACACACTGATTCCCTGATAAGTGAAAACTAGAAGCAGAATTAGTTTGGCTGACTACAGAAAGGAGATTGAAATGGAAGATGTGCAACTCTTCTGATGACCTCAAATGTCTGAAGGATTTTAATGGTACACTTTCCTTTAATTAAGAAAGTTTTTTATTTACATTATATGTTCTTTTTTCTTTTAAAGGAGGTCGCATCTTAGTAATAAAAATATTGTTGAGGTTTTTTCCCCCTTTACATAATGCATAAACATTCCTATGGTAGTCAAGACATAATAGGGCAGGACATAATTCAACATGTGGGGGAAAATAAAATGTCTCTTTTGTACCTGGAAAGTATGTATGTAGTTAATCACAATGGTTCTGCTATTTCCAGATTTTAAAACTTCCTTTATAGTTTGCAAATATCTAAACAGTAGACTTGAATGTCTCCCAAGTTACTTTTCAAGTCCTTGTCAACTCATTGTGTATTTTGTTTTGTGTTGTTCTGTTTTGTTTTGTTGGTTTTTTTAAGTGTAACTATCCATGTGTGTACATATAATATGCACTATCAGGGAGGATTCAGACAGAGAAGTATGATTATGTAAACTCCCATTGTCACTGCCACCATTTGAAAAGCTATCTGTGCTGTGAACAGCTATTATAGGTTTCCCAGAGTATGCAATTTGATATACTTTTTGTAACATCAGACCAAGTCATAAGAGTTCGGCAGATGATGGAAGGATTGCAGTCCTTAAATATGGACTCCCTTGTCTTCATGTCCTTCAGCATTCTGAAGTGGTTGCTAATCATACTGAGAAACTTTGACTGTTGTCTTGTTTGAAAACTGCAGATTTATCAAAAAGGTGATTTATTAATTTGTGCCCCCAGGCCTCAAGCTGTGTCTGTATCAGCAGTAGGGAGAGATGCAGAGGCTCAAAGAGGTCACTGGGGAGGAGCAGCCAAGGACACAAATTAATTTAATGTTATTATGTGATTTGAGGAACTGACCAAGGTTCAAGGTTGATTCTTTTTTTAAAGGTCTTTTAACTAGTAATTATTTCTGTGGAACTTTTGAGGCATGTCTGCACCACCTTCAGATTGTGCTAAGGAGTGGTCCTGGTGCAAGTGCTGGAGTGGCCAACTATGGATCATGATCTTTTTGACCTGCTGCTCACAAACAGGGAAGAATTGTTTGGGAATGTAATAGTGGCTGGCAACTTGGGCAGCAATGACCACAAGATGATTGAGTTCAGGATCCTGAGGAAAGAAAGGATGGAGAGCAGCAGAGTAAGGACTCTGGACTTCAGAAAAGCAGACTTTGAGTCATTTAGGGAACTCGTGGGCAGGAACCCCTGGGAAGCCAGACTTAGGGGAAGAGGAGTCCAGGAAAGCTGGCTGTACATCAAAGAAGCTTTATTGAGAGTACAGGAAAAAACCACCCTGATGTGTAGAAAGGCTAGCAAGCATGGCAGAAGACAAGACCAGCTTGGCGTAGCAGGGAACACTTCAGTAAACTAAATCAGAAAAAGGAATCTTATAAGAAGTGGAAACTTGGACAAATAACCAGGGAAGAATAGAAGAGCATTGTTCAAGCATGCAGGGATGAAGTCAGGAAGACCAAAGTGCAATTGGAGTTGCAGTTAGCAAGGGACATGAAGGGTAACAAGAAGGGTTTCTACAGATATGTTGGTAGCAAGCAAAGGATCAGGGAAAGTGTGGATCCGTTACCTAATCAAGAAGGCAACCTTGTGACAGAGGATGCAGAAAAGGCTGAAGTGCTCAATGCTTTCTTTGCCTCAGTTTTCACAGGCAAAGTCAGCTCCCAGACTACAGCACCAGGGAGCACAGTTTGGGGAGGAGGTGAGCAGCCCTCAGTGGTAAAAGAACAGATTAAAGACTATTTAGAAAAGCTGGATGTGTACAAGTCCATGGGGCCAGATGGGATGCACTCAAAGGTGTTGAATGAGTTGGCTGATGTGATTGCAGAGCCAATGACCATCATCTTTGAAAACTCATGGCAATCAGGAGAGGTCCCAGATGACTGGAAAAGGGCAAATATAGTGCCCATATTTAAGAAAGGGAAGAAGGAGAGGCCAGAAACTACAGACCAGCCTCACCTCACTCCCTGGAAAAATCATGGAGCAGATCCTCAAGGAATCCATTTCTAAACCCTAGGAGGAGGAGAAGTTGATTAGGAACAGTCAGCACAGATTCACCAGGGGCAAGTCATGCCTGACCAACCTGATTGCCTTTGATGATGAGGTAACTGGCTCTGTGGATGTGGGGAGACCAGTAGATGTGGTGTACCTTGATTTTAGCAAGGCTTTTGATATGGTCTCCCATAATATTCTCACAGGCAAGCTAAGGAAGTATGGGCTGGATGAATGGACTACAAGGTGGATAGAAAATGGGCTAGAGTATCGGGCTCAGAGAATACTAGTCAATGGCTCAATGTCTAGCTGGCAGCTGGTATCAAGTGGAGTCCCCCAGGGGTCAGTCCTGGGGCTAGTTTTGTTCAATGTCTAAATCAGGCTTGTCCAACATATGGCCCACCAAGCCATTTTATCTGGCCCGTGGTGGCACTGCCGCCGCAGAGTGCAGAGCCTCACAGAGCTGCTGCCAAGTGCGGAGCCGCAGCAGAGCCGCTGCCGAGCCGCCGCAGCCAAGCGCGGAGGCACTGTGGCCGAGCGGAGAGCCACTGCTGCTGAGCACGGAGCTGTCGCGGAGCCGCTGCCAAGCCGCCGCAGCGGAGTGCAGAGCCGCTGCTGAGTGTGGAGCCGCGGCAAGGTGAGGCGGGCAGGGCCAGCCTGCAGGCGCCAGCTGGCAGCGAGGAGAGGGGAGCTGCTTACCCCTGTGGGGCCAGGCGCAGTGAGCCGGGTCCTGCCACCGCTGCCTTGAGGGCTGCACGGCGTGGGGCTGCTCCAGCCATGCCTGACTGGACAAGCTGGGGACAGCCTGTGCAGCTTCTTCTCTGGCTCTGCCCCTTCCCCGGCACGTGGCCGGGGGAGCTGCAGCATGGCCTGTGCCCTGCCCGCATGCGTGGTGGATGGAGGCATGAGGTAAGTTCCCACGTGGAGCTGGGGGTACCTCGGGGCCAGGCCCGGGCTCCGGGGCATGCAGTTGCTGGAGCCAGGCTGGCTGAGAGGCAGGAGGAGCCTGGCCCAGAGGCGCTCTAGGTCCAGCCGCCTCCTTGGCAGTTCAGGTCCTGCTAATGTAGCCTGCATGGCTGAGGATGGGGGTCTGCATGCTGCTGGAGTAGCTCATGCAGTGAGAGAATCCTAGGGGCCCATCCCCACAGCGTGCAGCCTGTGCAACACATGCTGGTGTCATCTGGGGCCCACAGCCTCACCAGATCTGAACAGCCCTAGACTAGCTTATCCTTGAGATCTCTTCCACATCTCTGCAGTATATGCCTACAATGTCTATTTAATTAACCACAATGACCATGATCAAGTTAGTAAAGGATTTCAAGGATGAGCTAGTCCAGGGCTGTTCAGATCTGGTGAGGCTGTGGGCCGGAGATGACACCAGCATGAGTTGCACTGGCTGCACATTGTGGGGATGGGCCCCTAGAACTCCCTCACTGCACAGACTGCTCCAGCAGCATGCAGACCCCCATCCTCAGCCATGCAGGCTACATTTGCAGGACATAGACCGCTCCTGCCCCCACCCCCCCACAGGCTTTTCCCCCTTGCACAGCAGTGGGAGAGGTGGCTGCCCAGGCCCATGCCCCTATATATTAACTTCTTGCAGACTCCATGTAGACTGTGGGCGACATCCTGGCCCTTTGTGGGCCACATGTGGCCTGCAGGTAGTCAGCTGGGCAGCCCTAATCTAGTCCAACCCCCTGCACAGAAAAATGATGTCTTGTTCCTAAGCCATACCAAACATACATACTTTCTGAAAACCACAACTTCCCTAGGCACATTTCCAGACCCATTTCATTGTCACTTCCTGCAACTTCATTGGTGTCAAAGGTCATGTGACATCACTTCCTGATGTGACACCACTTCCTGTGAGGTCTTTGAATATGTGTCGCTGGCCCACTGAGTGATAAAAAGTTCATGATCCGGCCCCACATTCGAAAAGGTTGGACACCCCTGGTCTAAATCAATGACCTGGAAGATGGCATAGAATGCACCGTCAGCAAGTTTTCAGATGACACCAAGCTGGGGGGAGTAGTAGATATGCTGGAGGGTAGGGTTAGGATTCAGAGTGACTTAGACAAATTGGAGGATTGGGCCAAAAGGAATCCCATGAGGTTCAACAAGGACAAGTGCAAAGTCCTGCACTTAGGACGGAACAATCCCATGCACCAGTACAGGCTGGGGGCTGACTGGCTGGGCAGCAGCTCTGCAGAAAAGGACCTGGAGGTTACAGTGGACAGTAAGCTGAATATGAGCCAGCAGTGTGCCCTTGTTGCCAGGCAGGCTAACGGCATACTGGGCTACATTAGTAGGAGCACTGCCAGCAGGTCAAGGGAAGTGATTATTTCCCTCTATTCAGCACTGTTGAGGCCACATCTGGAGTACTGTGTTCAGTTTTGGGTCCCCAACTACAGAAAGGATGTGGACAAATTGGAGAGAGTTGAGAGGAGGGTAACAAAAATGGTGAGGGAGCTGAGAGAGATGACTTATAGGGAAACACTGAAGGAACTGGACTCATTTAGTCTAGAGAAGAGAAGACTGAGAGGGGATTTAATAGCAGCCTTCAACTACCTGATGTGAGGTTCAAAAGGGGATAGAGCTAGACTGTTCTCAGTGGTGGCAGGTGACAAAACAAGAAGTAATAGTCTCAAGTTGCAGCAAGGGAAATTTAGGTTAGATATTAGGAAGAATTTTCTCATTAGACGGGCAGTGAAACACTGGCACAGCTTACCCAGAGAGGTGGTGGAAGCTCCATCCTTGGAGGTTTTCAAAACCTGGCTAGACAAAGCTTTGGCTGGGAGGATCTAGGTGGGGGTGGTGGTCCTACTTTGAGCAGAGTTTTGGACTGGATGAGCTCCTGAAAGTGCTGCAGTAAACTACAGCATGCCCACTCTGTGTGTGCTATATCCAGAAACAGAGGGGAGCTGAGGATCCAGGATCCAAGAGATTGTTTGCTGATTGCAACCAAATATTTTTTTATTCACCAAAGAAATATCTGACTCAATCTATGTCTTCTTCTAATGGAAATAATTACTATCTAACCCCTTGGGTAAGGGACATTTATAGATGTATACAAGTGAAAAGAAAATCCTACTCTGGAACTTGGTAGATAATTCTGTTCGTGGTGAGGTACAAAGAGCTTTGTGATCCAGTTAACTCTGTATTGCTAGCAGATATAAAAAATTAATTTTGAGTCACCGTGACTCAATAAGCACAGGAAGCATGTCTCTCGATCAAGAAAGTGACATTTAAATGTAGTTAGACTTCAGAGTAAAATCAAACTTTCTAGCATTTCTGTGATTTCCTCTACATTTAATAGGTACTTGTATGTCCAGGCTGAGGGACAATGTGTGAGTTAACAACTCTGAATCCACCATTTGTGCACAAGACACATGCCACAAACCCTACATGAATATTGCTTTACATTCTTCTCTCAGTAAATCTTAATATAGCTTTCTTAATCCATGTGTGCGCTAACCTGGGTCCATATCATTACCATACAAAGGTATAGGAAAGAGATATATTGTATTTTCTTGCATATGCCATGCAGATTTTTTCCCGAAAAAACAGGCACTGGAAATTTGAGTGCACATATGGAAGGAAATATGGTAAGAGCAGTTTCTGTCACTTACCAACCAAGTGCAAAAGTAAGGTTTTCATGTGAAGCACAGGGCACAGAACAGTGAGCAAACTCTGCTCCCTTGCTGCTGCTACTTAGTTGCATACTAAAAGGAAAGATCTTTTGTTCTTCATTCCGTCCTTCAAAACCAAGGTATGTCTCTCATTCTAAGGTGCATTTGGATGCAAGAAAATACAGTATGTGGTACATTAGAATCACTGAGAGATTTCTAGTGTATCAACTATTGTCAGCACAGAACTGGCAAACATGCAATGCAGGCAGGGAAAGGGGTGAAGTTTACTTTGTCTCATAAGCTTTCTATCCATGGTTGTCTGAACAGCTTGTAGAGATACTGTTCAGTTGTAGTTACCTTAGGCTTCCTCCAGCTGAGCAAGATGGCTTGCCTACTTCTTCAGTTAGCTCAGATTACCCTGATAATTGCCCCTTGAAGTCTCTTTCATGGAGTCACAGGCCACGTCTACATGAGACTTTGACTGCACAGTAGCTCATTACTACTGCACGATAGCATTGTGTGCCAAAAAGCACACACGATGCTTCTGCTCAGTAGTAAAGGGCTACCATGCAGTCAGCATCAACAAAAAGCTGTACAGTGAAACTGCTGCTCAGTAATTCTGGTTACTGTGCAGTCAGTATCTCATGTAGACATGGCTACAGAGAGCTAGATAAACTACCTGGATAATAAGCAGTAGGGAGAATGTGCCCCACTGCTTCTATTTTGCTGTGCACATCTCCAGCTTATTTTTGTAAGCATTCTGCTCTCTGTATTTCACAGTCAATGAATTGAAGGAGGAGGTGATACACCTATCACAGGGGGGCTACAGAAACAACAGGGCTAGCTCAGTAAGTTAAAAACATCCCTTCAGTGTGTGTGGCATTTCGGCATAGGGAAGCAGCAACTACTCAGACTGGCATATGCAAAGGCTGTACATGACAAGGTGACATTCCTTTCAAATGTTTCTTATTTCAACTTTTTTGTTTCTTATTTCAACTTTTCTTTAGTTATTTAGTCTTCTTTTTGCTGACAAAGCTCCCTTCCCTCCCCCCCGCAATGTAATGAAAGTCTCTGGCATATTAGTCTAACTGAAATGACAGGAGAAAGTTAGAAGTAAAATCAATTCTTTGTCACTGGAACATTCCCAAGTGTTTGGAAGTGAATGTTAGATGCTGCAATACAAGAAGTTTATTAACCAGTTGGAAACCAAACATTTTGCTATAGCATATTCCACTTACTGAATGTAGGCACATTTGCTAATGAGACCAGATCCAATTAATGGATTGACTTGACATGTAAGTGAATACTTAATTGAAGTTACACAATTGCTAAGAATGTTGATTTTCAATACCAATAAGGAAGGAGCCAGCAATAGGGAAGCAATATGGAAGGGGCTAGCCAAATATTGGGAGTCTTGAAAAAGAATTGGAGACACCAGGGTTATGATTTCCACCACTGGTGGCAGTGAAGAATCTCTGCTCTGGGGTCGCCTCACTCACCTAGTCTGCCTTGCTTATCTCTGTGTCCACAAAAATAGTTTCACTTTGGCTGTAAAGGACAAGAGAATACAACACCTGTGGCCTCCAGTACATTCTTTTCCTGCTTCCTGTGGTAGGCTAGATGTTCACTTTATCTCCAGTACTACCTTACAGCACCTTCCCCCTCTATGCAACAGTAGACTTGAAAGCTATATGTTGGGGTTTGTCCTGTTAGTTTTGAACACTGCCACTGCAGGGCTGGTCATCTCAGGTGTCCAAGAAGGTGACCTACAGTTGGAGGGGTGTCTTCAGAAAGGAACTATTTTATCCTTATATGAAATGAGGAAGTGCTGGAATCATGGAAAATAAGAACATTTCCTCAAAATGCTGTTTTGACATTCCATTTTAACAAAATAATGGCAACGTTAATACCCTGGTATACCTAACATCAACATACATCAGCATGTATCCCATATTGCTTAACAGCTTAGAAATAGGATATATTAGATAGATAAATTAATAAAGGAGCTCAAGTGCCAGAAACCATCTAGCCCTTCTGACTGCCCTTTTAAATAAATGCCAGAAAATTTAGGTCATGAATATTAATAGTCAATCTGATGTATGATTAATCAATATCTTAATTTTTATATGTGACCTCACATCGGTTTCAGCCTGTCAAATTACAGACTTTTGTCCAATATTCTTGTGCAAATGTCAAGACAAATGAGTTTCAAAGCCCTGTGCAGTGTCTCAGCCAATAACAGAAGTGTCTAGCAAAACTGACCTCTCCATATCAGCAGTTAAGACCATGCCAAACGCTTGCTAAGTAGAGCAAACTGCCGTTGCATCATGACATGAGGAGTCAGAATAAATCTGAATTAGGGTCCAAATTAGAATCTGTACTGGCACCATTCAAATCTAGAAAGCAAACAGTGGGAACAAACCAATAATAAAAATAAAATGCAAGTCTCAATAGAAGGAGTAAATTGGAGTCAGACAATCTAGCACAGTGGGGACCAACATTTTGGGGAACTACCAGAAATTACATCCTGTGCCCTTTGCAAGTGCCACTCCAATCCTTTCCCCTGCCCAATCTGTTCATCTGTTTTCTGTTCTCTGTCTTATATGCCACATGGCACATACACAGGCTGCCCATACTACTGGTGGCATGCATGCAGCAGGTTGGCCAGCCATGGTCTTGCAGGGGGGCCAGTCTTCCAGCAGGAGCAACAGGGATGAATAGCCTACTTTGAGGGGAGCTAAGAAGCTATTCATCACTGGAAGCCATACATACAACATACAGCAGAGCGAAAGGTCAAATTTTGATTCCTTTACAAAATCTTTTTTTGATTCTTGCTTTTCCCATCTGGGAAAATTTAAAATAATGTGTAAATAAAGAGGCAAAGATTTTTTGGGTGACATCTTGTATTGGACCAACTGCATAGTAGCAGTAAAATTAGATGAGCTGTCAAATGTTGGAAAATTAAGACTATGTTGGCCTTGGGTGTAATCTTGATGGCTGAGGAGGATTATAACTTCATCTTTGTCTGCAGACAAAGAAATATTGCCAGCCCCTCCACTCCTATCTTTCAAACAACCCTAATCCCTGCACAACTCATCATCAGTAAACTCCTCACTGCTCAATAGACATCAAATGGGACACAGCCTCACCTTAACAGTACATACTTAACCTGTCAGCACATCTTCACTGTTAGTACAATCAACACTCCCCAAAATGAACCCATCATAATCCATGGATCCTACACGTCTTTCCCAAAATGTGATATATATGATCCAATGGACCAAAAGCCCTTGTGGTAACTATGTGGGTGAAACTAAACAGAAAGTACATACCAGAATGATCCCTCAGAAAAAAAAATGTAAAACTGTAACAGAGAGATACACACATACATCAGTTGGAGCACATTTTTAACAGGATAACCACTGTGGTATGCATACCACAAGTGGTTCACAGACAACCTGTCAGTGGTATGTGTTAACAAATTTATTATAGTTACTTTATATGACAAAAATGGGCCGGTTGTACTAAGGTTCAACTAAAAAATTTGCTGGTGGTACTTAAGGTTGTATTGTTTTAAATTGGTGGTGTGCAATCTGTCAGAATTTGGGAACTGCTGCAGGCTACAGATTGTAATGAGCCTTCTTCCTTTACATAGGTCTTGATCAAGTAATCAAGCTTCTTTTCTTCTTTTCTTCTAATTGTCTGCTATCCCCAGGGAATTTCTCCCCACTCCAGTTTCACAGCTCTACCCACTGTTTTAACTACTGCTGTGCTTGCTTTCCTCCTCAGACCTGCATTTGAAAGCTCATCTAACTTTATCCCAACCATACACCTGGCCCAATAAAAGACATCACCCAAAAATCCTTGCCTTTTACATAATTCTTGGATCATCACAGCTACAACATCACTCTAATACTGTGTAAATTAACACATTTTAACACCCTGATAGTACATAAAAAAAAAATTGGATCAATGTAGATGGGGCTAAGTTCTTTAAAAAAAAATCAGGCTTTCAGAGAACGCTGGGGTTAACCATCACCAGATAACATTTTTAAATGTACTTGCCTGAATAATGGAAATGGAGTTTAACACATTAGTTAACAAATTTAGCAATGTGATGTATTTTCCCAGTATAAAACATGCCAGTTCAAGGGTGAAGGGCTATGCATTGCCCTACTCACCAGCAGAGACACTTCATCAATTGAAACTGTGGAGGTGTTACCATGACACCTGAAAAATAGCTCCTATTTATTTAATATTTTCTACTGAAGGGCTGTTTACATGAACACTTCTATGTCAAAGTCTCCTTTGAAATGTCAATTAAATGAGATGGGTCTTTACACCTGCTGATATTTATATATGAAAGACCTTTCATGCATGCCTTCTCTCTGTTTTAATAAACTTCGGATTACATCAATATATTTATTTGCAGCGAAAACTCTCCATAAAATGTTGATTTCTGTGGCATTCAGACCACTTTATTTATAGATTGGCATTACATAATCATCCCCAAGCCTGATATTGCACATAAAAATCATTTTGTATTTATTCATCTTAGTAATTGGTTTTCCTGGGTTGCTTGATTGGTTTGTTTTACATAAAAGTTCACAGAACCTGTGCCAGAAATAAACTGAGTAGTCTAAATATTGGTAATTGTTGACTATGCACTTCAAACTTGACTGTGTTTTCCTTCCACTTAAGTAAGTAGAAAAAGCAGGACTTTAACCACAATAGTGTCAGAGAGTCAGTGTCTCCTGTCCAGCGTTCTACTGTATTATTTTGGTTGCATTTACCATTCAAGTTTGAGACAAAAACTTTTCTACCATACAATAAAATTCTTTAAAAGATTAAAGCCTCTATGCAGTGTATGCTTACTTCAGAGCCACTGGCCCTACTCAAACCCCAATACTTTTATAATTAGATAGTTATCATAAATATTGTGTAAAATGTTGTGCCATGAATTGGCACCTTGTTACCATCCCTGCAGAACACTTTTGAAGCACAATAATGTGGCTTGGTAGGATATACTATTCTGACATTATCTGCACTTATATGACTCTTCTGCTGCTCACCTAACAAGGTAGCTGAGCTAGTCCATAGCTGAGAAGAATTTAATCCAGAAGAAAACTAAAATTAATTTTGTGACTGAAAATAAAATATTTTGGGTGAAAGTGTTAGAAGATTTTTAATTTTAGATCTTGCGTGCAAGGTAAAAAGAGGTCAGCCCATCTCATTAAGAGACAGGTGCAATATCATCTGATTCAGGCTCTGTCTGTACTTACTTGGCTGTGATACAAGGCATTTTTGAGAAAGAGAGCAGCCAGAGCACAAGGACCACCCCCCCCGACATGGTAACCCCTCAGCAACTATGGAGCAAAAGTGGGCTGTGCACTCTGGAAAGTCACCAGCTGCTGAAGGGGTCACAGCAGCCAGCTGAATATACGGTGATCTCTATACTTATGTGCAGCCAGCTTCCAGTTGATAGCAGAAGCCTTACAGCTCTGACAGCAGAAAGAAGAGTTCAATTGCTGCAGCAGATCCTGCAGTGTGGTGGTTCTCAACATTCTGCCAGTAGAAATGGACTTCTGCTTGCAAGCTTTGTGGTACAGACTAGGTCTGAGGTGACCTGTCACGAAGCTTGAATAGTGCATTCCAAATATTAGATCAGAAAACAGCTGAATACTTTTGCAGAATAGTTTGATGGCAATCTACAGCACAAAATACAAACAATTTGTAAAAAAAAAAGACATGGCTAAATTAAATTAATATTAGTGGCTTCCAACAAATACTATATTTTCTTACATATAGTTAGCATTTTCTCACCCCCAAAATCAGTCCTCTTCCCAAATTGGGGTGCTTGTTTTAGGTAGGGAAGATATTTTCTTTGCTGGAAAAGAAATCTAGAGACACTGTTCATGTATGTAGCTGCCAAGATGGCTTCCACTTAAATCTGCTCAGCAAATTGACAGGTCAGAGTCTTGTGTTAACCCTCTCACAGCTGTTAGTATTGGCTAAGCAATGTAATTTGTGCCTGAGATGGCAAGTGACCTTTTGGTAGTATCTTGATGAGGCTTGTGATGTGGAACTTGTATAAAGAACTACTTATAGTAAGAACTGATGTGTGGCAGGCCAGTGTGGGGGCGCTCCTGCATTGAGCCACCCTCCTCGCTGCACCTGAACAACCACCAAGCTCCAAGCATCTCCCCTGGGCCACCTACGACTGGGCGACCCCCTTCTTGGAGCACACCTACAAGACTGGGGTAACCAACGCCACCACCCAGGGTCTGGTTATTCCTTGGGCTCTGTGCCCTGTGGGATACACACAGGCCCTGTAGACCTTGGGATTTGGGGGTGCTTATATTAGCCTGAAGCATTCACCAGCAGTCTCCCATCTGGGAAGAGAGTAAAATAGCCGAGCCCACCTTAGCAGGTCCCTTCCCTTTTAAACCTGTACAGCGAGGCGTGCTAAAATAGATAGATTTATTAATCAAAGAGAGATAGGAAATGGAAGGACTACCAATAGCACAATATAGAAAGAAAACAAGCTTGAGCAAATCTCAATGACTTGTCTGCCTTTTGCCACATGGCTAGCTTACAGTCAACTAAATTCCTAGTTAGGTTTCTTGTAAGCTACTCACTTCCGGATCCTGAGTATGAGCGAGAGCTGCAGAAGTCCATGATGCTCAGTGTGCGTCTTTAAAATGTTCCCTTCCCCTTTGTCAGGGAAAGCATGCAGCTTCATCCCCAGTGAGACTTTCGGTAGTAACAGTCTTGCTACTGTCCTTGCAGAGATCTAGTGCCTAACCTTGTTTGACATAGTGTAAGTCCTCCTGAGAACAGAGAGTGTCCAAGAAGCGTAGCATCTCAGGATTCAGTCTACTACACCAAGAAATTCCTGATGCCACACTTCCTATGTTTCCAGGAGGGCTTACTCTATGTTTTATAGTTGTCCGTGATTCTAGAAAAATATCTCTCTCTCTTTTTTTTTCTTCACATTCTGCCTTCCCAAAAACAAGGTAAATGCTTTATTGGGGGGGGGGGTGTTGTATTTAATCAAATATGACAGTTCTGTCTCTTCCAGTCACTACATCTGCAGTCCATTTGGAACGATTATCATCCATTCAAGGTGCCCAGAGGTAAAAGACCTCAACAACTTCTCTCTAGATATTATTTATTTTAGTTTGGAAACGTTTGTCTCTCCCATCACAGGTAATCAGCGAGTTTGAAGCCTCTCCTGACTCATTTTCCTACAGAATTCCCAACCTGAGTCGGAATCGACAATACAGTGTCTGGGTGGTGGCTGTGACTGCTGCTGGAAGAGGCAACAGCAGTGAAATTATCACTGTGGAACCATTAGCTAAAGGTATGGAGACTGTACTTCCATATTTTAAAATATTCTGTGCACACTGTCTTTTCAGAACAGTAATTACTATGGTAGATGGTGTTGTAGTTCATTTGTTTTATGTTGTACCACTAAGTTTACCTTAATCTGTGCCTACATGGGACATTACATTGGTCAAGTTTGTTCACTGAGTGTGCAGTGATTTAACTTATATGCCAGGTTGCAGAACTTTTCCCACTTAATTACTGATTTCACACACGTCTGCTTGTGCAAATGAGTGGTGCAGCATTCTGGGCCAACAGCCCATGTTTAAGTGTTCAACTACTCATTTCTATGCTCCATGATTTTTCTTGTAAAAATCAAAGTAGGCTTTTTCATTGTAAAAACCAACTAAAAACTGCAGGAATTTTCAGATTGGGGCTCCTCAAAACTCTCATGATTCCTCTTGTGTTGTACATTTATTTTTCTAGTGCAATTTTCAAAATGGTAGCAGATAGCTTGGAAGAATCACTGGTGAGACCAAAAATCATGACAGTCATTAATTAACATGAAGTGATGCACAGACAGATGGATTTGACTCTGCAGATTCACAAGGATGTACATAAAGTAGTGATGTGGCCAGTGAAGGAAGAGGAAATTGAGAAGTTAAGCTTTTGGGGAATTTATCTAAAACAGTAGAAATCTATGCAGTTATCAGTAAAAGTAATAATGATGTCTTGATCTGGGGCTGGTCAAGAAAATCCTGTTTTGTAGACATATATATAGCTCTATTAAGCAATGACTAATCCACAAACTTTACTAGATACGTTTGCTGGAGGTAGAATTATTTGGTGATAAGATAAGGCTATTAACACATAGCAACTTTCTGCACACTCTATATGAACTGATCCTGGAGGGAAGAAAATTACTGTAAGTAGCATTATAAGATGTTCTTGTAGGAATGCATTGATCTAGTTTAATAGAAGGTGGGAAGAAGAACAAAGAAGAAGATGATGGCCCCAGATAAGAATGCTGCTCAGACATAATGGGCAACAAAATCAATGGGCAAAGTTGTGAGCTTGAAGAACATTGTATTCTGTCTGCAAGGCTGGGAATTAATATTTCATATGGTTGTAAATAGTTAAAAATGATTTGGCCTCAGGGGATTTGGAGATCAAATAGTCTAAGCAACATTTAATGGTAGTGACAATCTCCATGAGACTGAGTGAGATGAGATGGTAGAAATGATTTGTGAATTAAGAGGACTGACCCAGTGCCCCTCACCCCTGACCTGCTACCCCCAGCCTCAGGTCCTAGTCCCCCAGTGTGTGGGGCAGAGGGGGCCCCAAGCAGCCCCTGGCAGGCTGGAGCTCTGCCAGCCT
>NW_017729032.1:210742819-210781191 GCF_001723915.1 Gavialis gangeticus
ACTAGGTGCAGACAGAAGTGACAATTTTTGCCCAATCTCGCCCCTGAAAGTGCTTTACATCCATGACCAAACAGGAGTCCGTGGCTGCAAAATACTTTAAAAGGGCCTGATCTCACAAAAATCTGAACTCTCATTGCATTAATACAAGAAAATCTTACAATTGCATAAAATTTCAGATAAAGAAGTTTCAAAACAGAGCATCTTCAGTAACATGTGGCTGCACTGTCTCCCAGCCTCAGAGTTGTTTTCAGAATGGGAAAGGGAGTGGAGAGAGTTTGGTCTGGGGGTTTTTCAGCCAGTGCTTCAGTGTGGGATGTGTGGATTGGAGACCCCCCTTTAGATTCTAGGGGACCCTCAGCCAGCACTTGAGCAAAGGGCAGATGGATTGGAGCACCCTCCCCTGCGCCCTCCCCCCCATCAACATGAAATGATGCACAGGCAGATGGATTTGAATCTGCAGATTCACAAGGCTGTCCATAAGGTAGTGATGCGGTCAATGAAGGAAGAGGAAATTGAGAAGTTATGCTTTTGGGGAATTTATCCAGAACAGTAGAAATCTATGCAGTTATTAGCAGAGGAGGAGGCCTCCAATCCACCCACCGCACCCTCCAGAGCTGGCTGGGGAACTCCTAAAATGATCTCACTCTGCTCTCTTTCCTCCTCCCATTTTGAAAACAGGACGTGGGCTGGCAGGGAGGAGGGCTCATTGCTAAAGGAAACCAGCTTCAGGCTTGGAGCCAGCAGCTGGATTCCCCAATGTCCCCTTCCCTCCCTGGACCCAACAGTGAACTTCAGTTTCATCTGGGGAATCGTTGCAACTCAGAACACTTCTTGCAAAGTGCTATGAGTTACAGAGAGGAGCTACACTTCTGTTTGTGCCCACTTTGCACATACTAAATCAGGGGTGGGCAAAATGGTGGATCTAGCCAGCAGCCAGACTCCATTTCCCAGCAGCCCCTGACTGCATCACTGTGGCTAATATCAATGCAGACCCTAGGAAGGGTGGAGCCATGACAGCATGGGACTAGGTTTTCCATGGAGACCTGCCCAAGCAGCACTGGCAGGGTGCACAACTGGATGGGGAACTACTCCAGTGCTCAGGCTGGGATTTTGTCATGGTGGCAGCGTGGTCTGGAGCCAGGGCAGAGATATGATCTTCTGCCTGCATGCCTTGGACAAGGGCATGCAGGCAGCAAATTGTGGTTCTACCCTGGTACAGTGTGTGGGCAGTGGATCACAGCTCTGCCCTGGCTCTGGACCACACCATCACCACCACAAAATCCCAGCCCTTCACTGTCATGGCCCCACCCTTCCTGGGGTCTCCATGGAAACCAGCTGCAGTGATGCAAGCAGGGGCTGCTGGACGAGTCTGCCACAGGCCAAATCTGGCCCACATGCCAGACTTTGCCCATGACTGTCCTAAATACATTTTAAAGCCCAAGAGTTTAGATGCGTATCTGCCTGACCCATTCATCTCACCCAGGGCCCTGTAAACTCCAGGATTCTGCAGCAGAAATTCAAGTTTCTGTTACAGCCAGGAGCATGACACTTTTGGTCACCATGTCCTAATATGGCCTGTTGCAGCTTCCCTTTGTTCTCTGCCTTTTTCCACAAGGGGGAATCAATTGAATTCCTATAGCCTTCCTTTATTATCTTACAGAGCCAGGTAGAAGAGAATCAGGGAGGTAAAGACCACCTCGCAGCCAGTAGGCAGGCTGGTAAAGAGGATGTCATCCAAGACCTGGGGAGTGAAGTGGATGAACTACTGAAGCTAACTACAAACTTCCTCCTTCCCTGAGACAGGGGAGCAGGGGTAGGCAATTCTGTGCTGGTGGGCTTAGACAACAGCACAAGTGTTGTAGCTCACAGAACAAGGCTGGAGATTGTTTAAAAAGAATCATTGATGAAAACGATCATTCACCTCATACCTCAGTTCCCAGATTTACTCACATACAAATACACCTTTTCCCCAAACAGTAGTTCTCCAAAATTAGGGTGCTCATCTTAAGTGAGGAAACTTAATTTCTGTGCTGGAATGGAGGTATGGGGTGCTGGAATGGCTTGTAGCAGCTGTGCTCCCCTCTGGCTGCCTGGAACAGGAGCAGAGTCCATTTGCTGGTTTAATTTGCCCTGCCCTTGCTGCTCAGCTGAAAGCTAGAAATTTAACTCTGCTAAGGCTGCTGCTGAGTTGACAGTAGCTTTTGGCTGTTCATCCATAAACTACTGCTAGTTTGGCAGTGATTGTGACAGGGTCAAATGTCTAACTTTTGACTGGGCAGCAAATGGTGGGCAAGTGACACTAGCAAGTGGATTCTGATCTTGTACCATGTGACCAGCATTCAGCCATGGCTCTGGAAAAAATCTTGATTTTCTTCTTCATTCTGCCTTCCCAAAACAATGCATGTCTTACTGGGAGCTTGTGGGTATGTGAGACACTTAAATCCAGTTCTAACTTCCTGGAATATTTTAAAAGCACACCAACAATATCAAGTGCCATTTTGAGCTGGTCCTCTGTGATCTGGCTCAATTTTATGTCTGGACACAGAGCATTTCATGCCTAATGTCTGGTCAGTCCTCCAGGCATCCCAAACTGCACCATTCCTCACCCTCCTAACACATACAGGGTAAGGGGCTGCTCTGAAATGTAGCTAGGAAGCCACAGTCTGCAGGGATGGGAAAGGGGAAGGCCTCTGTGTCAGTTTCATCTCCCTACTAGGGACCCTCATTAGGGTTCCTAGGTTCACTGTGGTCAGGGGGTGCATAGGCAGGTCGGGGGGGAGGGTGTGCTTCGTGATGCCCTGCTCCTAATTCTCATGAGGCTGCGTGCTTTGAAGCCCTCTCCAAGAATTCCTCAGCTTTTCAAACCCTTCTCTGAATGTTGTGTTGTCTATTTCACTTCCCTGCACAGACCTAGATTTTCCATCTAGATCCATTAAGATTAAGGCAATGTAAAATATTGGTAAGGCTCTAGAGCAGTGGTACTCATGCTTTTGGCCCCATGGGTCAGATGAGTAGTGTAGGGCTGGTCCTCAGGCCAGATTGAGCCTTACATACCTGGACTGGGCCACACTCAGCTAGCCTCTGCAGACTAGGAGCAGGTCATACAGGGCCTACCACAACCCCTTACCTGGCCCCACATGTCAAGATTGAACCCTGGGATGTGGCATTGCCTCCATGTATTGGGATTGGGCACTGGGGTCTGGCACCAACTCTGCATGCCAGGATCAGGCCCTGGTGGCCCATGCCACCCTCTCCTGGCCCTGTGCATGAGGGGCCCCCTACTACAGAAAGGATGTGGATAAATTGGAGAGAGTCCAGCAGAGGGCAACAAAATGGTGAGGGGGATGGGACACATGACTTGTGAGGAGAGGCTGAGGGAACTGGGCTTGTTTAGTCTGCAGAAGAGGAGACAGAGAGAGGATTAAATGGCAGTCTTCCTACCTGAAGCGGGGTTTGAAAGAGGATGGAGCTAGACTGTTCTCAGTGGTGGCAGATCACAGGACACGGAGCAATGATCTCAAGTTGCAGCAAGGAAAACTTACGTTAGATTTTAGGAAACATTTTCTCACTAGGAGAGTAGTAAAGCACTGGAACAGGTTACCCAGAGAGGTAGTAGAATCTCCATACTTGGCTGAGATGATCTAGTTGGGGATGGTCCTGCTTTGACCAGGGGGTTGGACTAGATGACTTCCTGAGGTCCCTTCCAACCTTAATTTTCTATGGTTTTATGATCAGGCACCTGATATGGTACACAGGGCCCAGGGCTCCCTGCAGGTCTGGAAATTTGGCAGCAAGAGATCAGTACTGCCGCACTTCCACCAACAAATTTCTCGACCCATGGCGAGTCCCACAGACTGCATTGCATAACATCAGGGCCAGACTTGGCCTGTGAGCTGGAGGTTAAGCGCCCCTGCTCTAGAAACAATTTTTTTGTAATAACTTTTTGTAGGCAGCTGTTTTTCTGTAGAACTGGCTCTTAAACATGTACAATAAAGTAATTCTCTTGTAGAAACCTTGTATTAACTGCATTTTATGTTGCAATCTGCCTTTAACAGTATTCATTTCAAAGAACTCCTGTGAATTGCGGAAATGGTTTATTTTCTTCCAATGTTAGTTTCCCACTGTTTCATCTTTTTGGGCTGGCATTTATGTTTTCTTTAACCTTTTTTCCTTTGTCTCACTAATGTAAGGGATTCCTCTGGTGACATAAGGCTGACATAGCTAACTGCATCATCCACTCCTGGAATACAAGAGCTAGAGCAGGCTCCAATTTGGTAATCTGAAAGTAATGGAATGACCCTCTCAGAGCAATTCCAGCTGGAGTAGGACCTTATTACTTTTATCTCCTTGGTCCTACTCCTGAATAAAAAGGATTTCTAAGGTGAATAAGGATGACAGAATTGGACCCCCCATAGTAATCTGAGACCACAGGGAAAACTAAGTATTTTTACACATGCTCCATTTTGAAGTGCAGGGCCACTGATACATGAGATGTGGAGGCTGGTTGGAGTGGGCTAATTAGCATGCTCCAGCAGACATGATTAATTGAGTCTGCTCCAACATGCTGTAGTTACAGTATGTCAGAGCAGCCTCCCCTTACATCTACAGGCACCCTATGTGACTGCAAACAGAAAGGGTATCTTAATATGAAGGTTCTATTTCTCTTGGTTTGATTAGTCTCTGTACTAACATTCATGGTAAATATATATATATATTTAGATTTCTGCTTTAAAAATGCAGTTGCAGGTGTGTGACTTAATAGCATCCTCACACCATATTTCTGTTTCTTTAATGCACATTCTTGTTGTAATATGCAATAAATGAAGGAAACTCCTGCCCCAGAGCATCCCCTGATGAATACAGGAGCTCTGTGACTTGTCTGTACATTTTACTGCTTTATTCTGATACTTGCCGTTCTCTGATTAAGCTGAGATACGGTGAGGTGCCATAAGCTTCTTATTCAGAAATGTCCAGCACAGTTTCATCTTAAGATTTGATTGTGCCATCTGGAGAAAGGGGTTGAGTACACTGTGGCTTTTGATTTAAAACTCTGGCTCTCCATCTCTTAGTCTCAGGATGTGAACTTATATAATAAGACTCAAAATAATAAAATTAGATATAAAACTACATAAACTTCCCTAACAAGGGAAGAGAGAGAAGCAGGGGACAAAGGAATATCGCAGAGCTGTTTTATGCTAGCTTAATGATGAGAGAATTTATAGCAACATCATGTGCTGTCATATAAAGATAGTAGGGTGTTTGTACACATGTAGAATGTTCTGATAATGATAAACTACTTTGAGCAATAAACAGTACAAGCATAGCTCTCTCAATTAATCTGTGAGGATTAAAGCATACTAAACTCATAAATGCCTGTTATAATTTCTGAGAAGTAGTTAGCCATGTTAGTCTGAAGTCATGCAGTAGGCAGGGTAGATTTGCACCTTATAAACTAACTAAATCAGAGATTCATGGTATAAGCTTCCATAAGCATCAGTTTACTTCATCAGATGCTAGGGGAACCATAGAAATATTTTTAAGGTGCATATTTTAGAATTTATGCCATGTGAGACATTTAAGAATTTCATTCTGTTTCAAAACATATCTTTTAAAATTAAATTCACCATGAAAAGGTAGTTTCAGTTCTTAGTTAGCGCTTCTCACCAAGGTACTGCAGTTTTAGGTGTCCATGGGTGAAGTTACATGTTACACTTAGACCATCCTAAATCTGTGGAACATTATGTGATAAAGTTAGAACATACTGTGTGCATCTGCGTGAGATAATGCACAGTAGATTGATTCTACTGTGCATTAATGTGTCATGGGAAAAACCATACTAATTAAGGCTGTGTGAAGCTTCAGGTGGTGATTCGATTCAAAGGAGATTTGGACCGATTCGGTGGCTGAATCTCCAAATCCTAATGGAATCAGGGGACCAATTTAAAGGTCCAAATCAATTCAAAGCTCTCCAAATCACCGGAAAAGATTCAGATGGTGTTTGATGATTTGGACAGTCCCCAGTGGCTGCTTATCAAATATGGTAATTTGATACCTGTATAATGCAGTTATCAAATTTACACCCAGTCGGTTAATGCACAGTAATGCATGTGTAAACGCCTTACTGCTCAGTAACCCTATGAATGTGGACTGACTTGGGACTAACTTTAGTCCTAAGTCAGTCCACACATAGTGTTAATGCCCTTTAATGCCTGCAAGTGTAGAGGCTGGCCTATTCTCATTTACTGTGCAGTAACTTACTGCGCAGTGAATTTAAACTGGCATAAATGCACGTGTAGACATTCCCCTTGTGTTTTTAATTAAAATTTTAAACAAAGTAAATTTCTTGAGAGGTTGAGGCTTCCATAATACTACAAAATAATCCACACAACAACCATCCAAATTGATCACATAGTATGTGGAATAAATTTCGCTTTATGAATCTCAGTAGTCCCACTGAAGTAATTTCCATTCTCTTTTCAAGGCCTGTTATTTTATGTATAATTTTACATTAGATATTGTTTTTAGAGGCTAAAACACAGTTATATTTGATACTGGCTCTCATTTTCATGTTTTCTGAATTGGTGCAAAACGGTTTATTAAATGCAAATTCTGAGTGACATGCATGATTTAAAAAGTTCCTGGTTAAAACTTCAATACACAGTGCAGTTGTATGCAAATTCAGCATGTTGTTTTTTAACATCTTTTTCCGGACCAAAAAAAGGTCATAATTTAATTAAGAGACATCCTTGGGAAAATCAGTATATTAAAACTGAAATACAGCCCCTCTCTATTATAGACCACAGCTGCTACAGTAACATTTTGCTTCAGTGTTAAGTTCAGTTGGAGGTAATAAAGACAGAATTGTCATCCTAACTTTGAATTTATTAGCTTTTCAAGACTCTAGTTAGGCCTCTTGTACTGTATTATCACCCTAATATACATTAGGATTTATTTGCCTAACTCCCTAGCTATCATAATGGGACTATCTCTTAAAGTCACAAAATTTAATCTTGAGAAAGAAAACAGCTTAGAGTTATGGAGCACAAAAGGAACCCATTAAAACTGGGGAAACTATTTATCTCTCTCCTGCAACTCAAGAAAACAAATTGAGCTTTTCTAATTTAAATCAGAAAAAAAATCCTCTCCCCCAGATATAGTATTGCAATCTGAGCTGCCTCATAAAATGCTGAAAAGAATAGAATGTTGGCTTACATTGAAAGTCTTAAATTTGAATCTACCATCTTTAAAACTAGTGCAAGGCATTCTAAAACTTTAGAATGACATGAGGTTTTTTCTTTGAGCTAACTTTTAAAATATATTCTTATTACTAGCGCTGTGTGAAGCTTTGGGCGGTGAGTTAATCTGGAGGAGATTCAGCCCGATTTGGTGGCCAAATCTCTGAATCTGAATTGAATCAGGGAACCAATTAAAAGGTCCAAATCAATTCAAAGCTCTCCGAATCTTTGGAAGAGATTCGGAGAGCTTCGATGATTCAGACAGTCCCCAGTGGCTGCAGCAGGGAGCTGTAGCCAGACTCCGTGCTGGTAAGAACGACGGGCGGGGGAGGGGGAAGGGGGCCATGGGGGGACCCCTGCAAGGCCCCATGCCCTGCCCACTCCTCCAGCCTCCCCCACAGCTGCCCCACCCACCCCAATTCCTGGCATTTTAAAGAAAAGCCCTAGTGTTCACTGGGTGCTGCCTGGCAGGGGGGGCAATCCCTGCTGCCTCCCACTGCCCCACACTGCATGCCACAAGACCCCCAGCCCCCCCCTACATGTCTGCCCCACCTGGCCAGCTCTGACCCTTTAAGAAAAAAAAATGAGAAAAGCCTTGGGACTCATCGCTCCTGCAGTGGCCTCAGGGCTTTGGGGGCTTGTGCAGAGCCTCCCACACGGCATGGGGCAGTGGGGATCACCTCTGGGCCAGCAGGAACAGTGAGTGGTGCTTTTCTCATTTTTTTTTTTTTTACTTAAAGGGCCAGAGCTGGCCTGGGTGAGGCACCACTTGGGAGGCTAGGGGAGTGAGGGGGAGATTGGGGGAGCTTGTGCAGAGCCCCACATGCAGCATGGGACAGTGCGGGGCAGCAGGGTTTGCCCCCCCACCCAGCAGCACCCAGTGAATGGGGCTTTTTTTCCCCAAAGAGCTGGGAGCTGGGGCGGTGGGGCAGCTATTGCTGAGCTGGGGGGGATGGGCCTGGCTGATTTGGAGAGTCAGTCTAGGGCTGCTCCTGCCCTGCTCTGCCCCTTGCAGTGTCCAGGGGTAGCTCCAGACTCCCCAGGTGCCAGCCCTGGGCTGAGAAGGGGCGTGGGGGCTGGTCCTGATCTCTGTTGGGCAGGGGATGTCTGATGGGCCGGGGATGTCTGATGTCTGGCAGCTGCCTCCCAGACATTGTAGAGATTGGAACTGTGCCAATCTCCACATGGCTAGGAGGCAGCTTCCAAGAAGCCAAGACAGTTTTTCCCACCCTCTGTGGCCCCCTACTACTTAGGCTGAGGGAGCAATTTGCTCCTGCTCAGAGTCAAAAGTGCATTAGTTTAATTCAGATTTCTAGTACCTATATCTAGTAATATCTAAACTAATCTAGATACTACTGAACTAATCTAGATACTACTAGGCTTATCTACTGTGCAGTAATAGCTGAGTGTGTGTAGACGAGGACACTTTACTGAGCATTAGCTTAGTCTAATGCATAGTAAAGTATCTCATGTTGATGTACCCCATATGAATAATTTCTGATGAGATACTTGCAAAGTTCACCATATCTTTGACCAGATCAGTTATTCTATGAGCAGAGTGCTTTAAAATAAAAGTTCCTTATAATATTCATTTGTGGCAATGGCCCCTTGGATACCATTAGCAACTTATCATGGTCATTGGATTGCTCTAAGGACATGGATACATATAACCATTGAACAGTTCCAAAATGTCATTGATTGAAAACTGGTTCACACTTGTCTTCACACTTGTCACAGGTCCAAAGTGTCCACATGTACAGTGCCCCGCATTTCAGGTAGAAAGTTTAACAGGGTTTCTCAACCAGTGGGACATGGGTCCTCTAGGTGGGACTCAAGCCATGGTGGTGACTTCCCATTACACTTTTGTGCACTTTGATTAGCCGCTGAGGGACACCCCCTCCCTGCTCCTTGACTGGCCTCTGGGGGGACCTACCCTATCCCCATTCCTCAACCGGTGGGACCAGGATTTTTTGACCATACATAGCTGGGATGTAAGGTGCAAAAGGTTGAGAACTGCTGATCTATTACGCACTGAAGTGCTGTGGCTCCAACACTAGGGAAGGGAGTGAGCACCAAGATCAGTATGCTTTACAGTAGGTGAAAAGGGGAGAGCGAGAAGGGAGGGCGGGAGGACCGCTTCCACTTACAACTTTGAGGGCCATAGCATGTGGGTGAACTGACTAGGGCCATTTTTACTTTTCTGCTTTCCCTTCTCTCCTAAACATAAGTATAATAAAATTCACTAGCCTGTGCCTGACCAAAATCCTCAGTGTGGTTTACTGTCTTGGGATGCCCAGAAAGGGTTTTCAGGGAGTGCGAGACAGGGGGGCCATGCTGAGAGGCTGCAGTCAAGTAGAAAGTGAGGATACAATTGGTTGTTAGAAAGATAGCTTTCATTGACTAAGCTGTGTAAGAGAGCTTATGGATTAAAAAAATGCCAAAAAAAGAGAAAAAAAGGAGGCAGTAGAGTTCTGGCTGTGTACCAGAGCAACCAACTGCAGCACTGGGGGAGAAGGGAAGGAGGAGCAACAATGCAGCATGGGATACCCAGAGGTGGCCAAACCTGAGTCATGGATTGTTTTGTGTCCACATGTAACAATGACCCAGTTCACAGTGAACCAATTCTGGAGGGTGCTTGATTTTGCAGGTACACTT
Source organism: Gavialis gangeticus (assembly GCF_001723915.1). Taxonomy (NCBI): domain Eukaryota; kingdom Metazoa; phylum Chordata; order Crocodylia; family Gavialidae; genus Gavialis; species Gavialis gangeticus. Next base: position 210,752,710 of record NW_017729032.1, read on the forward strand.
TTGCACTGTTCCAGGTAGCTTTATACCAGTTCAATAGGATTGTATGACTGTCCACCTCAGGTTTAAGCTGCATTTAAACCAGTCCAAATGTTACATATGTCCGAACTGTAAGTTTCACCACAGACTGAACTGTCCCTGACTGGTCTCAGTAGTAAGGGACCACAAAGGTACCATTCAGTCATTTTTTTTTTTTTACCCCAAATGAGTTAGGTACTACACTGGAAGAGCTTAAGATTTTTCTCTATGTCATTAACATAGCATCCTAGTTAATTTCTGCATTTTCACTAGAAAATATTCATTCTACGTTATTATCTGGTGTAAATTCTTGATAGCCAGCTTACAATAATTTTGATTTATTGTCCATATATCACTAAATGAGATGAACCAAACTGACTCTACTGTTAATATCTGTCTGTCTGTCAATTGTGGATATTATTATCAGAACCAAGATTTTTATTTTCCCATTGAGCCAATATAGGCCTAATTGGGTGCATCTACACAAGCTGCCCACTGTGCAGTTGTTATTGTGCAGTCTTTTAGTACTTGCATAACCAAGTAACTGGCGTTACCACAAAGTAGCTTCCCCGCGTGGTTGCATAGTGACGCTTACTGTGCAGTAGCATCACATCACAGTTTGTGCCCAGTGACACTACTGCGCAGTATTAACAAGCTATGGAGCAGTAGTAATGAACTACTGTGCAGTAAGCATCTTGTGTAGATGCAGCCACTGAAAATTACATGTCAGATTATGACCTTTGGCAGTTCTACCTGTGTAGTTGGTACCATAAGTATCTACAATACCAATTTAAACTGCTAATTCTTGCCAGATTGTGGACTGTAATGATGCCCACACTGCAACATTTTAACTAGTGTGATAGTTCTCTTTTTATCATTAATGTTGATTTTGAATGGAAATATCAGTAATAGCCAGAATAACTTCTATTCCCTGACCTGCTGTATACGGTGAAAGAAAAACATGCTACCCAAGCCAGCCCCCAAACATAAAGTAGGTGTCAAGAAAATCTATGATCTTAGGATTGTTAGGAGGCATAACTTCATATAGGCAATGCTTTTTGAATAATTGCCCCCTTCTGTAGGAAGAGCAAGAAATAAAATTATAAGGATTCCTAGAGAAATGCTTCTGAACCATTGAAAGCATTTTATTCATAAAAAGTTTATCAAAGCTATCAATAAGTTCAGACTGATTTCAGCTTTTATCCCAGTGAGGTGCATAAGACGTTTTGTTTGTTGGTACTTAAAATTTAATAAGGATGTCATAGGACAGATATGCTCTAATTCATTAGCTAAGCCTTCATAATATTCTTCCCTGTTGTAGATACTATGCCTGCAAGCATGACTTACGAGACAATTTGCCCCAAGGTATCCCTTTCGAATAAGGTTTGACTGTCCAATAAATACACAAAAGATTAACTTTTCCTAATCTAGGAAAACCCCCATGTCTAGGGTCAGTAATTAAGAGCTTCTCAGTTTTATTCTTTCCTGTTTCAAGGCCCTTCCCATTCTATACTACCCAGATTTCCTTTCCTCCAAGTATTAAGTATTGCTTCTGTTCAAATAAATACCCAATCGTATGAGTTGGAAATAATTTATTTAATAGGAATGCAGGTTGGAACAAGTTGGCGCTTGCTTTAAAGATTTATTTTTTGGTGTTTGTGTTCTTTCCTTATTGACTAGATGAAAAGAAACTCCATTTCAATTTTCTTCTTTTATTTGCTCAGCTCCAGCCAGAATTTTGACATTCAGTGGCACAGTAACAACTCCATGGATGAAGGATATCATTCTTCCTTGCAAGGCCGTTGGGGACCCATCACCTACAGTCAAATGGATGAAGGATAGGTAACCAGCAACTAAATGTGCAGCTTGAATAAGGCCACTTTAGCTTCAAAATGTGGGGCATTGTTGTGCTTGATATTTCAAGAGTGTGTCAAAAGAGAGAGGGAGTATTCTATCCTTGCTCCCTTATGCAGAGACCAGGCACAAGTGTAGTAGAGCAGTTCTGAATATCCCAGTGGCTGACACTAGCTGGCAGGCAGCATCAGAAGGTACTGAAAAGGAGGGAAAAGTAAAAAGAAAGGGATATGAAAATATTAAAAACTGTAAATCTACTTCTGATTTTAATTTAACTTCAGGCTCAGGCAGTTTAACTGTACTGTCAGTGATCACTGTGACATCATCGTGTAGCAAAATACAATTTAGATGCTAGCACTACTAATTTCCCAAATGAAAACATTCATGAGTGTGGTTCATGTTCATATTGATTTTGAATAGGCCTTTCTAGACTGATTACTCTTACAGTTGAAGGACCTGCTTATGTTCAGACAAAAAATTATGCCAAGCATTGAATCAACAATAATGCACTGAAACTGTAAGAGCAAAATCCATGCACTATAATTGCAATTGTTCATTTATAAAGACAGACTTTATAACCCAGAATTTTATTTTTCCCTGATTGGGTATCCTTGTGAAGTGCCACTTTGCTAGGGAGAGAGGGAGTTTTTGTTATTCAGATTGTAGCCCAAATAGCTTGTGTCCTCATGCTGATTGCTGACATTCTCCAACAAAATATTATTTCCTATTCAATTCCTATTCCTAAAAAGAGACAAGAGTTTTCTTTTGTTTTCTCTTGGTTTAATCCAATCCTGAGTAATTTTGATTGTAACTTCTTTAATGTATGCATTTTGTTTCCTGTGAGGTAGTAACGGGACACCCAGTCTAGTGATGACTGATGGGCGAAGAAGCATCTTTAGCAATGGCAGCTTTGTCATCCGAACTGTGAAAGCAGAGGATTCTGGATATTACAGCTGTGTGGCCACTAACAACTGGGGATCCGATGAAATAATCTTGAATTTGCAGGTGCAAGGTAAACCTATTGGACTTGATCAATGAGATTACAGTTCTGTTGGGGTATTAGGTCTATGTGTGGAGATATAGATAGATAGATATAGCTTTAGCTATATAGCTATCTCTCTTTCTCTCTATTACTATATTACTAGTATGACATTTAATTTTTATTTTCTTGAATTTTTTGAATGCTTAAATTTGTGAAAATATTAAAAATATACCTGCAAGCATACTAAATTGAATACCTAAATTATATGTATATGTATGTGTGTGTGTATACATACATATATATACACACACATGCATACACACACACACACATATATACATGTATAAATATATATATAATATTGTGTGTGTGTAGTGTCTGCATGAATGAATATTTCTAATACCTTTTTTTTTACAGATATAACTATACAAAATGAATGAAAATAAAAATAAAACGTACTTAAAATTAAGTATATACAGAAGAATTTGAAGACCAGGAACTGCCTGTTTGCTTGCAGTTGTTCCTGAGTTCTACACAAAGAAACTACTACATGCTTTTCCTGTGTAAAAAAAAAAACAACAGAAAAGGCTTACAGAAAAAGTAAGGTGTCTCAGGATTCCAAAAGAATGACTAATTAAAATTCACCCCTGGACTGAGATTTATCATAGAGATCTTCAGTGCAAAAGGAGAATTTTATAAAAGCCTATGATGTAAATAGTGGGCACTGAAAACAAGCTCTCAATATAATAATGCTAAGTAGCAGTAATCAACTATGCAACTTCTGTTAATATATATATACAACTTACCCATCATGGAACTAATAGGTGCACAAACGGTTATAGTGTGAAAATACATATGACTGAAATGTTTATAATAACATGTATGTACACATACACACGCATACACACACAAATACATTCCAAACTTGTAGGGTTCCCCTCCTCAAGAACCTCATTGTAAGTCTTGGGCAAATAAATAAACTTCATAATGTGCTCTGATTGTCAAGAGGTTGTCTGACAAAAAAAGGAAGCAAAATTACTGAGTTGAGAACATAGAGCATTTTTTGAAGAACACTGTGGCTGTATGTAGATGAAACAAGGGGCATGTGTGCGCGACACTTTAAAGGGGGCTCAATGCTTTTTCTCCACTTTAATGGTGTCGTTATTTGCTCATATCAGTGATGTATTGTACATGAATTACAGCTGCTGTAGGAAATTCGGTGGCTTAATGAGCTTTAAATAACTTGGGGTGTAGCAAACTAAAACTCCTCACAAACTAAAACTCCTTTGAGGAGTTTTAGTTTGCTGCCCCTACAGCCATGGAGCGAAGCACCAGGCTCTGTGTAGCTCAGGGGCTCTGCAGGAAGCCTTGCAGGCAGCCTGGCAGCAGCCTGGAAAGGCAGGCTCTGCCCAAGAAAAGTAGCGAGCCTAATCTTTCCCTCCCCCCACCCTGCAGCCTGCCTGAGCTGCACAGGGGCCTGCTGCTTCCCTCTGCAGCTGCGGTGCCCCCCTGAGACCACCCAAGATAGGTGCCTGCAGGTGGGTGTCACTTGGGGGAGCCACCACTGCTGTGGAGGGAAGCACCAACCCCCCCTGCCCCACAGCCCAGGGATTACTCTGCCCTCTGGCAGATTGCCCTCCCTTTCCTGCCAGCAGAGAGGCAGGTAAGTCAACAGTGTGTGTGTACAACATGGGGGTTTAAAGGGACCTAAATTGAAGTGGTGGCTTTTAAAAAAACCAACACCCTGTTTCATCTACACATGCCCTGTGTCTCTAGTCCCCAGACATACAATGTAAATTGCCAATTGAAACAGTTCACAAATTAGAACAGAAAGGAACAAGCAGTCTCTATGGCAATATAGTTATGTCTATATGTCCTTATCTATTAAACGATAAGAAGCAACACTGAGGGTGTGTCCACACAAGACTCTTTACTGCTCTGTAGACTACTGTGCAGTAATGCATCACCATGTAACCATGTGCATAAACTACTTTGCAGTAAAGAACATGGGGACCAGGTCCCTCTCTGCATCTCCACCCTGTCCCAGTGCTGCAGGGCCCCTGGTTCCCCATGGGAGAGGGAAGGTGAGCAGTGCCAGGGCTGGGAAGCTCTTTCTTCCCCACTCAGCCAGGGGCTGGGCAGGAGCTTCTCCGCTGGTGGGGCAGATGGCAGCAAGCCTTCAGCTGGGCAGGGATTTCCTGCTTAGCCAGAGGTGGCTGGGAGCGGTCCTTCCAGTGGGGCAGCTAGTGATGAGCCCCTGATTGGGTGGGGTTCCCCACTCAGCCAGGGGTGGCATAGGCAACTGGTAGGGGGTGCATGGGGGTGCATATGCCCCCCATGACACATGCCCCCGATGGCTGACACTGATGCTGTCAGCAGGGCTGGTGCCCCCCCTGACAAGGCCGTCACCGTTGGTGGCTTCTGCAGGTGCCTCTGCAAATTCAAGAGGCACCAGTCACTCATGAGGGGCAGCCAAGAACTGTCCCACTGGTGGGGCAGCTAGCAGCAAGTCCCCATCTGGGTGGGGATCCCCTACTCATCCAGGGGTGGCCAGGAGCTGTCCTGCCAGTGGGACAGCTGGCAGTAAGTGCCCAGCTGATTAGGGCAGGGAGCTGGGAAAGAGCTACTGGGGAGAGGACACTTTCCCAGTCCCCTGCCCTGATCAGTTGATCAGGGCTTGAGACTGAGAAACAGCTGTCCCCACCCCATCCCCTAGAGCCCAGGCCTGACCCCAGCATCCCCTGTCAGCCTGAGGCTGGCCTCCAGGGGAGCCTAGAGCTCCCCTTGACCGCCATATGGCAGCAGAGCAGGGTAGGCATTTCCTACCACCTCCTATTGGGGGCGAATTTGCTCCCAACGGGTGTACATGTAGACTTGCTGTCACAGAAAGCTTACTGCACAGTATTTCACTTTACAGTATGCTTTCTGGGCATTAATTGCATGTGTAGACATACCATGAGTGTGTTAACTCTTCCAAAATCCAAGGGAGGGCATAGGCATTCTTGTTGTGATGTTGGATGCATGTCCACAACAAGAAACTGGATGAGAAAATAATATTAAGTGTAAAACTTTTTGTATATGCTAGCACATAATTGTATATTTTGGCAGGTATCGAACAACAGTAACTAAAAGCAAATCAATATTGCTTCCCTGTGGGATAGAGGAAGATTGGCATTTAATATGTTGGTCCATCATCTTATGTGGGGAAACTGAGATTATGATGAAAGGTTTTACAATAAATCTTTTTATAGTTTAGTATGTTCAGAGTTATTCCATGGTATTTACCGAATAAATATGAATAAAAGAGCAGTAGTGCAATGCATATATGGTAATTAATCTTCCCCTGGAATACAGAGTCTGTTTTCTTTATTACATTTTTCCATCACTCATAATAATTTAACGCTTTAAGTACAGTAAGATCAGCCTCCATAAACTCATTGATAGTAGCAATTTCCTCAAATAAGTGCAAACAACAGAAAAACAATTCTGTTTGGCTTGACCTAAAGCTAACAAAGGGCAATCTTCTGCCTTTAGAAAACACAGATCCAAACCCTCAGCTGAACCTCAGCTTGAACTGAAGGTTTGTTGTAAATTTGTGAATAATGCATTTTTAAACAATATATGCATTTATACTGTTCTTGAACCCTCTGACTCTTCTGGTTCATACTAGAGTAGAAAAGAAAGTGAAGTGATAAAATATCACAAAGATCTTCCTTGTATTTCTGACCTAAATATAAATAGGCATTTCCAGAAATCACAGAAGAGCTCTCCCCTCACAACCTCACCCAACCTCAAATGTTTAGTTTAGGTTGTAAAACTTAAATGGCACAGATACAATTTTATTAAATATTCAAATATTCAGAGCTATTATCTGAACTAAAAAGCCTTCTAAAATCTCAGCAGTTATCACCTGTTGATTTATCATCAAGCAGCATTATCTTTGAAAAAGTGCATCTTCCAAAAGTCCACAACACACAGTGCACTTTCTGTCCTTGGGTTCAGGTTTCCTGTTCAAATGGCAGAACATAATAAAGGGTAAAGGTAGGGATCAAAGACATATAGGTTCTGCCAAATTGAGCTAGTACCTATCAAGACCAGCTCAGCAGGTACCTTTTATACAATGGAACCATGATATTTTGTCATAGTAACGAGAGACTTAGTTGCTTTCCCACTAGTAGCTCCTTTAACATTGTGCTCTGAGAATCCAGTCAACAGACCTGTGCAAATTGCAGGGTCTATTAGACTTTGTGGGGAACAAATTAAGTCAAAATGTCCAGGTTTCTCCACCCTCATCTGTAGAACTGGCATCTTCTTTATGTGGATGGGCTTAACAAATAGAAGCAGAACGTATACAGGAGCTGGGACTTTGTGAAAGCTGTTTATACTAATAAAAAGCTGAATTTTTTCTTTGCACATAAATTTGTCCTATACCATTTAACATAGACAGCTATGCTATTTAACACAGTAAGCACATGGTGCTTCCCAAAACTGCACATGAAATATACCCATATTTGCATGTGCAGTTACCATAATTTGAGGCATTTCTTTGCCTTTATTTGCAATCAGCCTTGGTTTTTATCTTCAAGAAAGCCAGACTTCACTCTTAAAACACACATGAAAATTAACCAGAAAGTAAATCCTGAAAGACCTCATCTTTGCCCATCATTTAGAATTACACTGCAGTCTAATAAAAGTTATCAGATTCACCCAAAGAACCTTGACTGAAGTTATAAGGCCCCCTCTACACTTTACACTTTAAATTCTTACCCAGATACACATTCAACCAATTAATGGCGTGATAAAATAAGCAATACACTACAAAGTTGTTTCACAAAAAATGTGGACTAACTTTGTAGCTTGTTTTAGTTATGTCATTAATTGAATGTGTGGCCAAGTGCTCCCCTATGGCTGGGAGCCCCATTAACTGAGGTCCCCCCCAACTGAGCATTCTTCCCACTGCCCCTGCTGCAAGCCCTGCAGACAACAAGGCTCACAGTGGTGATAGTGTTCCTGGCAGGAGGCTCACAGTGGGGCAATGTTCTCCTTCCTACCCCCGCTGTGAGCTTCACAGCCAATGACACTGTCCCCCACTGTGAGCTCTGTAGCTGGCATCTCAGGGGGAGCCTGAGATCATGATCACACTGATGATAATATGTGATGGGATCTAATGCATGATCCTACAATTGTGCCTCTTACCATGGATGTGTGCATTGATAGGAGGTGCAATTGTGTGGATTACACATTAGATCCCCTGGCACCTTTACCTGCATGTGTAGAAGGGGCTAAGACACTCCAAGTTCAGAGAAATAGTGGGGTTTAGAAGCAAAAGATAAAACTGTATAGAAATTTAAGTATAAAAAATGAGAACTTGTCTGCTCAATCTTAGCTGAGAATGTCAACTAAACAGACACTTTGACAGAAATCATTTGCATTTTTTGCAACCCAAAACAGTTATTTGACTGTTAGAATGTATTAAAGTCATGCATAATCATTTGAATGTATTTCTGTTTTTAACTCTTTCACATCTAGTTCCACCAGACCAGCCTAGACTTACTGTGTCCAAAACCACATCTTCCTCTATCACTCTTTCCTGGATACCTGGAGACAATGGTGGCAGTTCTATCCGAGGTAAAAGAATTCAGGTTAACTATAACTGCTTACTTAAATTTTCTTATTTAAAAAAAAATGATATATTATAATAAACAGCTTCAATGAGGAAAAACAAAATATCAAAGATTTAGTTTAATAGTGAAAACACTGTACAGTACAATGCAATCTCTTTTCATAGTCATTTAACCACTGTGTCCCAGCATGACCTCTGTTATTTCTCCAGTAACTCTCTCTCTCTCTCTGACAATACACATGAGAGTCTAGCGTCATCACTTGCTGTATCCTGATTGGCGAAATATGTTTAAAAATGCTTCTCTGCTGTTTATTCTCTGAAGCTATAATGCAGAGCAAGTATCATTTGAATTTGTTATAGGAACAGTTACCCAAGTGTATTGATCAATATGTATTAAAGCTAACCTGATCAGAGAGGCATTCTTTATTTGTCTCTATTCAAGGCTTTACAGATATTAAAGTCATCATAGTGTATAGTTGTGTTCTGCAAAAATTATGATTCATATCTTCTGATGTTAAATTGACTTATCATTGCTGCCTCTGTTTTTCTGGCAGGCTATATACTCCAATACTCAGAGGATAACAGTGAGCAGTGGGGTAGTTTTCCCATTAGCCCCAGTGAGAGATCCTACCGCTTAGAGACTTTGAAATGTGGCACTTGGTACAAATTCACACTAACTGCTCAGAATGGAGTGGGACCAGGGCGTATCAGTGAGATCATTGAAGCCAAAACACTTGGAAAAGGTATGTGGATCTCTGCCTTTACCCAACCGAGTCATGATTGTGAACTTCCCAATCTTGTGATAGTTCTAATTAGAGAGGGAAACTCAATGGTTTACTATTTTTGTTACTCTGAATATTTTAATATACTTTGGGAAAAATTTTCAACTATAATGTTCTAAAATAGTTTGACAAATTTTACTTCTGAATTCCTGGCCTCTCAGAATATGTCAGATATTTTGCCACAGAAAGTGTTAGCAGTCATTGCTGTTATTAGTATGAACCATTTACCTAACCTGCTCCCAAAGATCAGATCTTCACTTTGGTGGGCTGAAGAAGAGAGAAAGCAAGCGCATAAATGTAGTTGGGGGGGGAGTCTTGGCATCTAGTCCCTGCTACCAGGACTACTTATGCATTTTTTGTTAGGTAGACATTGGTTAAAAAAACAAAAACAAACCTGGCAGCCATGGCCAGAATTTAAAAGCTTCACCACCTTGACTAATGCCATCCTCACTGGGTCCTAAAGTCACACTTCTTGTACTTTTCACTCCATAGCGGGCCAGCTTTAATAAGAGAGGCATATGCCCCCACCCAGCTCAGTGGAAGTTCCCCACCACCTTGGCAAGTGCTCTTCCCATGAAGCTAAGAGTACAAGCTGGCTACCACCACTGCCACCATTTGTGATATTTTGTACTAAGCTGCGTGCATGCTCTCACCATCAAGCAGTTGCTCAGTATGGTCGGTTCCTGCCTAAGGAATTGGGAGCTGATATAAAGTTTAGGCACTTCACAACATCAATTTGGATCACAGCAGAGCTTGAATTAGATAAATGTGTGTCGGGGCTTGTCTATGCAGACCCTCAGGATTTCTGGAGCTAACACTCTCAAGCACGTTCCACGTACACCATATTATACTGCTCAGGGTGTGTTTACATGGGACTCTTTACTGCTCAGTAGACTGATCTACTGCACAGTAATGTATCACCATGCAACCGTGTGCATAAACTGCTGTGCAGTAAAGAACATGGGGACCAGGTCCTACTCTGTATCTCCACCCTGTCCCAACGTTGCAGGGCTCCTGGCTCCCCATGGGAGAGGGAAGCTGAGCAGTGCCAGGACGGGAGAGCTCTTCCTTCCCCACTCAGACAAGTGCTAGGCAGGAGCTGCCCCACTGGTGGGTCAGCTGGAAGCAGTCTACACAAGCTATGTTGCCATACCATAGTGGTGATGTAGCATTGGTAGGCTTGAACTGTGACACCACCGTTACTGCACAGTAGCAACAAGCTACTGTGCAGTAGCTTGTTGCTACTATGCAATAGGACCAGAAATGACCTGTGCAGCACCGGGACTCCACAGTACTGGTGGTTACTGCATGGTCATTTAGTACTTGCTAAATCTAAAGTAACAACTGCAGTTGGGCACATGTGTAATTATGCCCTATATGTACCAGCAAAGTCACCATAAGGATCTGTCCTATCACCACTCTGTAGATCTCTGTCTCTGCCACACTGGAGAGTGGCAGTGGACCTCACTCATGGCACTTTCACTGCTTCCTTTCCAGATCTGGCATATGCAGAGAGAGTAGGTGAGTGGAAGCGGTGTCATCAAACTTTAGATAACCAGTCTGGTTTATTGCAGAGCTTGCACATTAGTCCAAACCTACTTTTTTTTTCTTAGTCCAAGCCTACATGCTTAGGGATCATCTCAAGCTAAAATGAAGCTATCTATTGGATCTAAATATTTGGTTTTGTGGCTCCTGAGTAGGGTTGTTTCAAAATGTTTATGTTTAATTAGGTGCCTAAATTCTGCCTAAGTCCTGTTTAGGTGCCTTAAAAATTGATTAGAATCTGGTTATTGGATACTTGTAGAGGTCTCATGCTTCAACTACAGAGTGGAAAATACATTGCAATCTGCCCTTAAATTAGTTATTTTAGATCAGCTGTGAGGAGGGAATTCTGAGCTGATGGCCAATGAAAATGCTAGATGACTTGGATAAGTTCTCACTCTTCTTTCCTAGTCTCCAATTAATCCCTTACCTGTACTGACTTCCAAAGCTTTATATAATAGGGGTACACTTTATCTGAGCTTCTCCGAGATAAGGAAGCCTTAGTGCACAATTGGGTTGATTGAAGTAACCTCTTAAATGTCAGAGATGGCAAAAAGAAAAGGGTGAAAATGTGCTTAGGTGCAAAGGGTTCTACTAGAGGAGAAAGTATGCATCTGTTTCTGATAACTGCCCAAATATTTCAAGGCAAATGCAAGCCTCCTAACTTTTGGTGTAGATCACTGGAAATGAGCTTAACTATATTTAAATACTGGTATAAAGAAATAGGTTAGTAACAAGATACTGCAAGTAAAAGTATAAATTATTTTTATCCATAGGAGAATTGCAAAAGGATTTCTACTGAAAACTATTAACTCTGACACTTGAAATAGTTCACAATAAATAGCAGGAACCCAGAGTTTCTCTTAGATTTGTATAGTATACTAAGCACCCATTTTAGTATATCCTATTGAGTAAGCATGTCATCTAATGTAGAGTCAGGATTAAAAACAGCAGAGGAAATCTCCAAATGAAACAGCACTTTATTTGAGAAGGTCTCTCGCAACTGTCTATGACACTGATACAGCTGTACTTCCTCTAAAGAGAAGATTTTTGTGGAAGTAAATTGATTTTATTAGACTGAAAGGAGTGAACTTCTCTTTCCATGGAAGATATACCATTTCTGTGAAGCAGTTAGGAAGCAGAATAATACTTTGTGCACCATATGATAAAATGTAAAATAAAATTTGAAAGTGATTTGAGTTTTACTCTGTAGCTGTCCTTATTTCAACGCAGAGGTGCTATCTGTTCTTACAATCATTAATGGAAGTTACCCATATGCCTCAAAGAACAACTCTTCAGAAAATGGAATTTCTATAGTAAGAGAAATACCACTATTCTGACATTGTGTTTAATCCCTGAATGGGAGGAAAAAAGGCAAACTATCTACAAAAAATTGGAACAAGAAAACTTCTGGATCAAAAGTTTGATTCAGAAATGCCAAAAAAAAATCAGTATTTTCAAATAAAGCAAAATTTTTCATACAAATGAATTTTAAATACATTTTTTATGTTTTCAATGTTTGCTTTTTTTTGTTCCCCCATCTTAAATCAGAAGATCATGTCAAAATTGACATTTTCCCCCAAAATAGTTTTATGTTGACCAAATGCTGACCAAATGTTGACCAAATAAAAATGTAGTTTTATGCTGACCAAATTCTCCATGTAGAAGAATTGTGATCTGTTGCATTATAAAGGGAAAAGACAATCCAAATGGGAAGCAATATTATTTTCAACTTTACCTGTCTCTCGGTAACAATTTTACTTAGCTTTCTGCTTTTCCCCTGCCCACCCCCCCACTGTGCCTGTTCCCACACCAAAACACATTGTTCTAAATTTTCAAATTGATTCCTACTGAAGCACACAATGTCTACACCACAGCACATGCACAATTTCTTTACATATGGGTGTTTGAAAATCTGGATATCTAAGTGCAGAATAATATGTGGGTTAAATGCCACTTTAAAACTGAGGGAATAGAATTTGCTGACTAGTGGGCAATGGATTTAGGATAAAGGCAAGACCCTCCTATAAGTTATTAATTTATATGTTTTTAATTAATTCTAAGTGTGTCACTTAAAGCGTATATTTTTTCTTAGAGCCCCAGTTTTCCAAAGAACAAGAACTCTTTGCCAGTATTAACACCACTAGAGTGCGATTGAACCTTATTGGCTGGAATGATGGTGGTTGTCCAATCACCTCCTTTACTCTGGAGTACAGGCCATTTGGAACTACAGTATGGACAACTGCACAGCGGACATCCCTTTCCAAGTCTTACATATTGTATGACCTCCAGGAGGCAACTTGGTATGAGCTGCAAATGAGAGTATGCAATAGTGCTGGCTGTGCAGAGAAACAAGCCAAATTCGCAACACTCAACTATGACGGCAGTAAGTGCATCCATTTTATCTGTGTGGTTCACATTTAGTTTTTTCTATAATACCTATTGTTTCTTTTCTGTCCAATTATTACCATTACTTTTTGTACAATTTCAGTTCTGTGAAAAAAGTCACATTTTTGGAATCTTTTTGCATCCCGCCCAGCTTGCTCTTCATCAGTTTCCTATTCTTTCCATATCTTTATCTAATCATTTTCTTTGCCATTTCCTTAGCTAACCATTTCCATTTGTTCTTTAGAAATACAGTATAGTGCTTTACTCTTGAAAGCATGGTTTTGATTCTTTATTCCTGCTGGTTTCTGATATGATATGAAACCTGGAACTCATTAAAGGGGAGAAAGCCTTAGTGCATGTATATGTGCAATGAAAAATGAGAAAAATAACTTGTGAAATGCTACCCTGAAAAAATGAATGTTCTGAGGTATCCGAGGTAGCTTGGATAGTAGCAACTCCTGGGTTTACCTTAACTGCACTATACCTATTATATGCAAAAAAAAATTAGTTGTCCTGAAAAAATAGTGTAGATCTTTACTTTAGACCTATGGTTATGGCATTCATATTACATTACATCATCCTAGGATGTTTGTCTGATATTGTATACTGTATGATGAATGTATCTATATGAGACAATATAGAAAGGAAAATTTGAAAAAGAGTGTACCATTCTTTTTCAGTCCCACTCTCCTATCCATTTAGCAAGCCAGTAGGCAGTTGTATGCTTCAGTGACTGGTTAAAATTAAATAGCTTACATTTGCAGTCATCATGGTTCACAATACCTGCCTATTTCTACTCATGTTTCAAACAAATCTACATTTTACAGCCCAATTTCTAGTTGTATGCAGCAGTTTAATAGTAATCAGGAAATGAGTGAGAAGCCTTGCATGACTAAACAGCTTTCCTTTGAAAATGCTGCATAGTACTTACATCTCAAAGGAAACAAAAAAGGCTGAAGTATTACATATCATCAGGAAGCCAACTGTGCCCAAAATGCAAATGTTTCTCAAAAAGAAAAAGTGAGGTTCCCTTCTTTGGCTAGACTTTTAAAACTGCTTCATTAATTCCACTCTTAAAACCCTATTTCCCTGTATTCTTATAGTCATTTTTCATGGAAAAAGGCAGTCTTTGCAGAATTAGCAACAGGTTGGCTATTTGAATACAAAATCAGTACAGTTCTCTGCATATAGACAACTGATGCAGGACTTTTTGTATTTAAAAGTCCTATTTGCTTTGTGCAGGAGCAAATGTACATTGTCAAATGATATTCATTTTAAAGAAATACCTGATAAATAGTATAAATCTGGTACACAAAACCTGATTGCCCATCCTAGAAATAATAAATAAGTATTCATTGTCCTAAAACCCGTAACTGCCTTGTAATGATTAAATGTGTGAAATTAGAGATCTGTGTTGAATATGACCAATGCCTTTTCATGTCTTGAATGGCACTGAAACATGGAATACAGTTTCTAGCCATTGTTTTCCATGAAAACTCAACCTTTTGTCTTCGTTAATAGGCATCTAATATCATGGCACTGTTTCCAGGTACAATCCCTCCACTCATTAAATCGGTTGTCCAAAGTGAGGAAGGGCTGGCAACCAATGAAGGGCTAAAGATGCTGGTGACCATTTCCTGCATCTTGGTTGGGGTCTTGCTGCTGTTTGTGCTCCTGCTGATTGTACGAAGGAGAAGGAGGGAACAGAGACTGAAAAGACTCAGGGGTAAGAAGGAATACCAGGCATTTAATTCCTCATTCTCATTATCACCCAACTTGAAAACATAAATGAGACTTTGAACAGACAAACTTGCAAAAGTTTGTGTAGATTATCAAATAGCTCTTTTTGAACATTGTAAAGAAGTAAATCTGTAAAAGAACTAGCTTCTCATCTTTATAAGATGAGCTATTATGAGGTATAGAAAAATCATATATCCCCATGATTTTTTTAAACCAGTTTTAGTAAATTTACAATCATCATTCTTTGAACAACATCTCAGATGTTCTTGTGAACAGTGGGCGGTAAGGAAAGGGAGGAATTCCACCTTTCAGGTGAACACAAACCACAAGTCCAACATTTCACTCATGAGTTATCAGACATAACAAGCTACAACAACACACTAATGTGTTCATATGTCTTTTTCCCAAAGTTCTGATCCCACATTCTTATTGGGATAGACATTAGTTTCCTGACATGCTGTATTTTGACAGAGTAGTTATAACAATATATTTCATTGTTCATTGCAGATGGAAAAGGTTTCCAGTTATCTAGTTAAACCTGCTTGTCTAGTTTTGCTTATCCTGTTGGTGATGCACATTTTTTTCTAAGCGTTTTTCTGTTCTAACCCATGTGCCCCCACTATGTATAGGTTTTATATCTATGAATTATTTCAGTCTTGTTTTTTATCTAATAAATGCCATGACCTGATCAGTTCCCCACCCCTCCCCAAATGCTTATTATAGCCGCACCCTGCCTTTTCATCTCAGGGTTTGCTTGTGAAGAGTAGAAAGTAGTACATCTGGGCTGTCTAATTTTAATGTGGTTGCGGACTGCATATGGCATTCATATTTGGCCCCTGGACTGCAAACCACACAGGCCACCACCAGTAGGCTTACCATATGTCCGGGTTTTCCTGGACATGTGCTCTTTTTGAATCCTCTGATCTCTGTCAGGCATTTTTAAAAAATATGAGCAAATGTTTGGGATTTTGATCAGTAGGGGAGGGGGACTGTGGGTCAGGAGTGGGGGCATAGGGCTGCGGGTCAGGATTGAGGGTCACCAGCAGGGATGGAGGTGGGCTGTGAGTTGAGAGTGAGGGGCACTGGCAGAGCCAGGGGTCTCGGGGTCAGGAGTGAGGGGCAACAGCAGGGCTTAGGGGGCTGTGGCTTGGGAGTGAGGAGCAATGGCATTGGGAGGGCCAGGGCATCAGCATATCACTGCTCCTCACAATCATATACCCTCTCCGCCAACCCCATTCCCCACGCGCAACTTGTCTTTTTTTTTGGAACTGGAAATATGCTAACCCTAACCACCACACAGGCTGCTCATTACATGGGCAGCTCTAGCAGTGTGTACCCCCCTCCCAGGCCCTTCCTCATTGTGCAGCAGTGGGAGAGGCAGCTGCAGGGGCCCTCGGCCACATGCTGACCCTTCACTGACTGCCAGTTGACAGTCCTGTCATATACCATGTCAGGACTTATTGAGATAATTATGACAAAAGCCATTCCCTGCATTTATTGAACAATAAGAATATTTATAATCTACAACAAAGAGTTAGCCTGTTTCCAACTACTACATAAAAAAATTGTCACTGATCTTTCAAACAAAATGAAGTCTTGGTGATTCAAATGAGGGCCGAGATCGATTTTAATCCATATTGATTGGCATTCATTATATTCTCCTCCAGTAATTCTTTTTAATCAAGTCCCTTATCAAACATTTCATTATTTTTCCCACCACCAATCTCAGTCTGACAGGTGTATGATTGCCAAAATCATTTAACTGGGACAACATTAGCAGTTTTCCAGCTCTGTGGAACTCCTCCATTGTATTGAAGTTGCATTGAAAATCAGCATTAAGATTCCAGAGAGAGCCTCAGACAGCTCTCTTAAAATGCTTGGGTTCAAGTGTTCCAGATTTCAAATGTTCTAACTAGAGTAGCTGATGCTTAGCATCCTTCTGATCTAGTGCTGGAATGGAAACGATTTCCTTATTATCACCATATAACAGAAGTATGTCATCTGGCTTTGTTTCCAGCTTCAGAAGAGAAATATTTCTTGAATCATTCTGATAGCAAAGCCAGCACTGATTCAGGCTCTCTGGTGATATTATTTTAATTCAGTCTAAATCTGAAACAATTTTCACCCCATAAGGGTTTCTCAAATTTTCCCCATAGGGCTGATGAATATAATTCATGGTGTTTATATCTTCATAAGACATATGTTTCTGGGTATCTGAAGCAGTAGGGGGAATAAGGATGATGTCTTCATGTTTGATACACTTTGCATGAGAACATCCTCTTTGTGATCTGTTTCTTCAAAGAGTGGAGTGGTGAGCTCATTTCTGCCTGGGTATACTAAGCAACTTAAACAGCAGATTGTTCCATCTTAACCATTTTACTGATTGAAAAATGTAGATACTTTTTAAAAGTATCCTCTTCCAGTGTCACTTCCTGTATAATTTAACTTATTTATCAAAGAACTGTCCATTTAGGGGCAGAGTTTAATTTTCAAAGGCAGTCTTGGTTTTTACCTAATTTAGCAGCTGTACTGCCTGAGTCATGAGGGAGGTCAAGTAACACTGTGAGGTCATGTAACAATTCAGAAGCTCAGCATATTTTTGCAACAAGGAACCTACTCACTTTGCCCAGCTTTTTAACTATGAACTGAGTTTCAACTATATTTGAAACAGAACTTCCTTTGCTTTTAAATTCAGTTTTCTTTCACCCAAGTAGAAGGTGCTAGTACAGAAAGTTGTACTATGGCTGCTGATTTCCCAAGTGTCAAATCATGTGGATTAAGAATCTCAGGATCCCCATGAATGAAAGTGATGGTAGCATCTGAGTTTTCCATATGTGCATGCAGTTTTGCAGCAGACATTTCTCCAAGGAAGCAGTATGGCAAAATGTCCCTGGTCTAGGGCTCAGATGGTCTGGGTTTATTTCCTGGTCCTGCCACTGGCTTGCTATATTTAGACAAGCCACTCTAACATCTCTGTGCTCTAGTTTCTTAATCTGTAAAGCAGAGATAATTATATAGCCCTTCTTTGCAAACCACTTTCTGATCTACTGATCATAGAAAATTAATGTTGGAAGAGACCTCAGAAGGTCATCTAGTCCAAGCCCTGTTCCAAGCACTATGTAAGAAGCAGGTATCAGTAGTAATTAATAAAACTAACATTCCAGTGACTTCAGTTTCCTGCTTTTGCTAATGCTTTAAATATATTGTTATCTTACTCAATTGGCTTAAGATATTTTTCCTTTTGTCTTTGACACATGTAAATTTAGTATGTGTCATTACTCATCTTTTCTATATGTTAGATGCCATTCACTAACTCATTAACATGTATCTGTGAAATGTACACAGAACAAATTAGGCACAATAAACTGCCATGTATCATGTTGCTGCAATAAGCAGGTGCAACACAAAACATCTTCCAGAACTGTTCTGCTAAATATTAATGCTGTTTTTAGTCGACTGATATTAGTTGATACACAATGCTGCATGTTTTGTACTGATATTTGAGGCTGAAGTCATGGGGATATGCTATATCTGTTGTTGTAAGACAAGTACATGTTTTTTGAGCACTAAGCCACATATTTATAGGAGCAAGATTACACAAACATTCAATCTTTTCATATTCATCAATGTACACAATGCATCTATGCAGAATCTGGGAATATGTGAAAGATGCTTTCTTGAAACCATAGGGAGAGGATACCCAAGTAAGCATGTCAAAATCTCTGGTATAGATGATTCATGCTGTATTTAACTCTTAGAGTTGGTAGGAACAGCTGAATTGCAAAAGAGATGGGGAGAAATTCATGGGTTTCACCGATGTCACCAGCCATCTGTGGTCTCCCCTTCAGAAAATATCCATTATGGTCTAATCCCTTTTTGCAGGATGTAAGAATGTTTTTATTTATTATAACAGTATTGTTACATATAAAATGAGGAGAATGTTTACATCTTTCTCTTCATCATCCCATATTTCATTATAAATTGTTATAATGATATACTATTGAGAAATGCAATTGAGATTTCCAGACTGAATTAATAATTTAATTTCCTTTGTATTCTGTGGAAGTTGTAAGGCCCCAGTCAAGACCGTGAGTGTCGATGGCAAAATTGTCATTGCTTTCATTGGGGAACAGGTGCACACCTTTAGTTTGATCATTTCTAATATATATTTCTTGCTGTTATTACATAGAAACATCATATAACGGTTCACAGCAAAAGTCAAGCATATAGTACAGCAAAAATAAGAGTGTGTTATTCAGTGACTCAGTGAAGCAGTGATTCAATCTGAAACTCAACCAACATCTCAACTGAAAAAAAAAAAACTTTACCCTTTCTCCCTCCCTTCCAATCTGCTCTTGCATTACAAAGGGAAAGAGGTTCTTAAATTTAAAGGAATAGATTCAGTAGCCAGGGGGAGGAGGTGAAAGTGGGCAAGCATTTAAATACAAGTAATGAGTGAGCTCTAAAACCCAACATAGATAGAGAAGATGGCTGATGTCAGAGAAAAAGTCCATAGACTTTTTAAAAGTAAAGAGTACCCATATGCTCATTAAAAATGAATACAAATCCACTGAGTCTGGAGCATTAAGGTGGTGAGTTCTTTCTGCTTCCTGGAACAGGAGAACAGTTTGCCCATTGTATCCCACATAACTCTGAAGATAGGAAAGAGACATTTAATAGGACCATGCACAAGGAAATTGTAATATGTGCAGTATACCCAGAAGGAGATTAAGGAATGAAAAGGATTTCAGCAGAGGCAGGGAGAAGATAAAGACAAATTCTGCAATGTCCTGAAGTTGCTGATAGATTTGCAAACAAGGCGATAAGGGAGGAAATGCAAGGTGCCATGTGACAGACTGGAGATAGGACAGCTCCTTAAAGACTTGAAACTTGGAATTTGTTTTATCAGATATGTTTCTTTCCAGTGCACATACATACTGCTGTGTTGTGAACTCCAGACTCTTAGCATTTTGTGAATGAATATTTTTTAAGGGATGGAAAGGATATAATACAGCAACCTTGTTTTGTTATAAAAAACCCCCACAAAAATAATTATACTGACTTAAAACACTGTGGGTCAACCAACCTTCAGCAGTGTCATTTTACTGTGGTTCATAATTATTAATATAAAAAAGGGAACAACAATTAAGATCTCCAAGCAGGGATCAGACCTTCATTGTTCTAAGCATTGTACAACCAGCTAACCAACCTAAATTAGTCTTTGCCCCAGAGAATTTACAATCTGAGATTTAGACAATACTTGGAGAATGAATAAATAAGCAAAAAGATCAAGAGGATGGGAAAGAGATGGAGGCAAAATGGTTGTTACTGTCTGGGCATGTGCTTAACTTTGCATTAGCATAGTTTACTGTGAAATAAGCATGTGCATCTACATGTGCACATGCTTACTTCATAGTAAACCTCCCCAATACAGAATAAATTTGCTACAGGCAACTGCAAGTAGCAAATTTACTCAGCATTAGTAATGGTGCTGTAGCATTTGTGTAGATGCCTAACTGGTAGCAAAAATCTGCTCCTGGTCAGCCATCTATCAGGGAGCAAAAGATTTCTCCCTGCCCCCAGAAGCTGCCTGCTGCTGGGGTGGGCTCTGCCACAGGAGCCCTAGAAGGGACTATGCCCCCCTGCCCTGGCAATGATGAATGCCAAGCCCCTTCACTCCTGATCCACTGGTGGGGCTATTGGCAGTGAGCCAGCTGCTAACTGCCCCACCAGCAGATTGGGGCAGTAGGCTGGAGCCTGCCCCTCCCCTGCAAATCTTTCCAAGCCTTGTCTCTCTGATCAGGAAGCCAGGGTTAGAAGTTCCCTGCTGCCAGGGCAGGGGGGATATTGTCCCTGGCCCAGCAGTAGGCAGCCCTCTTGGGCCAGGATACACTTGTCAGGATACACTTGCTCCCTGTCAGCCCCTGGGCTACCACACAGAGGGAGCCTGAAGCTCCTCCTGGTAGTGTCAGGGGCCCATTGCAGGGCTGCAGGGAACTGAGAGAAAATCTGTTCCCTAATCCCGGCATGTATAGACACCTCTGCAGTACCCTTACTGGGCATGTCTGCATGTGATGCTAGGTCACCACAAGTGCTATGGCGATGTAGCTCATTGCTACAGCATCATAGCATTGGTGGGCTATGTCACCATAACAACAAGCTGCCTCGCTATAATGTGTTGCTATGGAACCATCGTTTAGTCATTCCTAAAGAAAGTACTAAATGATGGTGCAGTAACAACTGCGCCATGGGGGGCACATGTAGATGCACCCACTGTGCCATAGTTTACTACACAGTAAATGTAGGCTGGAGTAAATGCATGTGTAGAAGTGCCCTCTGAGAAATAGAAGGAAAATCTCATCCATGAGAAAGTAAGAGGTTATCCTATAGAGGTCGTTTTGCAGGACATGTAGGTATGATGCTTTGATTGGTGTGTATAGATTCTTCTGAAGGGAAAGCAGTAGTTCAGCATTATAGCTAATATAATAATATCGGTACTTGACCATGACCAAAGAAGCTGACATGTCCTTTGCCAATGATCAGACAATCAGATTTGGTTTGGGGGTGCTTATTCAATTGGTTTGGTTGGCAGTGGCTCATTCAACTCTATCTGTTCCTGGTCATAAGTACCCAGAACATTTTGTACAGCTTAAACTCTTTTTTTTGTAATGAAAACATTATTGCTAGAAGGACAAAGCTAACATGTTTATTAGAGGTGTTCTAGGCTTTTATTATTATTATTCATTTATTTATTTTTATTGCCTCACTGCTTCCACTTATTTTCTTTAGAGTTTTTTTCCAAGCAATCTAAATTTAGAATAAAATATAACCTTTCTTTAAAAGCCAAAAAAAAACCCAGTTTGCAATGAAGTCTTAATATGTATCAGCATTTTTGCTGCTGCTGGAGAATTATACAGGCTGTCTGTGGCAGAGAGATATATGATACTCAAATGCGGTTGTAGCAAATAAGTAAGTCATTCTACAGACTGTTTTGTCCTTAGTGCTGATTTGAGGAAAGAAAATAATCATTAATAGATGACTGGTTTTAC
This sequence comes from Gavialis gangeticus, assembly GCF_001723915.1. NCBI lineage: Eukaryota > Metazoa > Chordata > Crocodylia > Gavialidae > Gavialis > Gavialis gangeticus. The sequence continues at coordinate 210,774,685 of NW_017729032.1, forward strand.
TCATCTACTCCTTAATAATCCACCTGCCAAATAGATTATTTTTATTGTGGCATAACAATTGTCAGATACTAACATTTGGCATCTTTTCTTCTAGATGCAAAAAGTTTGGCTGAAATGCTTATGAGGTAAGAATAATGTTGAGCATTTTCAAATTTAAAAGTGTTTGTGATCTAAGGGCTCATATTAGAAATGGGGACAACCTGAGAATGAAATGTTCCATTCCCAATATGTTTCACAACTAAGTGCAAACTGCAATTTCTTAATGTCTGTTAGGAATTAGGTCAGCAGATACGATGAGTGCAATTATAAATGGGAACAAAAGGATGAGCCATAAGACTGTATTATTAAGATGTGAACCTCATTATGAAACCCCTGTATTAGCAGATTAAATTCCAGGATATGATTAGATTTATTTGGACATTTTTCCTGTTCACTCAAGTATGTTCATCATACACATCAAAGTAATTGCTCTTCAGAAATCACCTCATAAAACACAATAAATACATGGAAGTAAATATCTGTAGATACTGTATTTTTATTTATATGACTTATGAGGGAGATGGAGTTTTAATCTTTGCTTTCTGTGTTTTTGGAGTTGGAGTTTAGGTCAAGTCCCTGGGGAAATTATGTAAGCCCCAGCAGTTAATATTTTTGTGGGATTTGTACAATTTATCCTTGATCTCAAGAGAGCGAATACAATCTTTCCTATGATTTGAGCAAAATGTTTTGAAGTTTCTTTTGGTTCCAACCAACTTCCTTATATCTATTCATCATTGATTAGCATAAAGAACTGTCTCACATTTCTAATTGTGAGTGTAGAAAGCACAGTTTCCTCCCTGATATGTCAGATTTTCCAAGGTATTTAGGCACTTGAGGATGGAGGTGGATGCTTAGTAGAATTTTCCAAAGGGTCTAAAAAGTCTAAATGAAAATCAATGTGTTTGGCTCGAGGATTTTGAAAATCCTATGGAGCACCTATCTGCAACCTAAAGTCCTTGGAAAATCTGGCCTCTAGTCTCTCTGGGTATGTCTACATGGCCCAATGCAGTATTGTGCAGAGAGCTCTCAAGCTAGTTGTTAATGCATGAGCTCATGTGCCAGAAGCAATATAACTGTGTTAGTGCCGCTAATAAGCCTTGCCTGTGAACAAAAGCTAATTAATTAGCCCAGGCCCAGCATTGCACTTATGTGGCCATATTGCTTCCAGTTATGGAGATAGTGTGTGCAAAGCTGGCTTGGTATGCTCTGCATGCCACTTTCTTACATTGTATAGACATACCCTCTGTGGCTCAGGCTGCCACCTGTAAAATCAGGATAATGGCACTGGTGTGCCTCACCGGGCTGCTGTGAGGATAAATGAATAAAAGATTGTGAGGTGCTGACATACTGAAGTAATAAAGGCCATATAAAAGAGACTGCAAATGGAATCTGGCTGATGTGCTATGGCATCTTATATATCTCCTAGGCTTGGTTAGGTTTGGGGCAGCCCTTCTGCCCATTCTGTATAGTGGAGAATTCTTCTGAAAAATGAATTGGGGAAAACTACACAATGGGACTATTTTAAAGTTGTCTACACAGGAACCCTCAGGAAAGTAAAGGCAAAGCAACTAAAAGAGTGAAATCAGTGTGCCTAAATTAAAGTACCTTAAATTCCTGTACAGAGATTTCCTCCCCTTCTATGGATATTCCCATGTTAAGTGGGGAACAGGGTCTTAGATTTTAGTGCAGTTTTAATGGCCAGTTCTATACTAGAAATGATTGCATTGCTCAGTTTTACTATCCATTTTCATTTACTTTTAGTAAATGGCTCATTTCCTAGAGTAATTTTCTGGTACACAAACTTTAAAATGAAATTGTTATAGTGTGTGGGCTGATACAATAATTGTTTTGTATTTCTGTTCCAAAGTACTATATCAATTGATCAGAGTTAATTCTTGAATGCTAAAAAGGTTTATAATTCCTTACTGCTGCAATGTCAATAGAGCTAAACCTTTCACTTCTCCTTGTGTAGCTTCTTATTACTAATTGAATCTCTAATGATTAACTCATTTTTCTTAACTTACCCATTTTTGTGGTGTTTGGGACCTAAATCAAAGAAATTGCTCCAGCATTTTCACAGTGAACTGCTTGATCAGCTGAAGCTTTTGTTAGTCAGGCCTGTGAGAGATGAAAAAAACCCAAAACAAAACCTGTTTTCATCAGTTTTATAATGCAGTAGCTGTGTGAAAAAAAAATCAAAAGTACATTAGACAGATATCAACTGAATAATGGCAGATTTGATCACTCACCACCACCTCCATCTTCTTCTGAATCTCTTGCCAGGCAATTAAAATTAATACCACTTTTCTTTACTTCAAAATCCCAAGAATGAATGTAAACATTCATGAGAATGCTGAGTGTGGTATTTTTATTATTAGATGAAGTTAAAGAGATTTAAAATAAACAAGCATTTAAGTATCTTTTTCACTGGGGTATGTCCCTTAATGTGTTTACTTCTCTTTTGCTCTTAGTAAGAATACCAGGACATCAGATACACTTAACAAGCAGCAACAGACACTGAGGATGCACATAGACATTCCCAGGGCTCAGCTTCTGATTGAGGAGAGGGACACCATGGAGACCATTGGTAAAAATGCACTACTTTGCTTTATATAACAAGTATGCAGGTGGGCGTTGCACCGCATCCTTTTCAAGAAAAGAGCTGGGGAGCTGCTTTGTAAGATAATTTGTCATGACTGAAAACTGAATTGAAGTCTTTTTTTACATCTGAATTGTTTTGAACTTTTAGGAATCTTAGACCAACATTTAAAGTAGTGTAGGGAGGTAAAAAGTCAATGAAAACAAAACATTGTGTGGGAAATTTAAATGAAAGTGTGCAGTTCAATGTTTTTTCATTCTGATTTCCTTTTTGTTTAATAGGCTTCAGTTAGGCAGCTGGGTCACTAGCAATACTTAAAGCATCAAAGGAAAATGAAATTCAGAAACTATACTTAACAATAGTATTTAAAGATTGAAAGTACTTACCTCCTAAAATTCCCTAATTATATAACCTATCTCTCTGCTGTTATTAAAAGATAGTCTGAAGTTTACTAGTTTTAATAAAATCTGTATACCCCGATCCCGAATCTGAAACACTTTACATTTCAGGACATTAGGCATGAAATCTTCCAGAGAATCCCTGTAGTTCTGGTTTCAAGTCAAAGCAATGGGCTTGTGTGCCTGGGATGCAACTGAAATCAGATATGTTAATAATTCAGCTGAAAATGGATGAAATATCACAAAAACAGTTTAATATTTTTGTATGCAGGGCTCTCACAAAAACAATTAAGCTTTCCAAAGCTTTTCCACATTTTTCTGGAGCAAAAGCAATCTAAGTCAAACATCAAGTCAGCCTAAAAATTCAACAGGGGATACCTTTTGGATAGAGGAATTTTCCAGTCACCTAATACCTACTGGGGGTATCAAGAATGTGGTTGGAGGAGGGCCACTTCTTGCATCAGGCATAACAGAGCACCTCTGAAGCCCCTTGCTGACTGCAGCATCAGGGGAAAACAAGAAGACTTTTCCCCATCCCCCCTGCACTAGGTTAGCTTGATATTGCGGGGCCAAAAATTCAGCCCTTCTGTGTTCGTCACTTATAAAGTTTGTTTTAAGATGAAAATCAGCACACGTATCTCATGAAAATGAGAGAAAATTTTTTGTGTCTCGTTTTATTTTTCCAAACATCGTTTTTGAGCTGCACTCTTTATTTCAGGCTTTAACTTGGAGAGAATTTTTACCCTTGAGTTATTGTTCCTGGGTAATGCAGGTTTATAATGGAAATACTATTAGATCCCTAACTACAGCAATGTTATCGGTGTCACAGTAATAGCCTGCATTACACAAAGCAGTAAGAATAAGCAGGCACTTTGGCCGGCTTTTGTGTAGTTCACTGTCAAGGGGTTCTATTGCCAACCTAAGTCAGAGTTCCTCTTTTGTCAGGGACAGAGTGATTTGGTATCGTAAAGTTCATTCTACGTGTGGCTGTTTCTGGGCAAAAAAATGCTGGTTATGCTATTGTGCAGGATTGTTCATAGTAATGGTATCTTGTCAAGTAAAAAAAAATTAGAAACAGTGGATCAGCTTCCACTGACTGGTAAACTCACAGAAGCACCGTTGCTGGCAGTCCCTTTAGAAATGCATTAAAATGCCACATGGCAAATCATAGCAGGAATTTCCCGTGGCTTTTTATTGCCATTAAGAATAGATGAAAAAGAGTGTAATAATGTTGAAGTAAGCCTGGAGACTAAAGGCTGAAAGCACTAAGCACACAAATATAGTTGTCCTGAAAGCACAAAGTCAGTGGAAGATTTATCATTGATTATAGTGCAGCAGGAAGGAACTTAAGTTAAATCTTGTATAAGCAGGTGGGTAACATATTCCACATTCTGCATTCTTTTTTTTTTCTTTTGAAGACAACACAGCACTCTGAGCACCATTAAGAAGAAAATAATCTCCTAAAATGCAGCCAGTGTCTAATGTCCCCATGTCAGCTGGCTTGACATAGGTTGGGAGTTAAATTATATGTAGAATCCACCTCAGTAGACCCTGGTCTATGGGAAGGCAATGGGCAGCAGAATCTAGAGAGTGGTAGGTTCATACATTAGCCTTTCCTTCCACTTACATCTCCCACCCTCGAAAGATACCTTTAAGTCAGGGTAGTCAACCGGGGGTACTTGGGAAGGCCCTAGGGGGTATGCACAGGCAGATGGAGATGGGGTATGCACAGGAGCAGGGTCAGGGGTGGTGGTGAGGGCAATGGTGCCCCTCTGTGGGCTGTACAGGCACCGCTTGGCTGGCTGGATGTCGGGGGTGGGAGGAGGAACTTGCATGGAGGGGGAAGCTCACCCCATGCTGCCACTGCTCCGCATCCAGCCACATGCCACCCGCTTCCTCCCCCACCCCTCCCTGCTCTGTGTCTGGCCATCGGGGGTGAGCTTATTAAAAAAGGTTGAAAACTCCACATTGTTTAGGGGCCCTCACCACTCTCATCAGGCTGTACATCAGCCTGTGCCAGTGGGTTTTGCAGCTGGAAAAGTCTTTTGCAGCGGAATGAAATGGTAAAATTTGGCCCTTAGGGGGATGCAGTGCAGGAAAACACTTAGGCATGTGCTCACCTGTTAGCACACGGATAAGGACAGTGTCACTGCCTTCAGCAAGAGTTCTCATCTACTTGAAGTTAAATAGGTGCATAAGGGCATGATGAGATCAAGCCCATAATTCTACAGTGTTTTTATTCTGGCTATGCAGAGACAAGTCTAGGCAACAAAGGAAGCACACTTACCTAGCAGTCTCCATTCTTGAAAAGCTGGTGACATCACAGGATATCACAGGATATTACAAGTTACACTAAGAGCAAAAAGAAAAAAACCCCGCAAACAAGTAAACATTCAGTTGCAATGTTTTTCTGACCTCAATAAATGCAGCGTACAGTGAGGGGGTGTGGGGGGGTAGTGTTTACGGATAATAAACTTAAGGCAAAAAAGTTGTTCCAGACATTAGATAGAATGCAAAAGAAAAAGAAAAAGAAGAAAAGCTTGCTTATGTCCCTGTCAGATCACAAGTGAGAACTCTCAAACAGCACTCCTTTCTTTGGTTTTGTATAGATTTGACCTACCAAGAAAGATTTGGTCTTCCCTAAATCACATCCAGATGCTTCATGGAAAATGTGAACACCTACTCCATAAATGGAGAATCAAAGAGAGCCTGGGTTGTGATTGTGGTGTGATTTTTCAGATGGTGCAACACATTGTGAATGATTACCCAATTAGATCATTTAATAGTGATCTAAAATCAGTCCATGCAGCTACCACTGAAGTAGTCAAATAGTTATCAAATTTAAATATTGATCTATGATGGTTGTAATCCTAAAATGTCATACGAAAGAAGTTTTGTATAAACTTTAGCACGTGTTATTGTAAAGGATTGCTACAAAATGCTCCTTTCCTTAGCGTTGTACAAACCTTAGCACACAAACAATGGTAAGGAATCATTACAAAATGAGATTGCTTATCTTTTTGTTCACTTTGTGTTGCTTATAGATGACAGATCAACAGTCCTATTAACTGATGCTGATTTTGGAGAAACATCAAAGCAGAAGTCATTGACTGTCACTCATACTGTACATTACCAGTCTGTCTCACAAGCTACTGGACCTTTAGTGGATGTTTCTGATGCCCGGCCAGGAACAAGTAAGTATAAAAAGAGAATATGTTATGTATAATTAAGACAGTGGGCTACGTATGCCATTAGGGGGCAACAATAAACTGCCGAGCTTATTGCTCCACAGTTTATTGCTCCCAGGAACCTCCTGGGCATGTATCTGCACATGCATCTGGACTGCAGCACATTGACCTGGGCCCTGCCAGCCTGGAGCTGCCCTAAGCTCTGTGTGTTGTGGAGGGGCTAGCTGGGGCGCAAAGGTGCTTCAGAGTTGGATTAGCTGACAGGTAGCTCCCAAACTGAAGC
>NW_017729032.1:210786191-210795990 GCF_001723915.1 Gavialis gangeticus
GGGCTTCAGAGTTGGATTAGCTGACAGGTAGCTCCCAAACTGAAGCACTCTCATGCCCCAGCCAGCCAGTCAGCCTTTACATGTGCAATGCTGCACACAAAACCCCCCCAAGTACTACTAAATACAAGTACTATCCTTCTGCAGAGTATATTAGTTCCGCATGTCATGATAGCAGCGCATGTGTAGATGCTGAGACATTTACTACACAGCTAATTAGGGAACTGCACAGTAAACCTCATGTAGACATGCCCACTTATAAGCAAATGAATACCACACTGCAGTATTTATATTATGTGATATTTCCTTTATTTGGACACTAATGAGCAAACATATACTCTCTTCTACAATTGCATCTGCTGTAAAAATAGTACCTATTGGCTATGCCTACACAAGATGCTAACTGTGCAGTCATTACTGTGCAGTAATTTAGTACTTGTTTATACAGGGACATTTGCAAGCTTGTTTATACACGTTCTAAATAACTACACAGTACCCAAGTTACTGCTCAGTCATGCTGACAAATGTCTTTTACATGATACCACAGCACAGTAACGTCACGTCACGGTTGTTGCCATGCAATGCTACTGCGCAGTAGTATCAGGCTACTGCACAGTCAGCATCTCATGTAGACGTGGCCATTATGATTCAATAGGTAAAATTTTCCTATGTATCGTAAAGTGTATCTGTAATATGAAGTAATTCAGACTTAAATATTCTGAAAGAAAACTTGTACTAGATTTTACTTGAGTAGATTAGTCTAATTAGTTTAATGGGTTTTAATAGCTAACATATATTTATTTCCCAGTAATCAATCTTTATTGAATTTCACAGTGAAATGTGGTTGTCCTAATATGCTAAGAAATGAGAGGCACTTTTTTTATTATTGCATTCTGAAAATATTACATTTCTAGCTTTAGTTATTATGTTAAATCAATTTTCCCAGAAGTCTCCATGCTGAATTAATCTTACATAGATTAAAATAGTAAAATAAATTAATATATTATTACAATGCATTGTTCTTCTGCTCTATTATAAATACGTTCTGTATCAATATTAATGGAAATGGTTCATTGACTTTAAGATATATGTATTAGAAATATGAAATTCATTATTTAGCATAAATGATAGCATAAATTTGGCAACACAGAAGCATATTGGCAACTTCCAGGCTATATAGAAACACCTTGATTTACTAAAGGTTTCAGAAGAAGTTAAGTCAGGAAGCTTGGTGAATATTACTGCTTCTGGCTCTGTAGCTCATCATGCTAAGTCTAAGCAGATGTAATTGGAAACTCCCCCCCCCACCCCCAACTTCATTCGCACTTCAGTCTTAAAAGTTCTTACTGTTCTAGTACTGGCACTGCTGCACTTCAGACTTGTGATTTTCAGTTATGATTAATTATTTTTTGAGGACTAGATTAGTACAATCAAATGGATTTCATTTCTCAACTATTTTAGGTTATATTTGAGGCTGCTCTAGGTATCTCTAGAAATAAAGCTAAAGACATAGAATTAGCTGTCTTACTGATGGTGGGGCAGGATGGGACAGCTCCAGAGGCCCATGGCCAGACTTCATCCCCTGCAAGAAGAGGCTGGATGAGCTGTACTTGGGCCCCAACAACCGCTGGGCAGAAGCAGCCCTGCCCACCTGCCCAGTACCGCATGGCATCTGGAGCTGCCAGGGCCTGAGCACAGCTTGCCAGGGCCTGTTGCATGGTGCCAGGTGGGCAGGAGGGGCTGCTTCCACCCAGTGTCCCCTGCAGTGCCTGGGAGATGCAGTCCAGCCCCGCAGGTCAAATGCAGCTCACCCAGGGCCTGTGGAGCTGGACTGCATCTTCCAGGTGCCACAGGGGACACAAGGCAGAAGCAGCCCACCCACCCACTTTCCCAGAACCACACAGCAAGTCCTAGGTGAGCCACACTCAGGCCCCTGCCTCTGCTGATGGGCAGCACCTCCAGCTCCAGCCTCTGCTGGCACACACATGGCTGCTTCTGCCCATTATCCCCTGCAGCACCTGGGAGATGGAATCCAGCCCCACAAGTCTTGGATGGGCCGACCTCCATCTCCCAGGCTGTTGCATGATGTGGGGAAGGTGGGCGAGTGGGGCTGCTTCCATCCAGCATCCCCCATGGCACCAGCAGAGGCCAAAGTCAGAGCTGCTGCCTGTGCTGCCCACCTGAAGGCCAGAACAAATCAAGTGGCAGGCTGGATCCATCCCACGGGCCATATTCTACCCACTTGTGCCATATATAATTTTGGTGTGTGATTGCCATGAAAGCCACAAAATAGCCATTTTAAGTTATCACAAAGTTGTTGTTCAAAATACAATTTTTTATTTGTGGGGGACTGCAGGAGGGGAAAGGGAAGCTAGCAAAGGAATGACCAGTGTACCACCCACCATAATTTTTATTTCCCCTGTGCAGGAATTTTCTATTTGATACTTTCCTGTCCAGGAGCAGGAGTCTGGTATAGAAGAAGACTCTTCTATTCCTTGCACCTAGGTAGCATAAGATCTAAGAGTTTGCTTGGCACCTACATTGCTTTAGGGAAGGGGGAAGGTTTCTTCTCTTCTACCACCATGTAACCTCGTGCTCTGAAGGTTCACCCACATTGCAGACTACAAAGCAGTGTAGAGTTATGTTATCTAATTTTACATAAAGTAGCTTGGATACTGAGAGCAGGCTAGGTGCTGGCAGCGTAGATCTTGGTGCAGGCTAATTTACCTTGCTTCTCTGCATTGTAGACATATTCAGGATGGTACTCACACATTATGAGGACAGGGGTGGAATTTTGCAGACATGGCCTGGCATTGCATAGTGCTCATTGACAGCTGCATTTTCTGGCTTAGAGACTGTTGTGTTACAGCAATGTACTACATAGTTACTGCACAGTAAACAATGAAAAACTTTAAGTCCTTTTAAGGAGGACAGGCACCCAAGTCATATATATTATTTACTTCTTAGTTCTTTTTTGAGCTATCGGAGAGCAGATTCTCTAAATTGGGTAGCTGCCACATGAAGTTTCCCAGATCTGGAAACATTACTAAACAGAAAAAGGACTCTGGTAGAAAGACACGCGGCTGATGATAGTAAAACCATAGATAGACATGTTAAGTTGTACTAGAGTAATGACTCAAAAGATAACAGAGCACAGCAAATATGGATTCAAATGCTGCTGCCATACAAAGCTCATGCAAGCAGGAGCTGAACGCTTTACAGAGAAGTATAGCGGTCCAAAGTTCATCTGTTCCTCAAGGGCCTGCCAAGGCTGTAGAGAAACTCATGGCTCTGTGACCATGCCAGAGGGGTCATTCACTGTGGAGTGATATCTCTAACAGGCTACATGGGATCAACATAAACAGGATAACCTTTGGGAATCCCCCTTCCCCAGCAAAACTTCCTGAGCTGGGTGCTTTTGAATCACCTTCCCTCTGTGATGGCCGTAGAGGTAGCTTTTCACAGCAGGCACAGTTGGGAACTGGCGCTAAGTGGGGGAAGTCTATGTTGTTAGTACTGCTGTAAATCTTTTCCATGTGGTACTGCTACTGCTTGCATTACTTGCAAGAACAGTTTCTGAACTGAGGAGTGTAACAAATTTATGCAATAGTATGGACAGTTTTCTTCAAGAATCCGTTACTATTTTAATGAAAACCTCTCAGGTATCAACTCAATGCCAGCAAACATTTCAGTCACCCTAACAGTAGTCATTCAGACCTCAATTGCATCATCAAACCCAAACCTATGGGAACTAAACCCACTGTTCATTGCCTTTCCCCAGCTCAGCAAGTTTGGGGGGGGGGGATAACTGTGAGTATTGCAACTGCCAGTGACTTTTTCATGCAAGGTTGGTGGCCTTGGCACAGGGTGAAAGGAAGCAAGACTTTGACTTCTGCATATGCCTGCAATCCTTTAAGGCAGTAAAGATTCTGGCTGGGGTCCCATGGCATCCTGTGATGCCATGAGATCTTGTTAGAGGTGCTGTATCACCAGTTCTTGTGTGAGAAGGTAGATGTTCTTCTCCCCCATTTACTGCCTTGCACCCAGGGTTCAAATTATATTTTGACTCTTGGGGGAGTTTTAAGGTAGGTTTACACTAATTTAAATCAATTCATTGATTAACAAGTTCACCCAAGTGACCCCCCAGGTTATGATTTTCAAATCTTACAGGTGGAGCTCTCATCTCTTATGGCAGAGCTCAGCCACCGCAAGCGCCCCCATAATTCAGACCCTGCTTGTACAGAGCTGCCTGCATCTTCTTCTCTGAGGATTGCCACCACTGCTACCACTTTCCTCCACCCTTCCCCACCCCCAGACAGTGCCTATGCTGGCCCTGGCCTTCATGCTTCCAGCAGCGCAAGCAGGTGGGCAGGCAGACTCACAAATGGAGCCATGCTTTGCAGCCAAGATTGTCCCCTCCACTCCTTCCATGGTCCTAGGACCAGTGTGAGGGGCTGGGGGCGTTAATGGTCACCTACATGTGAGACCATACTCAGTAGCAGGGGCTGCCTTTCACCCCTGAGGTACAGACCAAGAGTGGGGAGGGGCAGACAGTAGAAAGAAAAAGGTACAGCAGGGTGAGGTCCTGCTTCCACCACCAGCTGGATCAGTGATTATCAACTTCTTAAGCCTCAAGGCTCCCACCCAGATCTTTTCTGAATTTAGATGTTGCTCAATGATTTTCACCAGGGGTGCTATCAAATTTAGAAAAATAATGGAAGGGTGCCTGGAGGCTACAAAGGTGAATTCCACTGCTCTAAGGTATAAATTGTGACTAGATTAAACTCAATGATTTATTAGATTTAACTCAGAAATGTACTATTTGGATGTTTCAAGTGGTTCACTGATTACCACTGTCCAACACAGCCATCAGATTCCATTTATCAAAGTCTACGGACTAATTAGGTAAAAACAAAGGACCCGAGTCTCCATTTACATACCAGTGTAGCTCCACTGGCTTCAGTGGGGTTGCTGCTCAGTTAGAATGTGTAACTCAGCAACTTCAAACCCCAAACCTCATAGGAGAGAAGTATGGCTTATCCTCCTTACAGTGCTTCATAGAAGGAGAAACCAACTACCGTCTCATTCATCAATCCACACCACATCAAATTACAGTTCACCGTGTTGTGGGGAGAGTAGCTCTTGTGGTTAGAGGAATGGGAAATGGTTTGAGACAAAGTTCCACCTCTCAATGCACAATCCAGCAGACCTTGTCTGTCACCAGAGTAAAAGTCATCCACTAATGGTATAGCAGTGTCTCAGTTTCTTCTCCTTGAGGTGGTACAGCTATTAGGGGTGTGCGAAGCTGCGGTCACTGATTCAATTCAGTGGATATTCGGCCTGATTCAGTGACTGAATCTCTGAATCTGAATCAAATCAGGAGACCCTTTAATCTCTCCAAATCAAATTGGAACCCTCCAAATCAATTCAGAGAGATTCAGAAAGTTTCAACGATTCAGACATTGATACAGCTTTAAATGTTTTTCTACATACCTCAGGGTACCAGGTGGCTCGTGAATGCTGAGATGGTGGCATGGATGGAGCATCCCACAGGAGTGTGGGCGGGTCCCCAGCGTGCTCGGCAGCAACCCAGAAGTGGACCAGAAGCACTTCTGATCCACTTCTGGGTCCGCCAGAGAACGTACTGGGGGCCCTTCCCCGGCTCCGCAACTGGTGCCTCCTGGATCTGGGGGCACACCTGGGATCCCTCCATAGCTTATTGCTGAGCTGCGGGGGTCCAGGCCCCCCCCCCCCCACGTGCTTGGCGGCAGACCTGGAAGTGGACCGAAAGTACTTAGGGTCCCCTTTGGGTTCACCACTGAACACATGGGGGACCCCCTGCACTCATGTTGAATGCTCCATCTGCCCCAGCATCAGAGCAGTCATGAGCTGCGCCTAGTACCTCGAGGTATGTAGAAAAAACATTTAAAGCTGTGTCTATGGCTGAATCGCTGATTCTCCAAATCAGCATCGAATCTTCAGATTCGGATTCGGCCGAAACAAATCGAGACAGTGATCCGAATCAATTAATCAAATCACTGTCCCCAATTCGGGCCATATCTGAATCCGAATCAAATATGGACCATTTTGCACAACCCTAACAGCTATGTACCACTGAGAGACGTAACAGGATGTAAATCTCGTACTGGGAAAGCTGATTCATGGATGATACTTTGAACCATTATCTATTCTTGTATAGTGTTATCCTTATAACTGTTTTTGTAAAAATATCCTATCCTCATGTAATATATAAAACAGCTTTGCCATCTGAATGTCAAAGTACTGCCATTTTTTATAAGTTTCTATTTCTGTTTTTTAATACTCTCCACAGTTTATAGAAACTTCACAAACAATTTTTCACATCTGATTTAGTGACTCTCCATTTACCAAATAAAGATTTTCCTTTCCTCATGGCTTATTATGGAATACAATTATTCTTTGGCACCAACTGTATTAATTTTGTCAACAGAGCCTAAAGACGTTTTAGTGGTTAATTAATTTGTATTCCTTTTGCTGGATGAGTCTTCTCTAGAGCAGAAAAGCCTCAGTATATTGTAATCCCTAAATAAGTAATGGAGCGTTTATTATTTTAAAGAAGTATTTGGAGTGATTTCAATTTTTTTTACCCCGTAAGAGATTTTATTGCCATAATTGCTGCTGGAACTTGGAGGATTTTAAGATAAACTATACCTTTAACATTCATGATCAATAAGCATGTTGGTCCAAATCAGAAGTAATACATATATAGGAGTTTTTGTAGTGACTCTTCTTGTAGTATATACTGTATTGCTATTACGTTAGGTCCCTGGAACAGATAATGAGATTATATAATCTTCTGGCAAATTGTCACCTTAACCTTTGCATATACTTATACATGTTGCATGAGGAATGGAACAAAGTTAAGGTGGAGGATGGGCTTCTCTGAGTCAGGTGAAGTGATAACAAGTGAAAGAGGATTATATACCAGTTGGAGACTAGCTGTATCCCTTACTTGGTCATTCCTAAGTATGTATTACATTTGCGGTCTTATAAAGATGTAGTTTTTGTGGGGCTAAAAATGTCCTGGTTTGGAGAGTGCTAGCTATTTTGCTAGCTAGTGATTTTTCAACTAAGAATCTATTGGCAAAGATTTTCTATTTTGTCAATCCCAGATCCTACCACAAGAAGAAGTGCAAAAACTGGCCCCACAGCTCGCAACAGATATGCTAGTCAATGGACTCTCAACAGACCCCATCCCACCATATCGGCCCACACCCTCACCACAGACTGGAGGCTGCCAACACCCAGAGCTGCAGGATCAGTGGACAAAGAAAGTGACAGCTACAGCGTCAGTCCCTCACAGGACACAGGTATAATTTTTGTGGCATTCTAAAGCAAAGATGGGACAGTTATACCCAAGATAAGTTACTATATTTGGTGCTCTGACTAGCAAACTTTTTTCTTTTAAAATAAGGGTTTTTTCTTAAATGTGCTGATTAAGTGCAGTGTTTACTGAGTATGCAAGCACCTGCCAATTATGGTAACAAAAATATTGCATGTGACTGCAAACTGAGACTCCAGAGGCTTTTGATGATTCGTCTGTAGGTCATTTTTATGGTCGCAAAAATTGTGTACTTCCTGAGTTCTCAGGAAAAGGTATAAAAATTTGCTGCATAAAATGACACTGGCCAAGAAGTGGCAGTACTAGTAATCAGGAAAATGGCCAAGTCAAAAGTGGAATGGTTTTAATCTTTGAGCAACATCGAGGTAAAATTTTAATTTTCTGGTGGTGTAATTTGTCCAGAGGGATTTGATTCTAAGATGAAAAAGTTAAGGAGAAAACCTCAATAAGGGCTCAATCTAGCACTCATTGAAAATGACAAGTCTTGGATCAGCTAAACCCTGTTTTCCTGGGAAACAACCATTTGTTTAAGTTCATCTTTCTAAATGATCAAAAGAGGAAAAGTAAATATAAAATTATGTCTTCAATCTTAATAGTATCTTTGTTAATTTCTCAAGTAATAAGGAAGCTGTGGGGCTAGAAAATGAAGCTTTGTGTATTTCTGCTCTGTATTGAAATAGTGACAAATATATCAGTAGGTTAGTTATGGCAAGTTATCCAGGAAAAAGGCATGCAGCTGGTCCAAAGTTAGGTTACAAATGAGAAAAAATATTTTGCTTTGTATTTGATAAGAGGGTAAATTCTTTGTTTCACTCCAGGTTTCCAAAAAGAAACTACCTGTAATTCAACAAGGCAAAGCATAAGATATATAAGGAAAGTCACAGAGGGTGCCTCAGTGTGGGCATGGATGTTTGTTTTCCTGGGGACAAGTAGCAGTGGCACAAGGTGTGCTGCTGCTACTTGTCCCCAGGGAATGTCTGTCCCACATGTTTTCTGACGTGTGGCAGATTACCCCGTATCAGGTAGGGGAGGCTGGGGCCAGCAACTGTGCTTGCCCCTGCAGCCTTACCGGTGGTCCTGGGGGCCTCCTGGGGCTGTCACCATGGCAGGAAGCCTAACCAGCAGCCAGAACATGGCTCCAGTGTTGGGTGGCTCATGCTACTGCCACGTACACCACCCTGCTTTTTTCAGTATGGGTTGTTTTGACCCTGGGATCTCCCCCTCCACCCCCCCAGTGTTGCAAGGTAGCAGCATAGGGAATGCCTGCATGTGCAGTGTGTGGCACCATAGATGGGTCCGTGGTGCCACATACCGCACGTCTGCCCTCATCTGGATGAAGCCAGAGAAGCCAGATTCCAGAAGACACAGGCACCCAAAGCCTTATGTACAAATAGTATTTTACTGCCTTAAATTATATGAGGGGGTTTTTTAATCTAGTTGTTCTCTGAATAAAAAAAAACAAGCAGCTTGCTTGTCTTAATCAAGGTATTCTCTGAATTATAAAAAACAGGCAGCTTGCTTGTCTTAGTCTACAAATTCTTCAGTGAGGTTTTTGAAAAAAATGTTGAAGTTGATCCCCTGGCCACATCCCCACAAGCAGGAACATGTGGTTTGTGGTGCCTCAAAGCTTGTTGAGGCACTGTGAAATGCACATGGAGCTCTTGATTCTGTTCTCCATGTTGCATATTTTCAGTGCAGTGACAAAATTAGATACCAGGAAATCCTGGTATCTAAAAAAACTGCAGCAGAAAAAAAGCAAGGTGGTACACATGGCTGCAGTGTTTGCTGCCTGAAACCAGAGCCAGGTCAGCCAGAGCCACACTCCGGCTACAGGCCAGGCTCCACCACCACTGTAGCTCCAGGAGGCCCCCAGGACACACAGGTAAGGCTGCTGGGGTCAGCCCAGATGCTGGCCCCAGCCTTTCCTACCACACCTGAGGCAATATGCCATGCACCAGAGCACACATGTAGGGATGTGCCTGGAAGCAACTAGCAGTGGCACAAATAAGCGTCACTGCTATTTGTCTCCGGGAAACATACGTTCCCGGTCATGGGGATGTGCCCCCTAAATCCATATTTAGGCATGCTTGAAAATAGTGTCATTTTCAGAAGTGGTTGAATGCCAAGTATAGCCTGTTAACCTGCACTGGCCTTCTGAGAAGAGTAAGCAATATGCCTAGTCGCAGGGGTTGGCAACCTTTTTCAATCCACAGACCAAAACAAGCCAGCTTCTGCCGAATATGGGGGTTGGACTAGAGGACCTCCTGAGCTTGCTTCCACCCTCATTTTCAGTGATAATTTTCTATGATAATGTGAGCTGGGTGGTGTCAGCAATGCATCAACGGTGAGGGGGAATTTACCTGTGCCCCTGCTGGAACCACACAGCTGACAGCTGCACCTGCGCTGCTTTAGCTTCTGCCA
>NW_017729032.1:210800990-210802571 GCF_001723915.1 Gavialis gangeticus
GTGCCCCCTAAATCCATATTTAGGCATGCTTGAAAATAGTGTCATTTTCAGAAGTGGTTGAATGCCAAGTATAGCCTGTTAACCTGCACTGGCCTTCTGAGAAGAGTAAGCAATATGCCTAGTCGCAGGGGTTGGCAACCTTTTTCAATCCACAGACCAAAACAAGCCAGCTTCTGCCGAATATGGGGGTTGGACTAGAGGACCTCCTGAGCTTGCTTCCACCCTCATTTTCAGTGATAATTTTCTATGATAATGTGAGCTGGGTGGTGTCAGCAATGCATCAACGGTGAGGGGGAATTTACCTGTGCCCCTGCTGGAACCACACAGCTGACAGCTGCACCTGCGCTGCTTTAGCTTCTGCCAGCCCCCTGCTTCTCATGCACCCCCTTCCCACGCACCCCCTTCCCTCCCATTCTCTCCATCCAACCTGGCCTCAACACAGCTTTCCTCCAGCTGGAAGCTGCACTCTTCCTGCTGCTTGTGGAGGTGAAGGAGGAAAAGGGTGCAGAGAGAAGCAGCAGTGGCACTGGCACAGCTTCCAGCTTCTTGGCCTCTATGTAGCTCCTTACTGTTCAGCCCCAGCATAGGCACGGACACAGGCAAAGCCCTGTGGCTGTGCAGGTTGGATCCAGGGTCACCACGGGCCAGATGTGACCCCCTAGGCCATATGTTGCCAGCCCCTGCCCATTGTGCCCAGTAGTGTTTGCAAGTTTGAGCTCTTATCTTTTAAGAGCTTGCACCTTTTGTTATTTCACATAAATGCTGTCTAGCATTTAATACTGGGGCTATCTGGTCAACATTGCTTTTGTTATTATAAGATGCAGCATTAGAACAGCAAAATAAAAATATGTGCAACTTATATGAAAGATAAAAATGAATGAGTTTGTAAAAGCTAGCCAATTACAAATTCAAGAAGCATTCTATTTCTGGAGCAGATCTCTTCATTTCCAGTAATATTTGCTTTCATTCTTTGGCAAGAAGGGTAGATCTCATTGGCTGTGTCCAAACGAATGTAGCCATTTGTTTTTCCACAAACAACTCACTTTGACCCTACCTGACTTCCTGCCCCTGGGGCAGGGGGCTGGACTCGAGGATCTTCCAAGGTCCCTTCCAGCCCGAATGTCTATGAAATCTATGAACTAACAGCAGCACATCTTGTGCCGCTGCTAGTTGTCCCCAGGGAATGCCCATGCCACGTGTGCTCTGGTGAGCAGCAGGTCACCCCAGGTGGGGTAGGGCAGGCTAGAGCCAACAATTGTGGTGGCCCCAGCAGCCTTACCTGGGGGCCTCAGGGAGCTACAGCCATGGCAATCCTGCAGCAGGGAGCCTGGCTGGCAACCAGGGCATGGCTCCAGCAGGTCAGCCACCGGTTTTGGGTGGCACACGCAGCTGCCATGTGCGCCACCCCACTTCATTAAGGCACAAATTTTTTTGATCCTGGGATCTCCCAGAGTCAAGAAAACCCCACACTGTAGGAACACCTGCACTGTAGATGGGTCTGCAGGGCCACATACTGCACATTCATGCTCATCTGGATCTGGCCATCTTATAGTTTCATAGTTTCTAGGGTCGGAAGGGACC
>NW_017729032.1:210802582-210804242 GCF_001723915.1 Gavialis gangeticus
GTCGTGATCAAGGAAGCCGAAGCCCGCCTCAAAACACCATCTCTTCAAATTCTTTTAGAATTCCCTTAGAAAATCTTGCTAAGGGCATTCTAGTTTGTGAAAATTTTGTCACATATCCCAGTCACCCAAGTCATTTTATTTAATGAACACGTAAAGCGTCATTAAGGGGTGGAGGGGCGTTTATCATGCTAAAAGGTAGGAAAGTAGATTCACTACTTTGGTTAGCAAATTCTAAGGATGATTTTACAAGCATGGTTCACAGATACTTTACAACTTAATATCTACTCTTTAACATATCCTGGATTTTATGTGAGAATTACAATCTATTTTAAAATCAAAGTATTATGGGAAGTTTTGTCGTAGAATGATACACTCTAGAAAGGGTTTTGGTAACCAAACAGTATGTATACTATGCTATTTGATTCCTAAGGAAGGCATGGAGACAGGTTGATAAAACTAATATTTGAATGTTTAAACAGTTGAGTATTGAATTGTGTAACCAAGCATAGCATAGCTATGTTTCAGAATCAATACATGAAATTATATATGAAGTGTTACCAGTTTTGATTAACTTTCAATGTTTAGATTCAGATATCCAAATGTAAGCCAGGTTGTGTCATGGAGGCACAGAACTTAGCATTCCATGAATTTTCCCAGAGTAGGTTTTAAATTTAGTGAAACAAGTCCCCACAGCTGTACAAAAGTTTCATCTAAGCTGGTCCTAATTAAAGCTGGTCAGAAATTTTCTGATGAAAAAAGTTTAATCCAGAAAGGCCAATTCATCAGGCCTGATTGTTTTTTCATTCTAAGCACATATTACTGAATGAATGTTCACTAGATGTTGAGCAAAATTCCAAAGAAACACTGCCTGGGTTCCTGACAGATCTGTCCCTGGGGTGCAGGAAACTGTAAATCCTTGGCAGTAGAACAGATGTGACAGTCCACTGTGGCTATTGGTACTGTCTATGGAAATGACAAGAATGTCTATTCACTGAGAAGCTGCATGTTCCAGGGATCTTCCACTTTACCAGAAATTTTTAACCATTCTGGCTTTGGTCCCACCGAATAAAAAAAAAGAAAAGAAAAAAAAGTTGAAATTTCCTGTAAACCAGAAATCTTTCTTTTTGACTAGCTTTATTTCTAACCAAATGAAATTAATATGATATGTATATCATTTAAGTAGAGATGTGTATCATATTTAAGTAGAAGGTGTGTTTCTCATTGTGTGGCATGAAAATTGCAGCCAAGCTGTTAGGACACGATAAAAAAAAAGTTAAAGGCTTATACAGCTAGGGACAGAAATTACACATAAATTGGTGTAAGTGACCGAAAACTGGTTCAAATCCGTAACACAACAGAAGTTCAGTTCACATACACCACCTTCAAAATAGCCTAAACCAGTTTAAGATAAACCTGGATGGATGTAGTATCAGATTTAACTGATTTAGGTTAAATACGTTTATTGAACTTCTGTTCCAGGTCTGCTCCACATTCAAGTTAATTCAAAGTCCTCCATCATCCCAGAATGCTTTGCATCTCTCCTGCAAATATCCCCCTCGTAGGGTAGGCAGACTAGCCAAGATCCAAGCTGTCTACTCCTGCAGAGCAGGGAAGCATGTTCTAGGGCCCCCTGGCTTCTGGCCTGGCCTGAGCTACTATA
>NW_017729032.1:210809242-210818032 GCF_001723915.1 Gavialis gangeticus
GGGTAGGCAGACTAGCCAAGATCCAAGCTGTCTACTCCTGCAGAGCAGGGAAGCATGTTCTAGGGCCCCCTGGCTTCTGGCCTGGCCTGAGCTACTATAGGCACGTGTCTGCATTTCTGGAATCAAAAGTGAATGTCTGTTTACTTGCTTATTGGTTCAGTCTACACAGCTTAGACTAACCTGCAAAGATTCAATCAATTCAGCTTTGCGCTTTTTGACTGTCAGTACTTAGCCTTAGTGACCACAAAGTTGCCTCTAACTAATATGGTAGTGTCATTTTTATAAACTAACAATTATGGTTATTACTTTTTAATGAGAATCAGTAATAGGCTTAAAATTATACAAAACCTAGAGAAACCTAAATTTCTAAAATTCTCTGAAGTTCATACATACTGCAATGAAAATGTATAACATTCTACAAACTTTTCCACTTTATTGAGTAGAAACCTCTTCTCTGCTTCACTTTTCAGCGCTTGGCATTGCACTTGAGGCATGCTTTACAATATACCAAAGTCTAATTAAAACTTCATGCGTAATAGTGCTTGTTTAAAGGGAAGTTATGTCTCCAGGACAGAAAAGAGACAGTTCTAGGATATAAATGTTTTAAGTCTTTACCCATTAAAATTAAAGGCGAAGCAATAATTGATTTTAGCAGTGCTGTAAAATGCACTGGAATATCAGACTGGTAATGACCAAAATATATTACCTTCTTGGAGCTGCTTGCTCTATGCAGAGGGAGTTTATGCTCTTAGTTTGATTCCTGATAGAGAAATATCCCCATCACAAAAACATTGCCGCAATATTTGTCCTTTGCTGATGTTCTCAACAAAAAGCCAAGGGCTGATTGAGTACAGAAAATGAATTATTGTTTCTCTCCTTCTGAAACATGTCTGAAGTCCTGTCAGAATGGTCCTTGTCTGTCTACACTGGATCAGTTTTGAGGATAAACAGAGGATTTTTATCACTGCAAGCTTTAACTTCATTTTTAAAAAGTAAAGTAATTTATTTTTAAAATGTGAAAAAGTATCGTATTTTTCATGGAATAAAGGTTTTCTGTTAGTTGTAGAATCAAATACAAATAGGGCTGCAAGGGACCTCAGAAAGTCATTTAGTTTAACATCCTTCTTAAGACAGGATCATTTGCGTCTAAGCCACCCCAGCCAAGTGCTAATTTATGTGATGCTACTTAATGAGAACTCCTGCTACATTAATTAGAATAACCCATAATTATTATGTCATTGTCCAAACTAAATAACTACCAGGTATTTATAATGAAGTAGACTCAGGCAAATCATCTTTGTAACATTTTCTTGAATAATACACTGTAACGTCCTCAGTTTAGCTCCTGGAAATGACTATGCTGATCTATATCTCTTTGTTTTGGCTATTTAGATAGAGCAAGAAGCAGTA
This sequence comes from Gavialis gangeticus, assembly GCF_001723915.1. Lineage (NCBI taxonomy): Eukaryota > Metazoa > Chordata > Crocodylia > Gavialidae > Gavialis > Gavialis gangeticus. The sequence continues at coordinate 210,810,653 of NW_017729032.1, forward strand.
TGGTGTCTACAGAAAGTGCCTCCTCTACTTACGAAGAGTTAGCAAGAGCCTACGAGCATGCTAAGATGGAAGAGCAGCTGAGACATGCCAAGTTCACCATCACAGAATGCTTTATATCGGACACATCATCAGAACAGTTAACGGCAGGGACTAATGAGTATACAGACAGTCTGACCTCAAGCACACCATCAGAATCGGGGATCTGCAGGTTTACTGCATCACCCCCTAAACCTCAGGATGGAGGGCGTGTGATGAACATGGCAGTTCCAAAGGCACATCGGCCAGGTAAGGGCACTCAGCTAACATTTTGTTTCTTAGGATGAGAATTTCATCAAATGCATAGCACAGTTAATGAAATGAGGTAAAATGTAATGAAGGAGAAAGAGGTTTGTGGTATTTCCAGTAAGTTTTTATGGAATAAATAATCAGTTTTCATCATAACTCATGTTATGTTCAGTGTAATTTTATTTCCCTGTATGCAGATATTGGTGGGAAAATGGTAAAGTAGAAGGCTTTCACTGATTTCAAAGGATTGCCCGAAACCCTTATTAAAATTGGTTGCGGACAGATACAGTACCTCTCAGTGATATCACTGATCTGTTGTACAATGTCCTTGTCATGAATATGTAAAAAATTCTGTCGAAAAGCAGGAAAAAAAAAAGCAGGAAAAAAAAAACCCCATCAAGGGAACTGTGTAGTGCTAAAAGGATCTGGAGCCTTTTACCCCTAGGTTACTAACATAAATGCATCTCAGGCTATTAGTATCTGAAACCCTTGGTGGAAACTGACGGTGCCTATTAGTTTCAGTTCAGCTTCATAGAAATAAAAAAAAAAAACATTATTTTTAGTGACACCCTTATCTGTTTAGAGTCATAGGTATGTATGATGCTCCTCAACCTAGTATGCCATAATCTATTCTACCTTCTGTGAAGATTTTATAGTCTAGGTTGGGCAATACATGACATGGCACAGGGGAAACTGTTGTTGTTTAAGAAGCATTTACACAGTAAAAACTCATTAAGATATTTGTTTCCTAATTATATCCATTGTGTTAACTACATTTTAAATGCATTTTATTTGTAATATTATGGCTCTTGGCACACATTACACTTAAGATGTGATTAACTAGCTAATCAAGGGTTATTCCTGCACCAGCAAGTAGCAAGCTCCCCTAGCTGGGACCTCCATCAGCTGATGGAGCTCTGTAGCAGCTCCTGGTTCCTGAGGGTGGTCATGATACCCCCTGGTGTCCAAGCTCCCTGGCCTCACTTCAGCTCCTCAGGAAACCCTCCCTTGGTTGACTCATCTGCCATACTTTGATGTATATTGTATTTCTTCTGGAGGCTGCCCAGGACCCTGAAGTGAGCCTCAGTTCACCTCGCCCTCTACTTCTCAAGCCCAGCTAGCACTAGTCTTGCTCTCAGACACTAAGTCAACTTAGGGGTATTAATTGTGGCCTCCTGTGGCCCCCATAGCTACACCCATGCCTCACAGATGTCACCTTAGATCCATGAACCAGCTTATACAGAACTCAGCCCTCTTGGTTTTAGCCTGATGGTTATTCTTGATGTAGACTGCCAGCTTATGTCCACTTCCTCTGACCCAGCTTTCAAGCCTCAGCCTGGTCTGGCCTTTGGCCCAAATCACCCAGGTTTGGCCCTTGACCCATCTCACTTGGGTTTGGCCCTTGACCTGTCTCACCCGTGGTGAGCCCTTGGCCCTCTCCGTCCTTGGCACGTCTCACCTGGGATTAGCCTTTGGCTGTCTCAGTGCATGGCCTGTCTCACTCAGGATCACCCCTTGGCCACTGACCCATCTCTTGGGTTCAGTGCTTGATCCTCTTGGCCCTTGGCCTGCCCAATCTCATTTGGATCTGGCCCTTGGCTCCTCTCTCAGGTTCGACCCTTGGCCCTCTCAGCTTGAACTTACCCCTGTCACACAGGATCTGCCCCTCTTGGCTTTAGCCTGCCCAGATAGGGCTCAGAGCCCTGGGACACCTTCCTGGCACCCCTGTGCAGCCTTCTATCCTCCCATTCAGCCACTGCTCCATCCTCTGGTAAAACTGAAACTTGTAATGAAAGCCAACTGCTTTACATAAGCATGCAAAGCTCTGCCTGGGTCACCATGCTGCTGCAGAAGCCTCTTCTCCACTCATTGGCCACTACACTGCCCTTCTGCCATTCATTTCTCCACTACACTGCCCCTCTTCTCAGGAACTCAAGCTTATATCCCCTAAGCTCCTCTTCTGGTCAGGCACTTTGTCCTCCCAGCTTGATGGGCAGCTTACTGAGCCCAGACTGTGGTTACTCCCTTGCCGCTTTCCCTCTTGCAGCTAACCCCTGTTCAGCTGTCTGGAGCCCTTTCTGCTACAGTATCTCTCTCAAAGTAATAGGCTCCCCTGGCTCCCTGTTACAGGCTCCCAACCATGGACGCACACCATGTGCCCCTGCACCTGGAAATCCTGTCAGCTCATGGGACTCCAAGCCACAGGAGTATGTGGTGTGTCCTGGAAGCTGGGAGCCCCACTAGCTGATGGGGCTTCCAGCTGTGGGAGCATGCTACTTGCCAGTGAAGGGGGAGCCCAGGATCATGATCCAAGACTCCCCCTGCACAGGCAGTAAGGCATGATGGGATCTGATGAAGATCCCACAATTGCCTCCTGCCATGCAAGTGTGGCATGGCAGGCAGTGCAATTGTGGGATCCTTCATCAGATCCCTTCATGCATTTACTTGTACATCTACCAAGGGCCAATACATCCATTGTGTTTTAAATGCATTACAAATGCATTATTTGTAATGTTAGGTTTAGTAAGTTCTGTGTGGATCAGTATCAGGGCAGATTATATATGTATAAAGCATTTGTGGGAACCAATGTAACATAAGTAATAAGTACGCTAATAGAACAGAGAGAGGGTGGAGGGTTTGGAAGAGGGGAAGGAAACATAACAAATAGTACTTGAGATATGCATTGTGAACTAGGAACAGGCATTGTAGAAAGCAAGAAGGGGTTTGTGAGAGAAGGATACAAGATGAACATGCAAGAAATTAAGAAAAGCAAAAAACAAAAAAAAAAGTAAAAGAAAAAGAAAAGAAAAGAAAGAAAAAAGAACATTGTAATAGATTGTCCAGGGAATTACTACGACATACCAAAGGATTATTGTCAGATGAATAGGGGAATTCTGCAGTAAAATAAATGACAGATTCTGATCCAGCTACATGCTGGAAATACAAACTGAGAAGATATTTGTAGGTAGGTAGAGAGATTATATACATATTCAGAAAACAAGAATTGTAGGGAAATTTTTTCTTGCTTTGCTCAGGGGAAATTAATTCCACAGCTATGTAGAAATTAAAATCTGCCCTAACCAGTCAGTGAACAAAAAGGTTCTACAGTTTCCTTAGACAAATAGTTTGCTCTAATCTTTTCATATTTCTAAATATATTATGTATGCTTTGTTAATGTTTGTAAGTGTTGTAATGTGCTCTAAGTAATGTAGATACTCCCTCAGGATATCAAGTATGCTACAATTTAGTCCCCACATGTAAGCTAAAAGCTCCAAAGATTTAAAATACAGCACAGCCCTCCAGTGAATTGCAGACTTGCAATAATCTCTTGGGCCATTAAGTAAACTTGCATGAATTCATGTCAGTTTTCTTGCTCAATATTAACTTTCTTTTGCTATGAAGAGGGACAGCTTATCTTGTGACTTAGCAATTTTATCTGATAACTCGGAACAGCGCTGGAAGTGGAATAATGTGAATGTAGCTGGTAGATAATAAATGCATCTTTAACATGTTCTTTAAATGAATGATACTTTGCAACTTAATCATCTGAGATGAAAAAGAAAATTTTGAGTGGGGAGATTCTTGAATACTAGCAGATAGCTTAATATTTTCACTATCCAAATAACCTATAGAAAACTTTTCTTCATTTCACCAAAACATTGATGAAGTCACATGAACATTATTAATAACAACATTACAATACCTAAAAGGCATTGCTTTACATTTGGTAGCATTTTTTAAATGTTTAAACTTCCTGGATGAAACCATCTGAGCACCCATACCTTGGCAATACTCACTGAGCCTGGTTTTCTTCTGTAAGGTCATTCTTTCATGTCAAAGAGCACTTTAGTCTGTCTGTTTCCATGTTGTTTTTATTTTCCATCTCTGTGTCCTTCTTGCAGAGTCATTGTCTATAACCTCTGTTGCCACCTTCTTAATTTTTGACCTTACCTTTCAGTCAAATTGCTTGTAAACTGTCTGTTGCCAAGAATTGTGCTTGTAGGGATGTGTCTAAATAATGACTGTTGTTCAAAAAATACTTCCCAAAAAAGTTTGGGGGTTTATAGAATATCCTACTGGACATTTTGAAAAACTGAAAGTGTTGAAGCTAAACCACTTGAGAGCTTTCCCACTAAAATTTGCTGATCTGCATGAATATCAGATATAGACATTTGAAAAGAGATGTTTGTGTCAAAGATTTTGGAATACTTTTGGCAGATAATCATGTCACTCAGATATTTGGCTACCAATTCCTTATTCTGTTGCTATCATCAATGCCTGATGCAATGAAGAGAACTATAGAACTTCAGGACCCAGTCCTTCAAATTTCTGAGTGGCCTGTGAGGTGCTGAGCTCCTTATACTCAAGTATATTAATTTGCTCAGCCACTAAAAGGTTTGAGTACATCTCAGGACAAAAACCAGTAGTTGCAGCACCTGACTCATCAAACACGCTAGCATTTAAACCAGTAGACTTCCCCATTGAAGGTGGTTAACGGTAAGCAATGGGGAGCTCCTGGGCCTATTTGAAAGCGGGAGAAAGAAGGGACAAGTCAGATTCGATATTCCCTTGTTCTTATCCATGCCAACTGCAGCAAAGAAGCCAGGGTAAGATTTACACCTTTATAGGCTAAACTTCAGAATAGCCATCTAATTCCCATTTTGAGTTAAGTTTGAATGACTCATCAAATATCAATGCAGGCTTAAAAAATGATATTTTACAGAATTTTAGGTGTGAATTAGGACTGCCTTTCCAAAACCTCTACATGTTAACTACAACTCTAACAGTGTAATTAATAGCTTGTAATAGAAGCCCTCTACTTTTTCCAGTCTACTTTGTCAACCTTATAAACCTGTGGAGTGAAATGGGAGAGGCAAGCTTCTTTTCTCATCCAGTCAGCTGTGTTCCAGATGTCTTGTTTTCCTATGCCCATGCTTAGTTTCAGGTGGCACTGAGAATTGGTTTCTGCCTTGGATTTCTTCTTTTGCCTTATTCATGATGTTTAGTCTACATGAACAAGAGTCATTTACATGAAGTCACTCCGTGCAATTGAGGGTACAAAGTAATGACATAGCATTCAATCATAAATGAGGTGGCAGTCATTTAAAAAGGAAAAAAATGATACCTAATAAAACAATAGCTAATAACATTGGAACAAAGGCTAGGTACAGACATTAAAAAAGCCTGAGGTGGTTGTGATCCAAGTGATGCACTTTAAGCAACCTAGGTTAGTTCAGGACCGAATAGAACACAAGTTAGCCCTTCGGTGGGTGGGAGGCATGCACAGGCTTCCCTGGCTGAGGCTGAGACCAGCAGCTTGGGGGCACTGCATCACAAAGCAGTGAAGGGAGGAGGGACTATCTGGCACAGAGGGAGCAGTCCCCCCTCCTCTCACTGCTCTATTGTGCAGGGACACAGATGCAAGGATTGCCATCTCCCTCCCTCCCTGCCCCCCACCTGGCTGCTGCTGACAGCTGGCTGAAGGCAGGAGGCAGGGCTGGACACACAGCAGGCTGAATTCCAGTGTGCTACCCTGTGATGGAGCATTACTGGGGATCCACAAACAGCCTGGGATGCCCATAGACAGTGACCTAACTTGAGTTGGGAGGGGATCTGGTACAGATATTCAATAGACCCGTCTAACCAAAATAGCTTAAGTCTGATGCCACATCAATACAGGTCTATCTTAGACTGGGTTAAAAAGAGTCTATGTGCACTGAACTTCTGTTCTGTTACAGGTATAGGCCGGTTTCTGATCACTTATACCCATTTGTGTAATTCTGTACCTAGCCAAAAATTACTTTGATTTGCTAAATTAGAGATGTGCAGCATTACTGAAAGATCCCTTGACTATTAGACCAAGTTCTTAAAGAACTCAGATTATCAAGCCTATTCAGCTACAGTATGCCTTACCCTACAGCATCACAAAAAAATCTATCATTTCAAGAACAGGTTAGACAGACACTTGACTGGGATGGGTTTAGTCAGGGATGATCCTGCCTTGAGTAGGGGAGTGGAGTGGATGACTTCATGAGGTCCCTTCCAGCCCTACTTTCCTATGATCCTTTTATCCTGTTCCCCCTGGTATAAGTACACTTTCTAACATAATATATTTAGGGTTTGCATGAATATCCGTTGGTTCCATTTTTCTAAGTAATATTGAAAAATCACAGGTGCTGGAAATAAAGCAGAGAATTAACATGGTTCTAAATTCTCACATTTAATGTTTCAAAGGCATATTTTAAACAGCACCAATAACTAATTTGTAACTAATAGTTACAAATCTATATATGGCTCTTTGGGAAGAATTCAGATAATTTGCAGTTTGGGCACCTACATCAACTTTAACACAGTATTTTTCCCTTTATTTTTCTAATAATGTCACTTGTACATTGGAGATCACTGATCAAAATAAAGTAGGTCAGTTATGCCTGCTTGTCACTAGGTTCCAAAATGCAAGAGCCTGGTTTTCGTCCACCTTCTGGACAAGATCAAGGCTGGGGTTAATAGAAGTGTCTCATTAATCATTGCCTTGGAACACCTTGACTTGCACATCTGCAGGTCCAGAACAAGAACAGTACATAGGTTTTGTGACATTCACTGATTCAGCAGTAAAATCTCACTGGGTGCCCAAGTTCAGGTCATCTTGCACTGATGATAGGCAGATTGCACAGCATGCTGCTATGATGGCATTGTGTGCTAAAATGAAGGTTAAAAGAACAAAGGAATGTTAAAGAGCACAACTGCATTTTAAATATTGGATGTGAAACAACCTTTATAAAGAGAGGACCCCAGTGCTCGTTGCTAATGTAGTGTTAATGCAGTATACCAGGGGTTGTCAACTGGGGGGTACGCTTATCCCTGTGGGTACTTGGGACAGCCCTAGGGGGTACGTGTGACAGTGTGGGGAAGTGGTGCAGAATGGTAAATGCCGGTGGCGGCCACTGAGTGCAAGCTCCCTGCCCCCTGCCATTCACCACTCTGTGCCACCACCTTGTGCTGCTTCCTTACCCCCCACCATTCACCACTCCGCACTGTCGCTGCTTGCCACTTCCCCATGCACTGCCAGCCATCAGCACACACCCCCCATCTGAA
>NW_017729032.1:210818044-210832042 GCF_001723915.1 Gavialis gangeticus
TGTCTCCCTGCTGCTGTGCCCCCTGCCATTCACCACTCTGTGCCACCACCTTGTGCTGCTTCCTTACCCCCCACCATTCACCACTCCGCACTGTCGCTGCTTGCCACTTCCCCATGCACTGCCAGCCATCAGCACACACCCCCCATCTGAAAAAGGGTACCCCCCAGAAGGGGTACACTCCTTTAAAAAGGTTGAAAACCCCTGCACTATAACGGTTGAGAAACAATGGTGCCAGGATATTGTTAGGATTGCATCTAATCTTCAGACTTCAGAGCTCCTGTAAGTCAGCTAGTTCATATAATTCTTTGATTTTCAATATATCAGATGAAAGCACTTTGGAAATAAACTATAGAAACTTCTAAACCCATTTCAAACAAGATTAGGCAGGTAGCTGCCCAAGTCGAACAACATTCAATGACACCTTTGTTGTCTGTGTGAAACGAGCTAGTGGCCTTAGTTTGTGTTTTAGTGGATAGATGTCTATATGACAGCCCCCATCACCAACTTTGCCACTAAATGGCAATCTCAGTAGCAAGATCAAGGATTGAATGGGCCTGGAAACTGAACCATAATTTCAGCACTGAAGACAAACATGGCACATTAGCGTGTTCGTGTTAGGAAGTCTCCACTGCTGCCGCCCAAGGATTCTGTCATTCTCCAGGGCTGTTCCTCAGAACCCACATTTAAAAACCAGGTGTGGAGTTGGGAATAGAAAAAAGTGCCCCCTTTTCTTGCCTTCTGCTGCCCTTTCAAAGATTTTTAAATGTACAGTAAATGGATAATTGTAGAAGTGAAGCTGGTTGTGTTTTCTAATAATGTTGCTTGTTTCCAAAAACAAACAATTGAGTTATCACAATAATTATTCTTAATGACAATAAGCATACCCTTAGCATGGCTTATTAAAAATAGATTTGTATTATTGTCATTTTAAATCTTGTTGATGGCCTGAGCTAAAACACTATGTGTTTTTCATCTCTTTTTCCTAAATGACTGGAAAGTGAAAAGGTTTGGTGATATTTCAGTAGAAATATATGCATTGCCATGATGGGTTGTTAGGCTCTCCATTCACCTATGTCCCTAATCAGTAGCAGTCACAAAAAGAAGTGTGACCAAGGAATAACCAAAAAACCTAGATCCTGTTTAGTGTAACTAGTAAAAAGCTAGTTTTTGCACAGGCAAAAACTGGGACACTCGCCTGATGCTAAGCAGTAAAAACACCTTTCTCCTCCATTTCATTAATGGCAAGGTCTCACTGAACTTCATTGGCATGATATAAGCCTTGGTATGATATAAGCCTGTCTAACACTATGAAAATAGCACTGTCTCACCCTTCCCACTCTAGCCCTGGGTACTGTGTTTACCCAATACCCAAATCCAGAGAGGACACACTTGAAAATGGAATTTGTATCCTACTTTCCCGTTCAAATTGAAAACAAATTTACTTGGTTCAAGATCCATTTGAGCATGTCCCGTTATCTAGTGGGACATAGAGGGAAGACAGACTTTGGCATCATAATAATTGATCAGTGCTGAGGAACAAATAGTCTGCCAGAGGTGCTGATAGAGCTGCATCCCCTCTCCCAGCCTCTTCCCCCGCAACTCACCAGTGCACTGTCAGAGCATGTAGGGATTTTTTTTTAAGCCCCCAAAGCAGGTAAGAATCCCCCATTTCCTCTCTGTGCTCAAGGGCAGGTCCCTCCCCCTCCCCTGATCCCCTGCCTGTGGCTGCTGCTTTTCCTTCTGTCCTGGGGGCAGGGAAAACTTCAAAGCTGCTCCTGCCCACTCCAGCCAGGCTTTGTGGGGTCTGGGTTTAGTGACACAGCAGAAGTGGTGATGGGTGAAGGGTAAATTCCCAGTCCCCTAGGAGTAAGTACAAGGAATGGGAACTCACCCTTCCCTGCCCATCATTGCTCCCACTGTTGCTTCTCTCAGCTGAGCCCAGACCCTGTGCAGCCTAGACAGAGCAGGAAGGAGTGGCTTTACAGCTCCCCCTGCCCTCAGGACCTCAGGGAAAGTAGAAGCCACAGGCAGGAGAACAGGGAAGGGAAGGGGGGCTGGGGGAGGGGGGGGCTGTCTGCTGCATAGCAGGGCTGGACCCTCCCCTCTGCTCCCTGGCCAGAGCTTCGGCAGAGACTTGCAGGCACAGCAGAATCTGCTGGCTTCCCTGTGTCCCCCCTCCTCCCACCCTTTCACAATTCGCTGCTTAAGCAGGGATCCCTTCCTCCTCTCTGCCACAGAATGGATCATGGCCAGCATGTGGTATACTAGCTAGTGCTGTGTAAGGCTCCAGCAGAGACTGCAGACACAGCAGGGTTTGCCTGGCTTTCCACTGCCCTACCCCTGCCCCCCACACTCACTGCTCAAGCAGGAAATCCTTGCTTCCCAACTCCCACAGCACAGACCCCAGCCCCACAGACCCTAGGTATGTGGTATGCTAGCTAATGCCGAGTGGTGTCTGTGTGTGTCTCTCTCCAATTTCACTGGGACAGGCAGACAGAACAGCAACTGCCTAAGGCTGTTTGGAGCCAATCAACAGGTCAGTCAATAAGCTGTTTAAGAAGTTTGAAGTAATGGAGAGAGACCATTGTTTTGCTAATTGGGTGATAAAGACTGTTATCACTATCAGTCCCTAGCTGGCTTGCTTGCCTGTCAGTTTGCTGCAGAAAGCATGATGAAGCAGGGAAGGAGATTGAAAAGCTCTGTATCATCAACAGATGCATGCACTACACTGCCCACCTGCCTTGCCTCACAGTGCTAGCCCGGGGCTGGGGGCTGGCAATACTCCTGCCCCTTGAGCAGCCAGCAGCGAAAAGCTTGGCACTGTGGAGGCAGACCTCCCTAATGAGAGAGTCCATGCCTCCCTCAGCTCCATGCGGTGCAAGGGAAGGAAGAGCTGCTCTAGCACCCCCAGGCTTCTAGCCTGACCCACTGCAGGCATATGCCTGAATTTTCTCAGTCTAGAGAGAATGTTTGTCCAGTCTCAAACCAGTTCAGTGTAGCCAGGTTAGATTAACCTGCAAAGAGTGAATCAATTCAGGCTCAGGCTTTTTGAACATCTGTTCCTAGCCACAAAGGGCATAAATAACCCCCAAAATGGCATGCTTGATCTAAGTTGGTTGACCCAAGTAGGTGCACTAACTTAGATAGAGGTCCAGTTAACCCAATCTAAGTAAATTTAATCTGATCTCACAAATACCTGTGTGCATTCACAGCGCAGCCCTGGACCTGGGAAAACCCAGCCACAGGCCACAGACCCCAGCCCTGGGACTGCACTATTCCCACTCCCCTGACCCTAACTGTGCTATTTTTAGTTCCCTACCAACCCTCCTGGAGCCAACAAGACCCCTCCCCCCTTGCAGACCCACCTGTCCATCCCTGCACCCCAAATTATTTTGACTGGGATTACCATGCAGCCTCCAGGAGCAGCAAATGACTGCACATGCCGCTCTAGGTCTACATTCGTGCAGTTTAAAATAAGCCGTGTGAACATAGATTGGATGTGGAAAGCAACTGTACACACCCTTCCACATGTCAAGCCCAAATAGGCTGCACTAGTTTAATTGTATCTACAGCAGGAGTATTCTGATGCTTTTACTATTGCTGTAGAGCAAAAACAACAAAAAGTGTAAGTTTAGGTAAGCCCAGAGATGCAGAGGCAATCATTTTTGCTCACAAAAGCCTTCAGACTCAATGCTGAAGATTACCTTTTGCATGCGAAGTGCTGCTTTATAATCCCAAGCAGAAGATGAAAATTAAAGGGCAGTTGGGTCACAAAACCTGTTCTTCAATATTCAGACATTAGGGATAAAAGTAAGCTACTCAGCAGAATAACCAATATAAGTTCCTCTGGCAACATATATATATATGTTCAGAGGGGTGCATTTATTTCCAAACATTAGCCCTGCAAATCAGAAAGGGATATAATGAGTTGAAGAATGTTGGAGCTGAGGTTTCACTTTTTACCTAGTGAAGAGCAGAGTGCAGAGTGGAGGAAAAATCTATTTTGAGACTTGATTCCTGCTAAAAAGTTGCTGGCACTGCTTCATGGAGTTGCAGTTGTAACTGAACCCTGAATGAATTCAGACCTAACCTGAGAAAATTATAGCTTAATGCTCCTTTTCCTCCTCTGTCTCTCTTCACTGTGTATGTATGCATGTACATACGTATTTCTGCATTGGCTGAAAATATAGCTGAGTCCAAGCTGTAAAGTCCGCCTCCAGATCCAGACTGCACTTTCTCAGGGACTAGGGACCAATTAAATTTGGAATTGTGGTTTAGGTCCTTCTCTCTCACCGGTTACCCTTCATTGCCATAGATCTATAGTTTTCATGAAAATGGCTGGAATCACATTGAGGTTCTCTCTGCTTTGGGAAATCCAGAAGAAATATTTTTGCTCGTATGAACATTACTGATGTCATTAAAATTACCTTCTATTCCTTTATATCTTGTGTGGTTATTTATGAAATGTGAGACAAGTCAAGTGCTGCCAGAATAACAGGCCTTTACATCCAACTTGCATGGGCACAAATTACTTCATAAGGCTTTAGAGAAGCAGCCCAGCCCTTTTATTTTGGAAAGGAGTCCAGAGTTCCTCTCCAGTTACCATCAACATTTAGTAGCTGGCAAAATATCTAATGAGAAAGGTTACCCAGCTCTCTGAAAAACTTGTTTAATATTGTTTTGGATCTCAGTCTGGATGTACCCATCCTATTTCCCATTCCCTTTGTATTTTGAGAAGATATTCAAGACCTGCCTAAAGATTCCAACAGAAAAGTCTGATATGGATAATGGGGAGGATAACTCCTTCCTCCATTGTATATTTGCACTGTGTAGTTAAAAATACAATAGAGAATTCTTTCCTTTCCTTTCCTTTCCCTCCTTCCCCCCTCCCTGCCTGCCTTCCTTCCTTTTTTATCAAAGGCTTGGTGCTGAAAGTGTTAGTGTTTCCAAACTGTTTTGATTAATCAGCACAGAGTGGCAAAGGAGTCAAGTGTAGGTTCAGTATTAAGAAAACTGCATGAGCAGGCAAATAAAGCAGGCAGGTGGAAAAACACTGGTGTAGGCAGAATGGTTGTAAATAAAAAGGCAGTTCATTGGCCTGTATGTTTGATGTTCACCGGGAAGTCTTTTAACATGCACGTTGTGTACTCACACACCTCCTGATTCTGAAGTTATTCCACTGGCTCAGTGTTGCAGAAATGACATCTACAGTCTTATTTTCTATGGCTTCCCCCATGCTTGGGGTAGCTATTTATTCATTTTGCTTTGTGCTGTTAGGAAACTGGGAGCACATTAGCAAGATTCGAACTATGCTATTTGACTCTTGTCAGAGGAGGAACACATCTGTGTTGAAAACAAATGTCCCACATCCTCTTTTAGGTTGCCTCTCTGTGGTATATTAAAGGCTTTTCCTTCATGAGCCTTGACAAGTTGGAGGTTCTACAAACATGAAAGCCATTAATTCTGCATTTAATAAGGAATAAGTACATAGGAAAAAATTATTGGCTTGTGTTATTTCCCTAATTAATTTGCAGAGGGAGGCTTATTTTACAAGGTTTTATGACCTGCTATTGCGTTAATATTGGACCGAAAAGGAACAGATCAGTAGCCAAATTGGTATTGTATTAGAATGCCGGGGTAGATTAAGGGCTTAAACACTGCAACTGCTTTGATGCAATCCAAAGTGTCCTAGGCAGCTTTAATGTGAGTGTTCCGTTTTATAGAGTGTGAGAGGTCTGCGAGTCTGACTCCGTTCAGCAAGGATAAAAAGGATGGAGATTAGTTTTCTAGTTATTATTTATGAATTAATAAAGGTAGTATAAGACAGCTTTAACTCATCCTTTTGTTAGGAGAAAACAGAATGATAGCAGTTTCCCACAGAGTACAATAAGAGTTTCTTAGCAGAATAATTATATACTGTTTTCCTCTTGTTCTTAAATGAGGCCATATTTGTACTGTAATTTGAAAGTTTACGATGTTTTTTTCAAAAGTGGCAGAGACATAGTTGGCTATTTTGGCACCCTGGGCAAAGCAGTGGGGGGAGGGAGGATGTTGTGTTCATCTGAGGGACGGATAACCAGTGAATCTTACCTTCAAGACACTTGCTACATCTGCTATGGTGCAGGGTTACCATACCTTGGCTGCAGCAGCCAACCCAGCATAGGCTTAGGACAAGCCCCCGACAGCCTGGCTGCAGCAACCCCAAGAGGTGGGCTTCTCATTCTGGCAGCTTTTCTGAGCTACTGCCCCCTTTCTGTCCCTAATTATTAAGCTACTAGTAAGTGTCGCAGACTGCTTTAGCTTACAGTGTTTTTGTTTCTTTTTTTAATGAACCCCCGCCCAAACTGTTCAAGAACATAAATTTCCTTATCTTATTATTTGTTAAATGGGAAACAGTGTTTAAAATCTTATTTTCTTCTCATTATTCATGTTAATTGCTTACATCTTACTGGCGAATGAGTGCCTAGACTGCAAAACTGCAGAGAAGGGCCTGTGGGTTAAAGTGAAGCATAAGCTGAACATAAGCCAACAGTGTGTTGTTGTTGCAAAAAAAGCCAACAGCATACTGGGTTGTATTAACAGGAGTGTCACTTGCAAATCAAGGGAAGTGATTCTTCCACTCTACTCAGCACTGGTGAGGCCTCACCTGAAGTGCTCTGTCAGTTTTGGGCCCCACACTTCCAGAAGGATATGGACAGATTGGAGAGTCCAGTGCAGAGCAATAAAAATGATTAGGAGCCTGGGAGGCATGACTTATGAAGAAAAGATGGCGTGGGGATTGATAAACATTTTCAAATACCTGAAGGGCGATGACAGAGGACAGAGATGGACTTCTCTCTGTGAGTTGTCGGGGACAGGAGTAAGAGTAACAGCCTCAAGCTGTAGCTGGGGAAATTTAGGTTGGAGATTAGGAGGAACTTCCTGATTCTGAGGGTGGCCAAGCATTGGAACAGGCTCCCTAGAGAAACTGTGGACTTTCTATCCTTGGAAGTTTTCCAGAGCAGTTTATTCAAACACTTGGTTGAGATGGTTTAATCAGGAATGATCCTGCCTTGAGCAGGGGGCTGATCTAGCTGATCTTGTGAGGTCCCTTCCAGCCCTGCTTTCCTATGATCCTATATCCTCCCAGATACGTCAATAAAAATAGACCATGCAGTTTCTCTTAGTGTGGAGACAGTGGATGCAGCTCTGTAGTTACGGCAGAATTTTACGTTGAAACTGGAAAGTTAGTCAGTTTCCTTTCTCATGTTCTCATGCGTTAGCCAGTTGTCCCCATGATTAGATTGCAAACACTGTAAGCGAATCTTCAAATCAAAAGAAAATGTATTTCTTCTCTGAATAAAAATCATAGAGGTTGTTTAGCAGCTCTATTAAACCTATGTATTTTTTTTTTAATCTTTCTTTTCCAAAATCAAAATTTTAGGCTGATATTGACCTAAGAAGCATATTTGTAATGCTTTTGGTGATATAACTTTTTATTTTGCTAGTGTTTTGACATGGTATGTAATATTCTTATGCCATTTCAAGTCTGGCCAGAGTAACCAGAAACAACTCTTTCCATACAAACAGGAATTGATCTATCTGCACTGTACTGTCCTGTGGTCAATTACAGGTGTTACTGCTACAAATAGCCTCAGGTCATAGGCTCCCTTAGTTTCCATTATGTCATGGGACCTTATTATAATCTTAGAACTACAACAGGCCTAGGAAACATTGACAGCTGGCAGTATAAACTCATGTTTACTTGTAAGAATATGGCCATGCTTTCTTCTGGTTATAGTGTGCAAGCTACAAGTGTTATCACTATATGAGCACATAATCATTTTATGATTTGTTTGTCATAATTGCTGGGTTTTTGCGCATGCTTTTTGTTTCTCTCTCTTTTTTCCCCCTCTCAATATGAAGGCTCCTTTAGATGCTGACTTTAAATATATTTTTGAATGTTGCTCAGTCTTTGGTGCCAGCAGCTAGATGGCCTTAATTTAAATAATAAAATCAGGACTTCTGGCCCCAACTGACTAATTAACAACCATAACACAATGCATCTTGTCAAAAGCACTCAAATCATTTCTACTGGTGGACATAAGAAGACCCAGTTAGAGTAACTCTGCCATGAGCATCACTTTAGGAGTTACACATCCATATTTGGTTTTGATTATGAGTATTTTCTGAGTAGACAATCATTAATACAGATGAAACTGCAACATAACTTTGAGTACCTTGTAGAGGAACTGTTAATTCACTTTTAGCCCTGGATTTCACAGCCCTGATCTCCTGAAATCAATGACAATTTTCTCATTGATTCCAGGGGGCTTCAGTACTGCCACTGCAAAAACCCTCTCTCCAAAGATATGTCCAGTTTAAACTGTAAGGTGTACCAAATCAACTACTTCAGTTCTTTTCTGCAGAAATGCATAACTGAATTTCTACTCAGTTCATGCGTGTAATATCAGCAAACTAATTTTACACACCCATGTTACTAACTATAGGTATCTGAATGATAACTTTTCAGTGTTTTCTCTTCCTCAGCAAGTGGGTAGGAGAGCACTTGTCTTGAAGTGCCCTTAAAAATACATGAAGCAGCTTGCATGGTGAGCCAAAGATGGGAACAGAGCTCCTGCTCTCTGCTCTTCTATCCTCCTGTCATTATTTATTCACATTTTTCCAAGTTTTGCTGAATGTATTGATTTACACAGAGGCTCATTTTACAGGTTTTACAGCTTCACTTGCTTCACTCTTCCATTACCATCTACCTAGAAAGAGCCAATGTGTACTTCTGGTACTCTTGTACTTGGGCTCCCCTTCACCAACTCTCTGTGATCCAAATGTTCCTATATATCCATTATGAACAATAGAGTTAATACATTTTTCCATAGCTGCAACATCAAACTTGCAGTGGAGACCCTTAAACTGTGCCAATTTTGCCTGAGATAAATTAAAATTTCCTTCAAAGAGTCTACAATGTGTTATGGCAGCTGGCACATTTTTTTAAAAGTGGCACTGTATGTTAATACCACCATTCTGCTTATAATAGTAAGAAAAAGAAATTAGACTTCTACATTTACAGTTTTATTACAGGCTTCAGTACTAGATGGGTGTAATATTTTTGTCTCCCAACATTCAGTTAGGTAGCTGCATTGTTTTCTAAGAATGTTTCATTGATTTAATACAGATGTACAGTCTCAGTTAAATTATGGTGGCAATGCTTTTGCTGTAAGACACCCATTGATTAATAACCTGCTCTAGATTTTGGAGGACTTAAGTAATGGCATAAATCACAGTCTTTAAAAATGTTCCATGTTAAATTTCATTTTTGATCACTCACAATAAGTTTTTAAACCAGTGCAAATCAGTTTATGCTCTTCCTGAAATCAGTAAAACTGTACAAGAGATGTTCCCCCAGCTCCTGCATTACTTATCCCCCAAGTGATTTAGCTGTCCAGTAATACTAAGCAGGTCCTTTCTGAGGATCGTCACCTTGTTGTGATGGAGAGGCTTGTGTGTTCCAATAACCCCGAGAGTGACGCCATCCAGAGCTCACACTCCTGATAGGGCCACCCATGGCAGCAAGGTCGAGGGGGAGGTTCCAGACAAAGAATGATCCAAGAAGTCCTCAACAGCGAAGCAGGTGGAGGAAGGCTGCGGCCTCAACAGCTATGAGGGCAGAAGAAGGCAGAATTCTACACTGCTGTCCACATATTAGGTGTCCAGTAGGGGTGTGTGGAATCAGAAAAATGACCCCAGTCATCATGGTTCACCATGCCACTAAACCTGGCCACCAACCGCCAAGACCGTGTGGGCCTGACTGCACACCAGAGTCCCCATGCTAAACATGCCATGCGCAGGCTTCTGTCAGGTCCAAAAGCCCTGTGGCAATGGAGGAGTGGTGATGAGGGCAGGGGTGTGATACCTGGAGGCCCCCAACCAAGAATCTGCACACCGGTGGCAGATGCATGATGGTCACTGGGCACCTGTGTCAGGACAGGGGTGTCCTTCAGCAGCTGCATCCATGACTGAGAAATCCTTTATAGGATACCCTCTGCTCACCCCAGTGGGGAGGGGGCTAGAAAAGCTGCCCCAAAAATAGGCAGTCCCATCTCTCCTGGATGGGAAACTATACCCAGTGGGATCACCAGTCCTGCAGTTGAAATAAGAAAAAGCTAAACTTCAGAACCTGGAATGTGGGAATGCTCATCGACAACTCAAAGAGCAATTGCCCAGAAAGATGAACTGCCATCATGGCTCAGGAGCTAGGAAGGCACAACATCAACATCACTGCTCTCAGTGAAACCCAACTTGCCAGGATGGACAGCTGAGGGAGTTCAGTGGAAGGTACACCTTCTTCTGGAAAGGGAAACCAGACTGCGACCCCTGTACCCAAGGAATCAGTTTTGCCATCAGGAACAAGATCACTGATGTGCTCCCCAAACTCCCTTCTGGTGTCAATGAAAGGCCTGTACCTCAGCCAAAACCAATGCACCACTGTCATCAGCACATACACTCCAACTCTGGATTCTGATCAGGAAGTCAAAGAAAGGTTCTACCCCAGTCTTGACAATGCCCTTGCCTCCATCCCCAGGGACACAAGGTAATTCTTCTGGGTGATTTCAACGCCCAGGTTGGATGAAACCTGGAGCAGAACTCCATGAAATCTGGAGCAGAACTATCAGAAAGAAGGGTGTGGGGAAGGCCAATGCCAACAGTATCCTGCTCCTGACCAAATGCACCCAACACAGCCTGATCATGACAAACACTGTCTTCTGCCAGAAAGACCAGCTCAAAACCATGTGGAAACATTTGAGGTCAGAACACTGGCACCTCTTGGACTACATCATTGTCTGAGGTAGAGACATGAGGGACGTACTTGTCACAAGGGCCACGAAGGAATCTAAAGACTGCTGAACAGACCACCGACTTGTGCACTCAATAATGAACATCCACCTGGCACCAAGGCACCGGAAAACCCAGAAGGCCACCCAGAGATGCTGAATGTCACCGTCTTCTGCCAGCTTCGGTTCCTGATTCAATTCGGCAGAGATTCAAACCAATTTGGTGGCCAAATCTCTGAATCCGAATGGAATCAGAGGGCCCTTTAATCTCTCCAAGTCAACTCAGAACTCTCTGAATTGATTTGGAAAGATTCAGAAAGATTCAGAGATTCGGACATAGGGACAGCTTTAAATCTTTTTTCTACATACCTCTAGGTAGCAGGCAGCCCATGAATGCTGCGATGCTGGGTCATATGGAGCGTCCCACAGGAGTGTGGGGGGCTCCCCAGCATGCTCGGCAGCAGATCTGGAAGTGAACCAGAAGCACTTCTGGTCCACTTCCAGGTCTGCTGGGGAGCACACTGGGCCCCCCCCCCCATTCCCCCCAACTTGGTGACTGATACCTCCTAGGTCTGGGGGGTGGGGGTGGCACCCAGGGTCCCCAGGTGGCTGATCGCCAAGTGGGAGAGGTGCAGGGGGGGGCCTACAGCACGCTCCCTGGCAGAACCCTTCCAAGTTTGCCGCTGAGCATGTGGAGGGCCCTCCCACACCCCTGTGGGATGCTTCTTGCACCCCAGCATCACAGCAATCATGAGCTACACCTGCTACCTCAAGATATGTAGAAAAAAATTTTAAAGCTGTGTCTATGTCCAAATTGCTGATTCTCTGAATCAGCATCAAATCTTCAGATTCAGATTCGGCTGAATTGAATCAGGGACAGTGATCTGAATCAACGAATTGAATCACTATCCCTGATTTGGGTCGATTCTAAATCTGAATGAAATAGGGCTGATTCCACACACCCCTACTGGACACCTAACATGTGGACAGCAGTGTAGAATTCAATGCAAAGTGCAGCCTAGTGCTCCATGTATGCTCTTGAACACTGTCCTTCATGCTGGCACCACTGACCTTTGGTACAATAGCCAAGGGTTAAAGCACTCATTCAGCAAGTAAGAGACATGACTTCTAGGTTCTGTACCACCTGAGTGAATTTGCACTTATATCCCCCACTTCCCAGGAAGTATGTGTTCTGGATTGCTTCTGTATACATGCACACAAAACTAAGTAAATAAGCCATCCACGAACTCAGTGAAAGATGGCAGTGTACCACCAGCTGAGGTCTGGTGACACATCCGTGACATGAAGAATAACTGGTGGGTGAAGAAGGCGCATGTGATCCAGGACTACGCCGACCAGCATGACATAAGTAACTTCTTCCAGGCTACCAAGACATCCTATGGACCCTGCCCCAGTAGACAAAACCCCCTCTGATCACAGGACAGCTCCTGGCTCTTCAAGGATGATGACACCATCTGTCTGCATTGGAAGGAGCATTTTGAACTCCTCCTTAACTGGGAGTCCAAGCCATCCCACAACAACCTGTGGTGGATTCCCTTGGTGGTCCACCAACCATCAGAGAGCTGAAGTGAGCCATCCAATGGATGAAAACCAACAAAGCCTTTGGGCCAAATGGTATACCCGCAAAGATCTACCATGCTGGTAGCTTCCAGCTCACATCACAACTCCACCAGCATATCCTCTGCCTTTGGGATGAAGAGGACATCCCTGGGGATCTCAAGAATGTGGCCATCATGACCATCTACAAAAAAGGGGACAAATCTGTCTGTGGGAACTACAGGGGGATTTCCGTCCTGTCCGTTGTGGGTAAAATCCTAGCCCGCATCCTCCTGAGCTGCCTTCATCCCATCACCGAGGAGATTCTTCCAGAAACCCAGTGCAATTTCCAACCATCCCCGGGCACTGTGGATATGGTTTTCATTGCCAGGGAGTTCCAAGAAAAATGTCAGGAGCAAAATCAAGAACTGTTCCTCGCCTTCATTGACCTGACCAAGGCATCTGATTCCTTAAATTGTGAAGCTTTGTGAACCATCCTCCAGTGCCTCGGTTGCCCACTGAAGTTTGTCACCATGCTGAGGCTCCTCTATGATGATAAGACCACAACTGTCCTGAGTGGAAGATCTGAAGCTAACGCCTTCTGCATTCGGACCAGGATCAAACAATGTTGTGTGATTGTCCCTATCCTGTTCACCATCTACCTGACCATCATCGTCCACCTCATCCAAGATGATGTGCCAGCCAGCGTCAGTATCCAGTGTCGACTGGACAGAAAGCTGTTCAGGGCACTTCTGGGCAAAAATTAAACTCACCACCAAGGATATCCACAACCTTCAGTTTGCAGGTGATTGCTGCATGATGGTTCACTCTGCACAGGATGTACAAGCAAACTTAGATCTTTTCAATGCTTCATATAAGAGATTTGGGCTGCCCTTGAACGTTGCCAAGATGAAGGTTCTCCACCACCCCTCCCTAGGCCAGCTGAACATTGCTTGTGCTATCTATGTAGATGGGGAGGCTCTGGAGTATGTGCAGCACTTTCTGGGTTGGCTGGATATCCTGGCTGCCACCCATCTCAATGGGCTACTATCAATGAAGAAGTCCAACACCAAACTGCACCAGTGCCACCTTCTTGAAGCTGCGACAACGTGTCATTGAAAATAGAGATGTTTGGAAGTTGATGAAGATCCTGGTTTACAAGGCTATAAAGCTGACCACCCTCTTCTACTGTAATGAAACCTGGACCATCTACCAATGCCACATTAAGACCCTCAAGAGCTTTCACCAGTGGTGCTTGTGTTGAATCCTGGGGATCAAATGGGAGGACTGCCGGACCAGTGCAAGTGTCCTCCATGAAGCTGCATCCACCATCATTGAAGCCTTGCTCTTGAGAAATCAGCTCCAGTGGACAGCCACTGCATCCAGATGTCCGAGAACCCCCTCCCCTGCCAGATTTTCTTTTCCCAGCTCTCTTTTAGCCAATGCTCAAAGGGCAACCAAAGGAAATGATACAAAGACACACTCAAGGTCACCCTCAAGCATGGAGGCATCAACACCAACAGCTGGGAGGAGCAAGCTGCTGACTGTTTGGTGTGGCGCCACCTGGTCCACCAAGGCATGCACTACTTTGAGGCCAAATGACTCAAAATTG
>NW_017729032.1:210837042-210840973 GCF_001723915.1 Gavialis gangeticus
ACTTTACGTTTCCTGCCTAAAGACTATTTTCTTGTTTCCTCACTTTCTGAAGGCGGGATGGCATCAGTGGAGGCAGGAGAAGGAGAGGAGACCAACTCAGGGCTGTGAATCCCACTCCCCAACACAACAACATGCCCCCATTGCTGAAGAATGTGTGTATCCAGAATTGGGCTTCTCAGTCACCTGAGGACCCATCCAGCCTGACGGACATCATCCTCGACTCCAAGGGACTACCACCAATGACAGAATACTAAGCAGGTAGCTGAATGGTGCTTTTGTTGCTGTGTGTGAAACTGCTAAATTATTTCAAAGAAATACTTTGGGAGCCTGCACATTTGAGTACTTTTAAGGCATAACTAATCATAGAGGCTTGTGCAGAGATTTCATTAAAGAAAAACAACAATTTCTCATCTGCCTATGAAGTACAATCATAAGGGGAGCTTCTTGGTCTAGAAAGTAAATATTACAGATTTTTCTGGGAGCATGAGTGGCATAAGTCCCCATTTCTCATCCTGGGGTTTTTTTTGGGGGGGTTTCTTAAGTCTCATTCCTGAAATATTAAAACATCCATCTCCTTTTCTTCATTTCCATGAGCCACATTAAGTATAGAACAGAATGAGTTATAATGCTATCATGTTGTCCCCCAGGGAAGAGAAAAGCTGACGATAGTGATTTAGCTGACAGTTACCAGATGACAAAATACATTAAAAGTTCAATACCCCCAGTTGACTTCATTCAAAATTAAGCATTTGGTTCATTTAAATGTGCCAAAAGGTGAGCGCTTTGAGGTCATTCCAAAGCTGTTAAGCAGTTGAAGGCACTAGGCATGCTCAAAACTAGTGAGTACTTTCACAGTTTTGACACTAATGGACATCTTTACATGTGCTCTGGGGGTGGGGGTGCTTTAATTAGTATGACTCTTGGGAGCTGCTCTAATTAAAGTGCCTGCCGCTTGTCATGTATTCAGCATCCCTCACTTCAAAATGGTGGCAGGGGCACTTTAACTAAAGCTCTTTCAACAAGCTTTAGTTAAAACGTCCCTGCCATCATTTTGAAATATGGGGGCTCTGAATACACAAGATGCTGAGGCTGCTGGAGCATCCGAATTAGCACACTCCAGTAGACTCAATTAATTGAGCCTGCTCCAATGTTCTGTAATTACAGCTCATCAGAACAGGCACCCAAAAAGGCGAGGCCTATTCACTTGAGAAAAGAGGTGCTTGAGTGGGGGCATAATAAGGGTTTTCAAAATACTAAATGGTGATGAGAAAGTAAATTGGGATTTATTATTTACTGTCTCTCACAATAGAAGACCCAGGGATCATACTATAAGACTAGCAAGTAGTAAGTTTAGAATTAACAAAAGACAGTTCTTTTTTACACAGCATGTAATAAAGTGTTGAACTCATTGCCACCAGATGTTGAGGAAGCTGACAATTTAGCCAGATTCAAAAAAGGATTGGCCAGATTCATGGAGGAAAGGGACATCAGTAGTAACTATTGAGTTAGGACTTCCTATACCTTAAATGCGGGAGGCTGCAAGCCAGAGAGAAACAGTGAAAAACACACTGGTCGTACCCTATTCACTTTTCCTTTCATCATCCACTCTCTGTTACTGTGTGACACAGGATATTGGGCAAGATGGACCTATGATCTGGCCCAGTAAATGGCAGTTCTTTCTTACGTTCTTATGCACTGCTAATCAGAAAATGAGCCCTACTTCTGCTTCCTCTTTCTCCTGTTGTATGACAAGCTGGTCAATAAGAAAGCATCTCACTTCTGAGGAAGCATTCACCAATCTGGGCAAGGGAACTATAAAGGGAGGCTAGTGTGTGCATGGGACTTTATCTATGTTTGACAGAAATGGCAAAAGGCAAGGAATAAACAGACCAGTCTTTCTTTAGACTTGACTCAGGGATTCAGCTGCCAGAATGAGCCCTGAAGCTGCTTCAAAGCAACATGCTCTGAACAGTCTATTAAGACTGTAAGATTGTTCCGTGCATTATTCAGTCACCCTGCATGGTTTGTTAGTGGCTGATGGGACCAGAACAACTCTGGTGTCCATGAAAATTCCAATCAGGTATCCTGTTGCAACCTGAGGGTGCCTTTGGACTGAGACTGTGCCAAGGACTCTGTTAAACAGTCACTGATTTGCATGGGGAAATGTGAGCGCTATTTCAACTACAGATCAGTACACTGACAGTGGGTGCCTGTGTCAAAGTGTTTTCCATTTTCCATGTTAGACTATTGATTCTGAAATCCTTCACTCTGCTGATTCATGTCAGGTCCTGGTTGTTATTTGAATATTGTTCTTTGCTATTTAATTTCTAAACAAGTGCAAATAAAACACTGAGAGGGAATTTCACACTGCTGAAGTCTTGAAAAAAATGAGCATCTACTTGGTTAATACTTGGCTTTAAAGAAAAAAAAATTCTTTAGGGGCTGAATTGATCCTCAAAGTCAGCACAGAGTCAAGAATGTCATCTAGTGGCTTCCTGCCTGGAGGATATTATCCTCTCACTCTTCTCCCTTTCCTTATGAGACAGAATAATTGCAGCATTGAAATGGTGCATCTTACTTCTCCCTCATGGCTAGCCAGCTACCTTTACAAGGAAGACAGACAAGGAAAGGGCAAAGTCAGGTCTTCTTCCCTTGTAGGATTCCAAGTGTATGCAATATGCTTCACACTAGACTCAGACCAGCAAACTTGTGGGGGGGCAAGTCAGGAAACAGACCTGCTTAGCTGAATGAGACAGGAACAGAATCTAACCCTATGGGATTTGTGTTTAAAAGAGGCTTTTCTTCTCTGATACAGGCACTTGTACTTGATCTTCAGTCTATTCAAAATATTACATTTAGGCCTCCACTGATGGTTGCCATAGAAATGATTGTAATGCAGTACCAACAACCAGTAACATAACTGAGAGGAGGGAGTGACTGGGGCAGCACAAATATAACTGCAACTGCAGTGTTGGCTGATCGTGCCGCTGCAGTCACCACTGCAGCAGCCAGCCATGCCTTGGGCATGGCACAGCTGTCCCCGGGGAGGATCTGCCAAGCAACTGCCTCTGCTAGCAACTATGTGGATGCACTGCAGGATTAAGTGTCAGAAAATGAAAGGTGTGGGAATAAGAACTGGTTTCAAACACTAAGAATAACAATTGTAACAAATATTATAGCTAAACTGAGAGCACCAGCTCTGGTTCTTGACATCCCGTTTTGGGCTATTTGTAACTTTCTGAAGTGCTCATCTTTTGACCTAATGCTTCCTAGTTCTGTGATCTGTCTAAGAGATTTGAGGTTTGTTTGTTTGTGTGTGTGTACTTTAGCATCATATAAAATCTTACCATCCTATAAAATCATTCACACCACTACAGGTGGACTGTCAGCTGGGCACTTTGATATTCAGGAACGTTATACATTTTCTGATAAATCACAACTCAAATCAGAGCTATTTTTTTTATGTGTAGCACTCCAAAGTGGGAGTCCTCAGTGATTTTACAGTCCATAACAATTCTCTATTGATTATAGCACAAAACCTTGGTTTGTGTGGAGCAGATAAAAAGAGATGTATTTGGAGTTTGAAGTTTATGGAGGTTGAGAGAGATTAAGCCTGTTTCTTGTCTCCAAAATGTTTGTGTTTTGTTTCACATCAAGATAGCTATTTTGATGTAAAATTCTAACAGAGGCAAGATGCAAGCCAATTTTTCCTCAAAGGAGCTTGAGGAAAAGCCCTGTGTCTTAACCTGGAGATGAATTCTAGTAGCTGACTCAGAGTAAAAATGTACATGGTTTCTGCTGGGATTTTTTACATCAAAGGCACATACAGACATCTGGGGAGGTTAGAAAGAGGTTAGGTTGAGTTAAAAATGGCCAACCGATCTGAGGTAAATTGAGGGGATTAGAAGGGGGGTTGAGGGGATGGCAGGGG
>NW_017729032.1:210845973-210846333 GCF_001723915.1 Gavialis gangeticus
CTGAAAAATGACGGCAGGGGCTCTTTAACTAAGGCTTGTTGAATGAGCTTTAGGGGAGATCAGGGGACAAGTGGCATCCACAGGGTGCTTAGAAGGATTGTGGGGCTTGCAGAATCCATGGGGGGGTTGGGGGGGTCTGGGAGGATTTGGTGGGATCAGGTGAGCTAGCAAGGTCCAGGTGGGATGGGCCTTGGGGGGAAGGATGAGGAGTTCTCCACCTCAGACAAGGGCTGTTTTTAGTCTCCTAACACTTCCCACTCCCAGATGAACACCCCACTCTGGCAAACCTACCCCTTGATTCCTTAGTCCCCTCTCACCACACCAACTTACTTCAGTCAACTGTCAGCACCAGTGATCACC
>NW_017729032.1:210846427-210849860 GCF_001723915.1 Gavialis gangeticus
CCAACTTACTTCAGTCAACTGCCAGCACCAGTGATCACCAGCACTAGAGGCAACTTGCAGAATGCCCATTTTAGCAGGCTTGGAGGGGCTATGTGGTCAGGGGGAGGGTGTCCATCTCGGGGAGGGGGGAGGAGCTGGGGGGTTAAAAATAGCTCAGTTCTGGGGGAATGGGGGGAAGGTAAAGAAAGTGCAGCTCCAGAACTAGGGCCACTGGCTGCTTTTTTCCAGCCTTGGGGCTATGGTGGGAACTTTATAGAAGTTTAGGTAGATCAGTCTCACCAGACCCTATCTAAGTTAGACAACCTCTGAGGTAAGTTTAACTTAGATTGGATCAGCCATTTTTAGACTGATAAAAACTTTCTGAGCTTCTGTACAGTTCAAATGTAGATCCCTAATTAAGTCAATCTAAATATAAGGTCCATACCTGAGCGAAATAAGTTAGATCAGGTAGCCATTTTTAATACAGTCTAACCTCCACCTACCGAATGCATGTAGATGGCTCAAGTTAGCTACTCAGTGTAAAAGCATACCTTTACGTAATGCAGACTTAGTCTTTCCCCACTGTGGAAAATACGTTGTATGTGATAAATGCGTGTATGTGCACGCGCGCATGTGCACGCATGTGAGATAAAAGTTTTATGTTAAATATTCCAGCTATAGTAATTTGGCCATTGAGAAGAAAAGATAATGTTCCTACAAATTCCTGTTTTCACATTTGCCTGGATGATTGTTGCTGATGTTACAGCCTCAGTTTGCCCCAATCCAGTCAATCTCTCATTTTTAAATTGTATCAGAAAACTCTAGTTGCTGAATGGCTCTGTGCTAATTGAGCCTAAGCACATGAATTATTAAACATGTTCATTTGCCATGCTCACACAGTTGAAAGGTTTGCTTTCATTACTAATAAGGCACACATACCGCTGAAAAGAGGTAATTAGAGCATCAAAGGCAGTGAACCATCCTAAAGCTTAATAATGCTCTGCCTGAAAAATGTATTATTTGGCTGAATTGTCTCTTGGCAGAATAGTAATAACCTAAAAAAACTTTTATGCCATTGTGAGCAGAAAGATGAGAACTGGTATCTTGCCATGTAACTTCCATAGCTATGGATCTCCCATCCTTTTTAATCTTTTTTAAAATGTGCTCATCCTTGATGTAGGAATGCCAAATTGGACCCCCGTGGTGATATTTCAAAGATTTTTTTTTCAGTCAGAAAAACATTAGTTCTGAGGAATCAAAGCTTTTTTTCATCCTATGATACAGCTCTCATCCTGGCACAAGAGAAAAAGTTACATTTTTTAAAATTTTATTTTTTCAACCATTCTAATCACCTGTTTGTTTACAAGAGAGTCTAGAGAAAGCTGCTTCTTGCAGTGAAAATATTACTTAGCACTTTTTACAATATGAAATTTCATACTGTGCCTCAAGTAATTAGAGTTCAGTGTAAATCAAAGGTAAAGCTGACATGCTGTATTATTTCACTATAAAGAACAAGTTACTCTTTTCAGTTTGTCATGTATTTACAAATTCCTGTTAAAAATGTGCATCCCACTCAGATTGGAGAGCTATACAATTTGCTGCACATTGTTTGTACAGACTAAAGACTATTAACGTCAATCCAGGGAAGCCCTTTCTCTTTCACAGGGTTTGGAAGACTCTCCAGTATATATACAAGGTCAGTCAGAAAAGAATGCTTCCTATTTTTTTCTGCCAAATATTATTGAAAAAATATTAAACTTGCAATGAAAATTTATACTTAATCACTGAACACGCACATAGTCTTCTTCTCCAACAATATACTTTTTTCTGCCAGTGAACAAGAGCATGTACCCTGACATTTTATGGTGGTCAGTCAGAAAGTAATGCCTCCTAATTTTTATTTCCTTAGCACAAGTCATGGACATGGAGGTGTCCTTCTGGTTGACTTCTTGCCTAAGGAGGGTGGTGGGGTGGAGTGCACAGTAAATTCACAAGTCTATTTCAAGACCCAGATGAAACTGAAACATTGCATGCAACGATCCTGTTATGACCTAGACATGTTCTGTTCTGCATGACAGTGCTTGTACACACATCAGCTTATACGTCACAGAGGTAATTTCAGAATTTTTATGGAGTGTGCCTCCTCATCCTCTGTACAGCCTAGAACAGTGGTTTTCAACTGTGGTCCCCAGACCTCTGGGGGTCCACACACTGTCTAAAGGGTCCACAAAAGATGACTATGATTGATCAAAAATATGTGAATACCCACCCTTACAAGTCAAAGAGGTCCACACCTCCATTCAAAGTTTTTAGGGGTCCACAAATGAAAAAAGGTTGAAAGCCACTGGCATAGAGGATGAAGGACAGACTAGGAGGGTGACATTTTGGGGATGACAGCAGTGACGGAGGTTGTGCGACAGTGACTGAGCAACAAAGATAATATTGGGATACTTGGCCTTGTTCCCAAGTGGAAAAAGGCCACTGATGAAGAAATAAATTCTGTTGAAAAATAGCTGTGTGTTCAGTGATGATGTATGGATTTTTAGTGCAAGTTAAATATTTTTTCTATAATATTTGACTAAGAAAAAAAATAGAAAGTATTACTTTCTGACTGACCCTTGAGTTATCAACTCAAATTTCAGCTCCATGAAGTTGAACTCGTTTTTTCACAATCCACATTTAATTCATTGAGCTCAAGAAATTGTAAATCCCTTTTAAGTGATTGAAGTGCATACACCATATGAAAGTTGATCCAAGATCTTGCGTCCAGTCAGAACTGGTTTCTGCTGAGTAGACTGAATTGTGGAAATATATATCATATTTCTTTGCATTCAGGATTACTTCAAATTTAAGGCACCTTCCCCAGTAAATAGATTCTATACATGGAAAATTATAGAAGTGTTACGATTTTTAATCTAATTAGTGGAAGGTCCTCTTAAATTCCCACTCTTCCCCTGCCAATGTCTGTGATGGGGTAAGCAGTGGTGGGTATGAGATACCAAAACCCTACCCCTTGCTCCCCTGCCTACCTGCAGCCCTTGCACTCCCATGCCTATGCCCCCACCCCCTACTCCTGAACCAACTCTCTCTTACCTTCTGCTTCATCTCTACTTCTCTGAGGCAGACATCAGCAGTGGGGCCCCAGTCTGGCCTCAACCCAACCTGGCTAGGGAGTAGTGACCAGTGGTGGAGGAACTGGAGTGGAGCAGAATGTAAAGAGGGGAGAAGGCCTACAGGCATAGACAATGCGTAGTGGGGACACAGGGGGGCATGTGCCCCCCCCCCCGAGATTGGCCCTTGCCAACTAGGGAGTGGAGGTTCACAGCCGGTACCCTTCCTGAGATTGTGGGGGTGCTGAAAGAAGTGCCGTAGGCACTTCTGGTTTTGCTGCTGGGATTTCTGCCAGCGGCAGCGATTGGCCACTTGGGGACTCCTCCCACCCCCCCCCCCCCCC
>NW_017729032.1:210850326-210863285 GCF_001723915.1 Gavialis gangeticus
CCCCCCCCCCCCCCCCCCAGTCGGTGATCAGATGCTGGTGCCCTCCCAGTATCAGGAGGCACCAGTCACTCATGTCTGGAGGTATGGGAGCAGGGGATGGGGAAGCATAGGGTGGGGAGCAGGCACAGGCAGGGGGGCAAGGAGTAGTGGGGAAAGTTGCAGGTCCCCCCCACACCCCATGTTCTCCCTACACTCTGACAGCCACATGCTTCCTTTCCCCCAAATGAGCCTTTCTGGCCCAGGGCAGGCAGTTGTGCATCTAGAGCTTCACTCTTGAGCCTGGGGCCAAAGCCAAAACTGAGCCGCCACCTACTCCAGGCTGATACTCAGATCTAAAATGAGATTTCTTTTGCCCCAATCTAATTAGGGGAAAAAAACCTTGTCTTGCATTTGAGTAAATACAGTAGTGTAAACAGTAATGGAGCAAAAGGAACATGGCCAGTGTGTATGGCATATGTAACAGATGACCAGTGGAAGCTGTACGTCCACTGTACCTTTTTGTATTGTGGGTGGCAGGAGCTAAGCTGGTTATAATCACTATTCTGGTCAGGGAGACAGTTGTTTGATGCCAAGGTGTTGGTGATTCACTGCAGTTGGTGTTTCCTTTCCCTATGAATCAAATGGATCCATTGCTTTTGCCTGGTGTTCAGCATCACTGTGCTACTGGGCACACTGCAATCTGAACTTCAGTTCCTGGTTCTAACAATTTCAAACTGTTCCTTGGTTCCTCTGACAAGAGGCAACAGTGTTAACCTTAATGACCTGTATGGGTAAGTAGATACTGCCACAATGTTTCCCCCCAATTTCACTTCTTTACCAGTAGTGCTCAACCTTTTGGCCCTGTGAGCCAGGAACAGGGCCTGAGGCTCGTCCACAGGCCAGTTTGGACTCCACACATCATGATTTAGCCTCACAGCCCTGCACTGCCCCCACCCAGTCCCTCACAGTATGATGAGGCTCCAGGGGTCCTGTGTTGTCCCTGCACAGTCCTGTGTGGGGAGCAGGCACTGGAGGCCCTGTACCACCCCCAAGTGCCCAGATCAGGCTTTGACCCACTCTCTGCACCCAAACTAGCACACGATCACCACAATGGCCCATAGGGAGCCCTGCAAGCCAGATAACATGGTGCTGAGAGATCGATCTAGCCCATGGGCTAGGGGTTGAGCGCCCCTTACATATACTGTTACTTGCTTCTGTTCTAAGCTGCTGAGGAATGTTTTGGTGTGTGGGCACACTTCATCCCCAGGGTGGTTGCATTTTTTATTTTAGCTAGTTGAAGTGATTCCTCTTGATATGTAAAGTGCTTTGGGATGAAAGTTATCATAGAAGACTAAGGTAATAATTATTAGAGACTTGCCTATTTGCAATTCAACTTCCAAATGGTAACTGTATGATTATGGACATATATGGTCTTCTTTTCCCCTGATTTTTTTTTTTTATAAATACTGTAGCAGCATGTCAGCCTATTCCTAAGATGGGCACATCCTACTGTGCGGGGTTTAAATATAGTGTACCATACATCTATGTTGGAAATGTAACAAAAAGAAAACATGTGGTGCCAGACAGTGCCTACAGGAGATCCACAGGAATAAACAGTGATGCTGTCCAAGTGTAACTTCTCAGCAATTTTTCTGTCTGTGACTTTAAATCGTGACTAGATTAGAAGTTTTTACTTTATTAGGTAACAATTACATTGCCTTGGGCCAATAAAAGAAATCACCCTAAGAAATCCTTGCCTCCTCCTTGATTTATAAGCCAAAGCAAGGAATTTGCTTTATAAGAAAACCTTTCCAGTTGGTTAGGGGAAAAATATCTTTGTATGAAGCATTTAGTGCAACACGGTCTCAAGCAGAGCTCTGCTGTTTATGGTCAGAGACAGATTAGCCTGTACATCTGCTGCTTCAAATAGCTCACACAAATGCATTAGTAGTAATAAAAGAATCTTCACCTTTAAATTTTCAGATTGTATTCATTTTATAGATGTATTTGTGGCTTTTCGTATAACTGTAAGAGACCATCAAAATAGTTTACAGGGTTTCTTTTAATAAGTGAAAATACATACCTCTGATTTGCCTATGATATTGATCTTTTGAAAGGAAAGCTGGGAATGGGTACTGTTACTCAGCAGTGGGAAACTCTAAATTTCTAACTGCTGCCTTGCCCTTCTAAGGAATTTCAGTAACATGGCTCTAGTTGGGAAAGGAGGCCCAAAAGAGACCAGTTATCATTACCCTGCTGTACCAGAAACCCAGATCAGGGAGGTATTTCTCATGATCACCATCTGCACATATGTAACCTAAACATCAAACCTTTGCAGAAGGAAGCATCTTTTATATTTGCCTTTTATCTCCATTGATCTCCTTGAAGTTGCAGACCAGTTTATGAAAACATGGCTGGTAATATTATAGTTACAGCACTTTCTCTTTTAAACAAGTTCAACCAATTTGTGTAGCAAAGCTAAACAGATGGGCAGGTACAGGAAAATGAGCAAAGGACCAATAAAATCCTTACCTAGTCCAGTTATGCACAATGACTGAGCTGTGGACATAGACCAGTTTAATAAAGGTTTTTCAACCCCAATAGTAGGCAACCCAAGAGTGCTATTGCTGTATTCAGACAAAGTTCTTTGGGTAAATCTGATATCTTTTATTAGACCAACTTTAGTTGGAAAAATTCTTCTTTGCAAGCTTTTGGGTATAAATACCCTTCATTAGGCTGAAGAAGCATCTGCAGTGACAAAGGGTATTTATACCAGAAAGCTTGCAAAGAAGATTTTATCCAACTATTTGAGTTGGTCTAATAAAAGATATCAGATTTACCCAAAGAAACTTGTTTGCCTATGTCCTTAGACCAATGCAGCTACAACCTATTCCCCTATTGCTGTATTCATAGTCTCTTCTCTAGGAAAATGAAGGGAGGATCCAGACAGTGATGAATCCTCTTGCCTCAACAGTATGGCATTTTTTATTGCAAATAGAAACACTTTGAAGTTGGGAAATGAAAAATTGCATGTTCACAGTAATATTAACTGAATTATATAAATCTCCCACATATTGTAGTGTTTATCCCCAAGTTGCTTTTGAAAATTTGTACACTGGATGATGAATATGTATGGTGTTAAATATCTTCCACCATGAACAGGGGAAGGATGGTACTCAGAAGCTTGAAGCTTTGTTAGACAGTAAGCCTGCTTACTGTTATGCAGGAAGTTAACTAAGGATTTCCATTTCTTTCTTCACAGGTGATCTCATGCATTTGCCACCATATCTTAGAATGGACTTTTTGTTAAACCGTGGCATTCCAGGCACAAGCAGAGACCTGGGTTTGGGGCAAGCCTGCTTGGAACCTCAGAAAAGCCGAACCTTGAAGCGTCCCACAGTTCTGGAGCCCATACCGATGGAGACATCCTCTACAAGAGAAGTACAGTCGTGGCAGCCAGGTGCTGTGGCAACATTACCTCAGCGAGAAGGTGCTGAGCTGGGACAGGCAGCTAAAATGAGCAGCTCCCAAGAATCCCTGCTAGACTCCCGGGGCCACTTGAAAGGAAATAATCCCTACGCAAAATCTTACACCCTGGTATAACAAAAAGAACATGGCTGGACAGTGGCTGTAAATATTTACAATGAAAAAAATCCAATCAAAGCTACCTTTTTTTTATTGAATTCCGATATTTATAATTAAAGAAGATTGCCAAAATATTTGGAAAAAAAATACAAACTACGGACAGTGCAAAGACTCTCCGGCTTTTTTTCTGTCTGAGTGTGAGCTTCATCTGACTGGACATCTGAATTTTTGGGTAAAAGAGTCCAGTTTTCTGATCTTCACAAGCATTTGTGTTTTTACTGATTTTCTACAAAGTGCATGGGGACTAAATAAAATATTTTAACTGGACGTTCCATCACATAAGATTAAAAAGAAGGGGGGGGGGAATCACAAAATTCACCCTATTTGTGAATTTAACAAGGACTTTGATTTGGAAAAACAAAACTTTTTTGTCATGTTTGCACATATTTTCTTTTTCAATTAGAAAATGGGTCCTTGAGTGATCTTTTTCTTTCGTTGTTATTTAGGATGAGTGGTGTCAGTGGAGTGAGGGGATCAATTTGCTTTTGTTTTATCTTTTTTTAATATTAATTTAATGAGACACTTTGCATTTTGTCTATGAGAAATAAAAGGGTCTTCTGCCTTTATTTGTGACGTCTGCTTGCGTCGCCTTCTACTATGCTTCTTTTTCATTGTGGACAGTAGGTGTTTTAAGCACTTGCTCAAGATTTTGGCCTTTCTGAGCAGGGCAGAGTCATGCCTTTAAAAATGATTAATGTTCACCCAGTTAGATCTAACTCCGACAGCGAGGTAAAGTACCATAATGTTTCAAAAAAGCCATGTGTTCTAAACAAAACCAGTACCGGACCTATAGGTACACTTTACACTCAGTCAAAAGCCATTTAAAGTCAAGGGAGTCTTTCTGTTGATGTCATTAGGCTTTGGATCCAGGCCTTTACCAACATTTTGAAAATGTAGCAAGAAAACGTTTTGGCTTTAGTTTACTGACTCTGTAAGGATATATTGTTAACCCTTCAAAAGGCAATGCTCCTGATGGCTTCACTGTGTACATTGCTTGCATAAAACTGAAAACTCAAGCTTCTTCCTGTCACAAGACAAAGTTCATCTTTCTAGCTGGCAAAATCTTTTACACTTACTTTCACAGCAGTTGGAAGTAATGTTCTTTCCATTAACGTGTCTTTCTTTAGAACATAAAAACATTTCTGTTTAACTCTTAGCTTGTAGACATTAATGCAACCTTTTATTACATGAAAAACAATATTATTTATATGGTACAGACTATAAACTATTACATCCATATGTTCAGTGGGGTTAACACAACAATATTTCAGTAACTTTGGTGTTAGATATTTCTATGTCTATGTGTTCTAGTCTTTTTTCTGTCATTGACAACATCTCCTTTAGATGGAGAAACCTACAGCATATATATTATTTTGTTGCTATTAATAGCAAAGTACATAACTATTTGCTGTTTAAGTTGATGAAGGTTAAGCTTGTATTTAGATACTTTGTTATATTGTGGCCTAACACTCTCCCTGGTACAGTTGCAGATAGTCTGAAGAATGTAGAACTTACAGACCAATAAAGAAAGAAGGGGATATGAATCAAAAGTTGGACCATTTCCCCATTTAGGTCATTAGCTTGACAAACCTAGTAGAACAACTGTTAAAACAAAAGAAACTAAAAACATCCCCGCAGTAGAAAATATCAAATAAGATTTATATTACAAATCTTTTCACAGAAATAATTGTTGAAGTTTCCTGAATATTGAAACATTAAGCTAAAAATGGAATTATTCTAATTTATTTTCAATGAAAACCATTTTTAAAGGGAGAAATGTTTCTGTTAAATCACTTGGACAGCCTTAACTACTACCAAGAGGACCGTAGTGATGTTATTGTAAAAAATACCTAGCTCTGCTGTGCTAAGTGTGGGAACAGAATGTTTCTGTATTTCTATTCATCAGGTGTATGTCCTCTTGCTGATTTCCACAAGAGTCTTTCCACTGACTTCAGTGAGAATATAATTGGAAATTAGTACTGTATTTGCATACTAGAACTGAATTCTTTTGTCAGTATTCTAGACTTCATGTTAGGACGTTATCTGTCCATTTTCATACAGCTTCCTTCTGACACAGAAAATTGTGAAAAGAAGTCTTCTAGAAAAAGATATTACTTTTCATTCTTGTATTCTGGTAGAAATTTGCAGTTTTTAAAAAACCCATTCAAAAAAGAAGGAATAGTTTATTCATACAGATATAGAAACAGCGCTTGTGTTCAAAAGGTCAGTAGCATCCCTGACTTAAACAATGACTCTTTTGCTCCACATGCCTTATATTCATTGAAACATGAAAACATGGGAGGTGAAAAACTATATAAACTTTCATTCTCCCTGTGACTGCAGATACTATAAATATACCATGTATCTTCTTAAGTTTACATTTCTGTGGGAATTTGGAAAATGCTGACTGTCCTTGAGTTAACAATATTTCCTACTCATTAGTATATAATGTATTTTGTAGTGTTCAGCATACCAGTCAGTGAACAAACTTTTAAATTCTCCATAGCCAAAGAACTGTATGGCAAAACTATTGATTACTATTGATCAGAGGAGACTCAAGCCCTTGCTAAGCAAACTGGAGCTTATGCATATGCATTCAGGTTTCTGACCACTGTCCCTGATCCAAAAATGCTCTTCAATGTACACCCAACTTCATATATTTAAAGAGTCCCATAGGCTTCAGAAAAAAACTATTCAACTATTTCAAACAAGTGTATTTCTGTATCAGTCAAGAGTGTTCACCTTGTAGACTTGAGTCTTTACCATCTTGTGACCCTTACACTTTTTTATTATTATTACTGAGGGAGAAGCATGCATACACATTAAAATAATCAAATTACATTAAAAGCATAGAATCAACACAAGGGAAGAATACTGGTTTAAACAGACTGGAAAAGGCTAAAATATGCTTGTCTGAAAATGTTTCTTTATGGTCAACACAATGCCTATGAATAGTTGATAGTACCTATGGTTGCATTTACATTGCCCTGGGTTCAAAGGTGGCTCTACAAATCCATTTCAGCATTCATTTTTCAATCCCCAACATAGAAAAGGACCAGAAAACCCAGTTACACAAAATACAAAACATGTGAAAAAAGGTATGTAATGTTCTCACTTGTTTCACAAATCTACTCACTGGGTGCATCTACGCAAGATGCTTTATCACACATTAGGTTAATCCACTGCTCAGTAAAACATCACTGTCTACACATGCACAGCAATTACTGTGCAGCAGATTAGCCTAATGAACTACTTGCTTGCACCTGTAGATACTGGTACTAGAAATCCGCACATTAAATTAATTCACCAAAGCGCACATATAGTTGCTGTCAGCCTAGGCAACAGAGGACCACAGTGGGTGGGAAGAGCTGTCCCAGCAAAATGAGATGCTGCCTGCCAGCCACATAGAGGTCAAGACCCATCCTGATGTCCAAAGAGCAGGAAGAGCTGTCCTGGCTACCAGGCAGTCAGGACATCTCTCCCTGACCCTTGGAGATTGGGATGGTCCCAATCTCCACATGGCTAACAGGCAGTTTCCCAGCAGCCAGGACAGCTTACCCCTGCCTGTGGAGACTGGGACCAGCTCCCACACCTCCTGCCACCCTGGGGCTGGCACCTGGCTCCCCCTGGCTGCTGCAGGTAGGCAGAGCAGGGCAGGAACAGCCCTAGACTGAACAGCTCTTGTCAGGAGGAAATTTGCTTCTGATGGGTGCACTTTCAGCGGTGACAATGAGCTGCTCTCAGTAATTCTAAATTGCAGTAATGCTAAATTGCTTGGGCATCTATCTTTTATAACTGTTCCTAAGATCTCTCCTCTCCTTTGAGAAGGGTGTTGTACCACAAGAAGTTTCTTCCAGGTAGAAGTTAGTGCAGATTCAAGTATCCATTAATTTTTCAGCAGATTCTGTGCAGAAAATTCTAGTGCATTAATTGCATGTGTAGATGCACCACTGTGGCACAAGTTGTGACCCAGAAGCTGAGCCCAGAAGCCCCTCTCTGCATACAGATTTTCCCCCTTACCCGCTTGAGCAGGTACGAGCCACCTTCAGGACATGCTCTCTGCAGATCTACCTATGTGGAAATAAGCAGGAGGACATGTATTAAAACCAGTGGTGAATATGCTGAAAAAATAATGGAACCTTGAAAAAAGAACACACATAGGAGACAAAGTATGAACATGCTGAAGCCTGCAGATTCATCTAATGTATCAGAAATCTGAGCATGGCTGAGCTACAAAGCTGTCTACTGACTTCCTGCAACAAGTGATAAAACAGGTTTCCCAATGTCTCCCTTCTTTCAGTCTATAATCTGGTATCTTGTACAATGATTGACTTAAGGTTTGTAATCATCTTCCTACCTTCCTTCAGAGTCACCAGTAGATAATATGAGGGCCAGATGCTGAGATGAGATGTAAATAAGAAAAGCTCTACTGAAGTCAATAGAAAAATGAGAATTAACACCCTATGAAAATCTAGCCTATAGTCACATGAGGTTTTAGTTGGGGAGGGTAAATGTTTTATTTTGGTTTTGTTTTTCTATTGGTGGCTGCCTCCAAAGATATCTGTGATGAGAAATGAAGGTGAGTTGCTTTTTTAGAGAGAAAATATCAAACAAACAGTTTTGAAAGCATATTCATTTTAAATTCATTAGTGGGTTAATATAAGTCAAATTATAGCTTAGTGGTTTGTTGCTGCCTACTGAAAATTCCAAGAAGAAAAAGAAAACACTCTTCATCTCTGCTCTTGCCTGGGCTTCCCATGTAGGACCTTAGAGTTTCTCCAAAGAGATAGTCCTCTCTGTAGGCAATGCAGAGGTCCAGTACACACATTAAGATACAGCACAATGAAACATTCAACATCGTCTTTGGTTTGGTGCTGTCTAAATAATGTTCCTTAATTTGATGTCATTTGTCTTTCTTTGTATCAGCATTCTTATGGAGAACATTTAAAAGGGCTAATATGTGTTTTGGAGGTTCCATCCTTGCCTGCTTTAATATTACACTTCCACTGTGGATTTCATGTGATTTAATTATATTGCTATTGTGGGAGGCTCATGAAGTATTCTCAGGCTTCTGCAAGCACTTGTAAACTCTCAGTGAGTCTTCAGAGCTGCTGCTTTCAGTATTGTGCCTTGTGACTGCAACCTTAGATTAGCCACAGGTGCATTTTACATCACACGGGCTATAAACAGATGTCGTCTTTGGAATGGGATCGCCCTGCTTTATGCAGATGTTCATAGATGTCTACAGACTTTGCCAGGATCCCTGTCCTGCGGGGTTGGCTCTCTCTGTTGCTCCCAGGACTTCAGGGGCCTGATCCTGAGGGACAACAGCAGGGTTCCTCCACATATAGATATGTGTCCTGAGTCAAGGGTGACAGCCTGATATGTGCACAATAAGTAAACAGACATCTTCCCATTTAAAGCATTGCAAACTGTGAGTACCTTTGGTTGAGGCAACCGTTTTTAGACACATGGGCCTCCGCTACACATGCAGGTAAAAGCACAATTGGATCTAATACATGATCCAACCAATCACGCCTTCTGCCATGCCAAATGTGCATGGCAGGAGGCACCATTGTGGGATCATGCATTAGATCCAATCATGCCTTATTGCCAATGTACAGGGAGCCTGATACTTGATGCCCCCTGCATTCGCAAGAAGCAAGCTCCCACAGCTGGAAGCGCCCTTTGCTGGTGGGATTCTGGGGGTCGCACACAACCAGAACAGAGAGACCCTGCAACTGGCAGGGCTCCTGGTCCTGGATGAACCTTACAAGCAGCTGAGACTGAGTCCCACAACTAACAGTGAGGTGTGTCAACAACAGTTGTGGGGTCTCTCTATCCCAGCTGAGCATGAGAAACAGCTGGAACCAAGATCCCTCAGATACAGGGACTCTCAGACTCAGTTGGGCATGAGGTACAGCCAGGACCAAGAGCCCATCAAGTGTGGGGACTCTCAGTCCCAGCAGAAAAGCCAGGACTGAGAGCTCCATGTGGGTTGGGGGTTTCACTCCCTCGCCAAACCTTGGGTATCATGATAGACACCATTGCCAGGGCTCAGGGGTTTCATGCTGGGCATGATGCACCCTTGCAGCTGTCAGCTGATGGGGCTCCCAGCCACTGGGGAGACTCTGCTACATGTGCAAAACAAAGTTCCATAGCAACCAGCTCTAAAGTTCATACACATTTTCAAGGTCTAACTTCAGTTGGTCAGAGTTTTTTATCATGTGATGGCTACTTTGCGCATGTAGCTGGTCTTAAGGGTTAATTGGGCGATACCTGTAACATGTAGAGGAGGCATTGGAGTGCAACAATGGCCTAAGACATCTGTTTGCATAAATTTTATGGTGGTACAAAGTTGATGTCTGTTTGTACCCTCAGACCTGCAAGGTGCTAATTGCTATTTAATTATCCAGAGGGAGTTAAATGTGCTCAGTGCCTTGCAGGCCTGAGTCTACACAGATGGGTAAGTAGAAGCATAATTGTTGGGGATATGTCTGAGAACACAGTGGGACAGATTCAGTCCTGTGATGGTACGTGGATGCAACTCCATGTGCTCCTTGTAGCATGCTTGTTATCTTACTGCTAGCATTGGCCTTTGAACTACACATGTAAAGCTTGAAATGTACTACTTTTCTCTGGGTTATTACCAGAATCCGTCAATGTTTAAAATGTTTAAGTTAGAGAAGAGAAAGAGCCTCCTTGTGACATGTGTGTTTCCTGTTTTCACAACACCTCTGCTTTTCAAAAAAACAGAATTTTTTTTTGTAAACAATTTTGCAATTGTGGATGTTTTTCACTTAGCTCAGGAAAATAATAGTCCCCTGTCCACTCTTCCTCTCTGCTCCTCCCTCCCCCCCGGGTTGCATGCATGAAACAGTCATGTTATGGAAAGGTTCATTTGGAAGATTCTGACAGGAAAATTTTTGCTTGGCATTAAAACACATCAACATGAGACTTTTTTATTATTTAAAACATTGAAAGAAATTCAGTTACTTTCAAGATTTTGTTTGGAAAATTTGAAATGAAACATTACAACCTTGTTTAATTCACATTATAGTGTATTATTCATGACACTAAAGAGGGAAGTTAAGTGTCTCTGGGTAAGGCAAAATGTGACAGACTATAGCAAAACTTGCTGCAAAACAAAAAACTAAAAACTCAATGGAAACTTGAAACAATAGAAAAAACCAAAGCAAAATGAAAAGCACAGAAGAAGAAAGGAAAACACAAATATACAACTTTGAATGAAAGTAAATAAATCATCTGTTTTTACTGTCTCATTTTAAATATTTAAGGGAAAAACTTCAGGGAAAATAATTTGATTTTGTGAAATTTTTCACTTTAACTCACATTTTTTAGAATAGTTTTGTCAAAATCTCCTGAACCACTCCTGTTCTGACT
Source organism: Gavialis gangeticus (assembly GCF_001723915.1). Taxonomy (NCBI): domain Eukaryota; kingdom Metazoa; phylum Chordata; order Crocodylia; family Gavialidae; genus Gavialis; species Gavialis gangeticus. The sequence continues at coordinate 210,861,355 of NW_017729032.1, forward strand.
GATTAAGGAAAGTTACCCATGATCCACCAGCCTAGAGGGGAAAAAACAACAGTTCCCATACTACTTTTTCTGAAACAACAAGTAAGATGGAGAAAAACAACATATAGTCTAACTTTCATTTCCCATGTAAAAATACCCATTTATTCTTTGTTCAACTTTTATAGTAAAAAATGTTTTTATTATACAAATATATATTAAAGCACAAATTTATGCATCTGGATGCATAGTTAGGCCCTTAAATGCAGGTGGATTGATTTAAACCAAATTGATTTAAATAGCTGATCTAAATACATGATTTAAATCAGCAAGACAAAAGCCTGATTTAAATAATTTTGTTATCAGCTTTCTCATTGTATATACATATTTTTTGTTTTTTAAAGAAAGGTGTATGTTCTTTGGTTAGTATAGCAATTAAAACATGTTGATTACAGTTTTTACAGTAAAATACAGTAAAATACAGTTTTTACAGTAGATTTGGTATATTTGTTTTTACTATGGCTATGGTACAAATGTTTCCTGTTTCGTAACTATATTAGGTACACTATACATATATAATTAAGCTATAAATTATACTAGGTACACTATATCTATAGTTAAGCTATAAAATATGTTAAGCTATAAAATATATAGCTTAACATATTTGGATTGTTAAAAATCCTACACTGTAGTATGCTATAAAATGGTGCTATACATATTTTCCATTTACTAAATTATTAAATTTTTGTTCATATATGTATCAAGATACATTAAGATGGCAACTTGAATTTAATTAAACAAACAAAAACAACACTTCAAAATTTATTAAACAAGAAGTTAATGTTTTGGACACAGAAACTTTTTTTATCGAAACAAGAAGCACATTTATAACTAGTTAATATATTAAATGGTAATATCAACAGTTATAGTATTAGATGTATGAACTGTGGTTAGTGAATTAAACCCATTATTTCAGGTCACCGGAGAAAATTTTCTAAAAGGTTTCTAGGTGAAACTCATTTGAGCTTTAGTTCCTATGTGCTTAATTCTTTTTAAAATAAGACAGTCTTTTTTTTATATAGACTGTTTTGAAAATGTTTGCCCCCTTTCTTTCAAGACTTTAGAACTCATAAATGTCATCTGCCCCTTCCCTCTCTTCCCCCCCCCCCCCCCCCCACTTATTCATAGACTGGAAGAGGAAAACAAGCTTTCCTGATTTTTCAACTCAAAATTGCTTTCTCAGCTTTTACTGAACCAGTCCAAATGGAAAAAATATTCTTTGTGCACCTGCAAAAGAAGCTACTGCTGGTAAAAGCTAATTTAGCATTTCAACAAACTTTGTTTTCCAAATGCTTTGCAAGTCACTTCCACCAGTTGAGTTGTGTGACATTCTTTAAAACATCCTCAGCAAATGTGTAGTGCTTGAATGGTCCATCTTTAGCCCTGAAATTTATTATGGTTGGAATAATTGAGGGGTAATTAGTCAACATCCATGCCATAGGAGCATTTTCCTTTTCAGCAGTTAGACATCTACACTGGCACTTTATGGGTGCATCGACATGAAACACTTTACTGTGCAGTAGACTAATTAACTGTACAGTAAAGCATCACTGTTTACACATGCAGCACTTCCTGTACAGTAAACTAGTCTACTGCATAGTACCTGTAGATACAGGTAGTAAATTTACCACACAGTAGCTATTGCACAGTAGTACTTGTAGACAGCTAACTGAGAGCAAATTTCTGCTAGTCAACCCAGGCAGCAGGGAGTGAAAGAACTGTCCCTTCCCCTGGGCTGCCTCGCAGCCTCACATTCCAATTAGCAGATCATGGCAGAAGCTGGGAAACAGTCCCCTGCCTACCTCCCAGCCCCCCACCCAGATCTGCCCCTGCCCTAATCAGCTACATGAACACAAACATTTTGAAAAACATAGGTAATCCACCCAAAATAACTA
>NW_017729032.1:210868285-210870299 GCF_001723915.1 Gavialis gangeticus
GTGGAAGCCATGGCCCTGAGTGCTGGCCAGATTCAAAGGTCATGAACGCCCGAAGCGAAGCTTGGGCCCAGTGTTGGCATCGACATCCAAAGGTGCGACCCCCAAACCGCCCACCCAGCTGCCCTCTAACCTCGGAGGCAGCCAAACACAAACATTTTGAAAAACATAGGTAATCCACCCAAAATAACTAACATTATTATCATAAACTACTCATTTACTAGCATTGTAAATTATAGGGAATCAATAAAAACTAATTGATCCAGGTGGCTCAGACATGTCCACATCACCATGTTCAAGTTAGTTGCCTTGAGAGGCATTTTTCATAATGTTGTTTCATTTGAGCTACCAGGCCTTGCATTTCTTTGTTGCACTGCTTACATTGGCATATGTTCCTCTTCCCTGCCCTACCCTGCCCTGCTGCTTGCCCAGTGAAGTGCCCCTCAGCAGCTTCAGGGACAGTCCCAATGGGGCAGAAGCTTTGGGCTCAGTGCACTGTTCCCTGTGGACCCACTGTGGCTGGGGCTTAAGTCAGCACCTTCCACACCTGCCCCTCAAGGCAGCCCCACTGGACAGGGGCGTAGAGCAGAGGCTGGGGCCATGGCCAGTACCTCACAAGGCAGCAGCTCTAAAAAGGGGTTTGCCTGCCCACAAGCTGCTGCGCTGCATGTTGGCAGCCCACAGAGTGGGCAAGCTTGGAGGTGGCTGGGCAAGCAGTGGGGCAGGGCAAGGCAGCACACAGTCAGCTTTCCAGGCAGTACTGCAAGGTGGACAGCAGCAAAGCACTGTCTGCATGGAGCAGCTTGGTGTCTTTGCAACTAGGTTCCATTGCTTTGCCTCCACCTTGCCCCTCCTCCGGAGGTGTGCAGTGGTGATAGCCCTGGTCCCACATGGCTGCAGCCTGCTGCACTGCACTGCACTTCGCAGCCAGGCCTGCCCCTGTCCCAGTGCATTTGCTGGTCCAGGACCTGCCCAGAGTTAGACCCTGCCTGGAAGGTCTCAGGGGCATATATGTGGCTGCAACTGGGCTCAAAGACCCCCAATGCCCTACCCTTACCAGCATCCAGCAGATCTGCCTGCCAGGTCAGGCCAGGCTGAAGGAGGGGGTGGTCCTGGGTCACTAGTATCTTGGTGTCACTGGTGTCTTGGGTGTAGCCCCTGTCCCATCCCTGTCCTGCTTTCTTACTCCACATGCACCACACTCAGTCTCTCAAACCAAAGCCAGCACAGTGAGGGAGGGGGGAACTATGCAACTGGGGCTGACCCCCCTCCCCCACTGTTCACCTGGGATGACAGGTGCAGGGCTGAGTAACAGAGACTTTGCAGCCTCAGCTGTGTGACAGCCGTGGGGGGAGGGGCTGTCCTTACTGAACCAAGGTGATCATGGGCCAAGACAAGGGTGACTTTGTCAAAATGGAAAGATGGGACACATGCCTACCTTCCTCCTCCTCCCTCTCCCCCCCACCAGCAGCATGGCCAGAGTAGAGCTGGGTGGATGCAGGCTGCCAGCTCCCAGCTGTGGGTTTGGAGCTCCCCACCCTACTTCCTTTCCCTCCAGAACCCCGTGCTAGCCGCGCACCCCTTGCCTGCCCCGCAGCAGTGTGGGGGGGTGGGTACAACTCTATGCTGTCACCACTGTCCCTGCTACTGCAGGGGGGCATATGGACAGCATGGGGCTCCCAAGGGAAAGGCAGCAGGGTGGGTAGCCCTGACTCTGCAGTATGAAGCCCATATCTGCCACCACCCCGTGCTCAAATCTATTGGGGACACATGCCAGCAGCAGAAACCTCCCCCCCCCCAAGCCCCCTGGATGAGCCACCCAAGGTTCCATCCTGCTCCCTGCCCTGGCCCAGCCCCATGCACTTCCCTGGCTGGGCATTGCCCCCAGCTCTAGCTACTGCCCCACTCTCTCACCATGGAGGCCTCAATCTGCCCTCCCCCATGCCCCCTCCCCCACATTGACTTACCTGCAGGAAGCTGCTCTCCATGCTGCCTGGATGTATTCCTAGCTGTGTGC
>NW_017729032.1:210875299-210878149 GCF_001723915.1 Gavialis gangeticus
CTAGAGGCCAAGCCTGAAGCTCTGAGAGACTTTTGGCAAGTGATGGTTTAATGCAGGCTAACCTCTCTGGAAGCATGGGAGATTGTAGGGCTGTAGTCCACAACCTTTCTGCTCCTGTAGTCAAACTCCTCCCTTTTCCCCCCCCCCAAGCCCCCTGGATGAGCCACCCAAGGTTCCATCCTGCTCCCTGCCCTGGCCCAGCCCCATGCACTTCCCTGGCTGGGCATTGCCCCCAGCTCTAGCTACTGCCCCACTCTCTCACCATGGAGGCCTCAATCTGCCCTCCCCCATGCCCCCTCCCCCACATTGACTTACCTGCAGGAAGCTGCTCTCCATGCTGCCTGGATGTATTCCTAGCTGTGTGCAGATGCACACATACACACGGCACTCCCTGCATCCCTCTCCCAGTAGACCCAAGCAGCCCCTTACAGGTTGGACTATTGCCAGCCTGCAAGGAGAAAGCTGCTGTTTCCTGATCCCTGCAGGATACTATGAATCCAGGACAAATGCTGTCCCAGAGTCATGCAGCCTGGGCCCAGGACTTGATGTACCCATTCTGGGACTGTCCCATCCAATTAGGGATGGGTGGTCACCCTAGCTGAGACTACCCTGCCTGCCCTGTGAGGAGGGGGTTAGTGGGGAGCCACAAAGGCTCCTGGGATGCCAGAGGACTGTGATCTAACTTGAGCCAAGAGGGGATATGGGACCAAAGTTCAATGATTTGTCTAACCTAAACTGATTAAATCTATATCCATCCAGGTCTATCTTAAACCAGATTCCACCATTTTTAAATCAGTCTATGTGTACTGAACTTCTGTTCCGTTATGGGTTTAGACCAGTTTCCAATCATTTATACCAGTTTACGTGTAATTTCTGTACTTAGCCATGGTGTCCATGGAAAAGTAAGGAATTAAACCCAGGTATCTCAAAATTTAAGCTACTATCCTAACTACAAGACTATCCTTCATCTCTTTAGGCACTCCATTTTGGAAATGTTGATCTTGTCCTCTTTATAATTTGGAAAAGATAATTCTTCTGTAGGCAGAGTTATCTCTTCCCTTCACATACTGAAATAATTATGTGGCAACTGTAAAGAAAAAAATGGCATGTGTTCAGTGGGCCTTGGCATTTCAGTTATAATGATCCTATTAAGCCAAAGAGACTAACTGAAATTTTATTGCTAACAACTTCACTTCATGGTCTTCTATTCTCTTTGGAAGTCAGGCTCTGTGGAACCTGTCAGTGACTCTGCATAGATTTCCTGATAGTCTATGTTTTAATATCACCTTTTTATAAGGTTACCAAGACACATGGGATTCTGAAAGTTCACTGAAATTGTGGTTGATATACCTAGTGCTGCTTCAAAGGCATAGATTAATGATACTTTTGTTCTTGAATTACTAAAGGAAAAGCATTCTGGACCTGCAAGGTTCCAGCAAACATCAGTTTCTTCACCTCTCTGTAATTACACTAACATTAGTATAGGGGAATTACATGCTTTCATGAAAAAATCTACATGAAAATGTAACCTGAATCAATTAGATCTTTAGAATTGCAAGGCACAAAGCACCATAGTTACCTATCAAACAACATGAGATGCTGACTGCACAGCAGCCCATGACCACTATGCAGTAGGGTCACATGGCAGGAAGTGTGGCACGACACTACTGCATAGTAGTCATGAGCTACTGGTTGTAGTCATGAGCTACTGGGCAGTCAGCATAGTTTCATAGTTTCTAGGGTCGGAAGGGACCTTAGCAGATCATCTAGCATCATTTGGTGCAACTGCACTGTAACTCCATTTTATGCCATAAGTCATATCTGTTATCAAAACCAGTTCCACTTCAGATATAAAAACAGTAATCATATTTGACATTTGAATAATCCCTGTTGAGCAAAACCACCTCAAAACACTTTATATTTGTAAAGGCAGCAGTCACATAGATACATTTAGCCAACATGGGGGTACAGATATCTAATTCATTCACAATTACAAAATATTGTTCATAGTAACTGCACAAAATAAAATTTCCTTTATTCCACTATTTTTTTCTATGATAGGAAAATACCAACCCAAAATGTGCATACATGCACACACCTCAGCACGCACTCTAGAAGTAACTTTTTAAAAATATATATTATTTATTCTGACTGCAAAGAAAAGTAACGTAAAAAAAAGGTTTAAAGGATTTTCATTGATTTAAATGAAAAGAAAAATTATAAAGTAATAGAAGAACTGTTCTGTATAAAACAACATTTAGTTTTGTGATATTATTTAGAACAAATAGCATGACACTAAACAAGATTAATTTTATTAGATGGAGTTACAAAACTCTACTATGTAGTTCAAGAATCTTTTCCATAGAGGCACAATAATTAGACACAATAAATATATACAGACTGATCTTATTGATATCAATTTCACACTGAAATTAACTAAGGTATTTTTTATTTATTTCATTGTAAACACATGAGAGGAAATCTCAGTCATGTATTTTATGATAATACTGGCTGTGTCAAGACAAGCACAGCTGCACAGTATGTGGCACCACAGACATTTCCAAAGTGCCACATACTGTACATTCAGCTGTTCTCCACACTGCAAGAGAGCAGTCCGGGGGTTGTTGTTTTTTTGACTCCTGGATATCCAGGGGTAAAAAAAACCCGCAGAAAAACAAGCAGAGTGGTGTATATGGGGGCAATGCATGCCATTCAAAACTGGAACCTGGCCAGCTGGAGCCACCCACCGGCTGCTGGCCGGGTTCTGAGTGGCAGGATCACCACTGCTGCAGCCCCAGGAGGCTCCCAGGACTCCAGATAAGGCTGCTGGGTCCAGCATCCCTGGAATAA
>NW_017729032.1:210888324-210891777 GCF_001723915.1 Gavialis gangeticus
GTCACCACTGTCCCTGCTACTGCAGGGGGGCATATGGACAGCATGGGGCTCCCAAGGGAAAGGCAGCAGGGTGGGTAGCCCTGACTCTGCAGTATGAAGCCCATATCTGCCACCACCCCGTGCTCAAATCTATTGGGGACACATGCCAGCAGCAGAAACCTCCCCCCCCCCAAGCCCCCTGGATGAGCCACCCAAGGTTCCATCCTGCTCCCTGCCCTGGCCCAGCCCCATGCACTTCCCTGGCTGGGCATTGCCCCCAGCTCTAGCTACTGCCCCACTCTCTCACCATGGAGGCCTCAATCTGCCCTCCCCCATGCCCCCTCCCCCACATTGACTTACCTGCAGGAAGCTGCTCTCCATGCTGCCTGGATGTATTCCTAGCTGTGTGCAGATGCACACATACACACGGCACTCCCTGCATCCCTCTCCCAGTAGACCCAAGCAGCCCCTTACAGGTTGGACTATTGCCAGCCTGCAAGGAGAAAGCTGCTGTTTCCTGATCCCTGCAGGATACTATGAATCCAGGACAAATGCTGTCCCAGAGTCATGCAGCCTGGGCCCAGGACTTGATGTACCCATTCTGGGACTGTCCCATCCAATTAGGGATGGGTGGTCACCCTAGCTGAGACTACCCTGCCTGCCCTGTGAGGAGGGGGTTAGTGGGGAGCCACAAAGGCTCCTGGGATGCCAGAGGACTGTGATCTAACTTGAGCCAAGAGGGGATATGGGACCAAAGTTCAATGATTTGTCTAACCTAAACTGATTAAATCTATATCCATCCAGGTCTATCTTAAACCAGATTCCACCATTTTTAAATCAGTCTATGTGTACTGAACTTCTGTTCCGTTATGGGTTTAGACCAGTTTCCAATCATTTATACCAGTTTACGTGTAATTTCTGTACTTAGCCATGGTGTCCATGGAAAAGTAAGGAATTAAACCCAGGTATCTCAAAATTTAAGCTACTATCCTAACTACAAGACTATCCTTCATCTCTTTAGGCACTCCATTTTGGAAATGTTGATCTTGTCCTCTTTATAATTTGGAAAAGATAATTCTTCTGTAGGCAGAGTTATCTCTTCCCTTCACATACTGAAATAATTATGTGGCAACTGTAAAGAAAAAAATGGCATGTGTTCAGTGGGCCTTGGCATTTCAGTTATAATGATCCTATTAAGCCAAAGAGACTAACTGAAATTTTATTGCTAACAACTTCACTTCATGGTCTTCTATTCTCTTTGGAAGTCAGGCTCTGTGGAACCTGTCAGTGACTCTGCATAGATTTCCTGATAGTCTATGTTTTAATATCACCTTTTTATAAGGTTACCAAGACACATGGGATTCTGAAAGTTCACTGAAATTGTGGTTGATATACCTAGTGCTGCTTCAAAGGCATAGATTAATGATACTTTTGTTCTTGAATTACTAAAGGAAAAGCATTCTGGACCTGCAAGGTTCCAGCAAACATCAGTTTCTTCACCTCTCTGTAATTACACTAACATTAGTATAGGGGAATTACATGCTTTCATGAAAAAATCTACATGAAAATGTAACCTGAATCAATTAGATCTTTAGAATTGCAAGGCACAAAGCACCATAGTTACCTATCAAACAACATGAGATGCTGACTGCACAGCAGCCCATGACCACTATGCAGTAGGGTCACATGGCAGGAAGTGTGGCACGACACTACTGCATAGTAGTCATGAGCTACTGGTTGTAGTCATGAGCTACTGGGCAGTCAGCATAGTTTCATAGTTTCTAGGGTCGGAAGGGACCTTAGCAGATCATCTAGCATCATTTGGTGCAACTGCACTGTAACTCCATTTTATGCCATAAGTCATATCTGTTATCAAAACCAGTTCCACTTCAGATATAAAAACAGTAATCATATTTGACATTTGAATAATCCCTGTTGAGCAAAACCACCTCAAAACACTTTATATTTGTAAAGGCAGCAGTCACATAGATACATTTAGCCAACATGGGGGTACAGATATCTAATTCATTCACAATTACAAAATATTGTTCATAGTAACTGCACAAAATAAAATTTCCTTTATTCCACTATTTTTTTCTATGATAGGAAAATACCAACCCAAAATGTGCATACATGCACACACCTCAGCACGCACTCTAGAAGTAACTTTTTAAAAATATATATTATTTATTCTGACTGCAAAGAAAAGTAACGTAAAAAAAAGGTTTAAAGGATTTTCATTGATTTAAATGAAAAGAAAAATTATAAAGTAATAGAAGAACTGTTCTGTATAAAACAACATTTAGTTTTGTGATATTATTTAGAACAAATAGCATGACACTAAACAAGATTAATTTTATTAGATGGAGTTACAAAACTCTACTATGTAGTTCAAGAATCTTTTCCATAGAGGCACAATAATTAGACACAATAAATATATACAGACTGATCTTATTGATATCAATTTCACACTGAAATTAACTAAGGTATTTTTTATTTATTTCATTGTAAACACATGAGAGGAAATCTCAGTCATGTATTTTATGATAATACTGGCTGTGTCAAGACAAGCACAGCTGCACAGTATGTGGCACCACAGACATTTCCAAAGTGCCACATACTGTACATTCAGCTGTTCTCCACACTGCAAGAGAGCAGTCCGGGGGTTGTTGTTTTTTTGACTCCTGGATATCCAGGGGTAAAAAAAACCCGCAGAAAAACAAGCAGAGTGGTGTATATGGGGGCAATGCATGCCATTCAAAACTGGAACCTGGCCAGCTGGAGCCACCCACCGGCTGCTGGCCGGGTTCTGAGTGGCAGGATCACCACTGCTGCAGCCCCAGGAGGCTCCCAGGACTCCAGATAAGGCTGCTGGGTCCAGCATCCCTGGAATAACCTGCTGCACACCAGAAGGTGCATGGCACAAGTGTTCCCTGGGGACAACTAGCAGTGGCACAAGATGCCCCACTCCTAGTTGTCCCCTGGGAACTAAATGTCCATTCTGATGTGGATGCTGCCACTCTCTTTGGTCTGTTTAATGGTTTCATTGGTCTCTATTTTATCCCTGTTCCCAAGTAACACGTAAACAAGTATGAGGTGGCCTCAGCTCAACCTTAGATTCATAGATTCATAGATGTTAGGGTCAGAAGGGACCTCTATAGATCACCAAGTCTGACCCCCTGCATAGACAGGAAAGAGTGCTGGGTTCAGATGACCCCAGCCAGATGCCCATCCAATCTCCTCTTGAAGACCCAAGGGTAGGGGAGAGCACCACCTCCCTTGGGAGCCCATTCCAGATTTTGGCCACTCTAACTGTGAAGAATTTCCTCCTACTGTCCAGTCTAAATCTGCTCTCTGCTAGCTTATGGCCATTATTTCTTGTGACCCCCAGGGGCGCCTTGTTGAGTAGGGCCTCACCAATTCCCTTCTGCGCCCCCATGATGAATTTATAGGCAGCCACAAGGTCGCCTCTCA
>NW_017729032.1:210892953-210893296 GCF_001723915.1 Gavialis gangeticus
ACGGGAGTTCTTGTTCATGGAGAGGGTGGTTCAGGTGATCAGTCTGATCCGGCCTACACTTGTGATTCTTCCTTCGGCATTCTGCAAGTAAGGTTACCTCCAAATTGGGACTGTAGGTTACAGGTCATATACTGGGTGAGTTGCCGTCATGGGCCCCTCCTACCTAAACCTGTCACTATTCCGAAATTGGGCTCGGATCTTACTCAACAGATTTTTTGCTGGGTGGTCAGTTTGTATTCTTGCTTTTGGAGATTTTCCACAACACTGCGGTGATTTATCTTTCCCAACCCCCTTTCAAAAACTCAGTTTTGATCTCTCAGAATGTTTGCTTACGGGTCGTTTT
>NW_017729032.1:210898296-210919902 GCF_001723915.1 Gavialis gangeticus
GACTTTGCCAAGGATGGAGGTGAGACTGACTGGTCTATAGTTGCCTGGATCCTCCTTCCTCCCCATCTTAAAAATAGGGACCATATTAGCCCTTTTCCAGTCCTCTGGGACCTGGCCCATGCACCACAAGTGCTCAAATATTCTTGCCAGTGGCTGTGCAATGACATCAGCCAGTGCCTTCAGTACCCTTGGATGGAGCTCATCCGGGCCTGCTGACTTAAACGCATCCAGTCCTTCCACCACTTGGTAGTCTGGTGCCCAGCTGCTGCCTCTCTACAATCCCATTGTGAGGCTTGTCTTGCCCCTCATTTAGGAACACTGAGGCAAAGAACTGATTGAGGAGTTGAGCCTTGTCCCCCCTGTCTGTCGCCAATTGGTTATGCCCATTCAATAGTGGTCCTATTCCACCATGGGCCTTCCTTTTACTCCCTATGTATCTGAAAAATAATTTTTTGTTATCCTTAACTTGGGATGCCATCCTCAGTTCCATGGTAGCTTTGGCCTTTCTAACTGCCTCCCTACAACTGCGAGATGAGGAGATATACTTCTCTTTAGTAATCTCTCCCTGTTTCCACTGCTTATATGCCCCCCTTTTTGTCCTTAGGCTGCTCTGGATTTCTCTGGTCAGCCAAGGAAGCCTCTTGGCCCTTTTCCCCCTTTTCCCCTGCATCGGGATCATCTCCCTCTGTTCCCAAAGGATCATTTCCTTAAGGCACAGCCACCCTTCTTGGGCTCCCATCTCGCCAAATCTCTTACTCTGCAGTGCGTCATTAACTAAACACCCAAGTTTGCTGAAGTCAGCCTTCCTAAGGTCTAGCACTTTCACCCTACTAGTTACCTTACCCACTCTTTATTTATGATGAATTCTGTTATTTGGTGGTCACTGTCCCCCAGGTGACCACTGATCTGTAGGTCCCCTACCATGCCAGTAAGGCATTCCCCCTAGTGGGACCATGTATGCCCTGCATCAGGTCTTTAAGTTTAAAATACAAACTGAACACTCCAAGTGTGTATAGAGTGTAACAGTATTTTCCTGATTCTTTCGCAGGGCCACAATAAGCTAGATACATTGGTCACAGGGGGTGCCTATACAGGGGGTGCTTGGGGCTGCTGCGAGAGGGGAAATGTTAATTAAAGTAGTTCCCAGAGAACAGCTGTAATTAAAACATCACAGCATCACATGTATTAAGCACTTTTGGGTTTTAAAATGCCTGCAGGATCCTTTAACAAAAGCTCATTCAACAAGCTTTAGTTACAGCACCCTAGCGGCCATTTTTAAACCCAGGGGAGCTTATACATGTGATGCTGAGTTGATGTTAGAGTGCTCTAATTAGAACACGGAAAAGTCTCAATTAATCAAGTCTGCCCTGATGCATCTAATTAGAATGCATCAGAGCATGTGTATAGGTACCCAGGAAGCCTTACAAGAATTGTAGCTGAACGAGGTAGGAGAAGAAATGGGACATGGAACAAGGGTATCATATTACATTCTTTTACAGTTCTAAGTAATAATTTCTATTACATTAGACTGGCATTTTGTATGATATAGTAGTTTAAAATCTATACCTATTCAGTGTAGATTTGGCCTATTCAGATAAGTGCTGGTATCTACTTTTTTTGGAAGTTGAAAAAAATAAAATATAATTCCAGGAATAGAAATTGTGGTAGCTGAACTCTGATACTGGGGAAAATACTTTCTTCTAGGCCTTCAAAATTTACTGCCTATGGGTATCTCAAAAGGTAGGCTACCTAACCAGCAAGCCACAAATCTCTGACGATTTTCCAAACCGGTTTCTTTTGAAGAGCAGAAAGACATGGCTGGTCCTGTGGTTTTTAGGGGGGAGGAGGTTCTGGTTTTGAGATTGGGGTTTTTTTGGTAAACATTTCTTTTTTCACTTCATTCCAGGTGTTGTCAAAGTTAACAGGTTTCCCTAAATGGTCTTTTCTGATTGCACTTCTACTGGCAATCCACATGACAATTTCATTCAATCCCTTAGTCCCTATAGTCCTATGGAAATTAGAGGGATGTAAATGGAGGGTGAAGGATTTTTGGATCATTGCATGTCTGCTGCCAAAGAATGCCTGCAAAAGGTTGGATTTCAGGATAAGATTGCTGATCTCCTGTTTTCTCAGTGGGAATATGTTGCCACAACAAATCTGAGTTTAGAGAGATTTATGAGCAAAATCCAGGACAGGAAAAAAATTCATCTCTGGTATTAAATCTTTAATCCTTGATTATTTGTCCCATAAAATGGCAGATGGTAAATCTATTGCTATTATTAAAGCTTCTGCCTCTGCATTGGCATCTGTTTTCCCTGGGGTAACTTTTGTTTGGAGAGAGTTTGGAATATGAGTCTTTGCTGCTTTCCTGGCCAAATCTGTGAAGCTCAGATGCAATTCTTTTCACTATATTAATGTTATAGATATCACTTATCCTCAAATTATTTTCCAGCACCATGAGGCCCATCTGCTGTGTTCTCATATCTATTAGCTGTATTAGCTGTATATTGTCTTTGTGTAAACAAGAATGCAAAAGGGATATTAATTTTTGCCTACCTACAGGTTTCTAGTACATCATCACTGGGATACAGAGGCACCAAATACTCAAATTAGAATTTCAGATGTAGTTTAGAAACAAGATCCAAAAAAGTCAATACCTTCCCACACTGTAGCATTTAAAAGGAAAACTCTTTAGAAGGGGGTTGATACTGACAAACTCTCTGATACAACTAGATGTCCCTGCAAGCATATCAGGTGCAATATCATATGGATGTAAATTGATTCCCTGTATAGAGCCTCTATGAAGTACAAGCTTCCAATATACGTTGTCTGCATCTTACACCAGTCAATAAGGAGTACATCTCTACGCTGCTATGCAGTGAACATTAGCCTACTGACAGCACTTCCATGTTTTTTTTAAAAACAGAATACTAGCTATTCTCTGGAAATTCAGTTCAGGTGCTGAGAACACCAAAGTTGTGTGTGATCTATTAAAAAAAGCTGCCATTCGGAACTGGTAACTCTGAAAGAAACAAGACCAAATCTTTATTTCACCTAAATTTAAAATCGAATGGTGCAGCTACACGTACGCTTTACTGCAGAGTAGACTAATTAGCCCTGCAATAAAGAATCACCATCTACACATGTGCTGGTATTAGGGTACAGTAAATTAATTAACTACATCATAGATAGGACTGTCAGGGATGGTATTATCTTATGAAGAAGTAAATTACTGTGCTGAAACATGTAGACGGTGACAGTGGCTGGCTGGGGCACAAGGATGCTAAAATGCAGGGGCTACACTTGGGGAATTTCAGGGAAGTTAATAGGGTAGAGATGAAAAATCCAGTAACCAATATTGAATCCTAATTGGGGACTAGGTTCATGGTAAGTTTAAAATACTACAACTGTTTGTTTTTTGAGCAGGGTGGAAATCACATAGCAGCAATACAAATTTCTCAGTCTGATCAACATCTTTTTTTGTTAAATTTTCTTTCTCACAGCTATTCACATTTTCATATTTAACTTTGGCATGGGTATAAATATAAATACCAGCCCAGGCTAATATTATTAAAATTATAATTATAAATGTTTAGAAATAGGGACTTCCCTTTTGCATAAGGGCTCTTGACAATAAATACAATAATATAGTCCTACCTAGATACATTATGCTATGGCATATTCCCTCTCACTCCCTTCCTTCTTCACTCAACACAGAAAGTTAGATCCAGAACTAAAGAGTACCAGAATACAGTCAGAATTAATGGATTGACACATACACATGCACACTGAGTGTGTGTCTACACGTTGCCATATGGTACCATAGCTATGGCACCGTGCTTTAGTACTTCCTTTTGGAAGTGCTAAAGCATGGTATAGTATTGCTGGTTACCGCACCGTGCATGCAGTGCATGGTTAGATTTTGCCACTACATCACCGTAGCATCCAACTATGCTGGGGGAGTGCACTGCTACAGCGATGTAGCTGCCAATCACATGATCACTATGTTGCAGTAATGTGCCGTAAGTCACTGTAGCGCATCGCTATGTCACCATAGGGCAACACGTAAACAGATCCTGATTGCACTATAACTTAGGATGCCAGAAGCATCAGTTGCTGTGTTCACTGTGCAAGACTGTTAGACTTTTTTAATGACCACAACTCATACAGACTAGTGTCCATGGACAGGCTTTTATAAACCTCTTTAGACAGACAAAATGCACTAGAATGAAAGCCATCTATATAATTAAATGGTCAGTCAGCACATTTGACTTACGTAAGCAATAGTACAGCCATATGTTACAACTCAATATAAATGCTGACTAATTGAGTCAACATCCTAGGATAAGAAAAACATATTTTTCAACTGTCAGTGTCTGGGTCTGCAATAAAAATGGCAAATGAAGCTTTGGAGTGATCCTTCCGGCAGAATGGATCTGTACTGAAATAGGAAGAACACTGACCAGGCCTCAGTTTGTAGTCCAGCCTATTTTTTCCGTGGAAAATGTTTAATAGTATGAAGAGGGCAGCTAATGGATAGAGAAATACAAAGATTAGAACTTGTCTAACACTTCTTGCTTAATATGGGCTGGGGGAGAGGGAGCAAGTGGGGTGGAAGGAAAAAATGGTAGAAAGCTACCCTCCACAAAATAATATTTAATTTTTACAGAACAAATCCTGTAGAGTAGGGGTGTCAAAAATTCAGGCTGTAAGCCAGATTTGGTCCACAGAGCCATTTTACCTGGGTTGTGGGGCTCCTGGAGGCCCCAGGAATTTAGGTGTGGGGCAACTGGTGGTGGGGCCCAGTTGGAGACTCTTCTTGAAGGGACTAGAGGAGTTTGAAAACCCTGCTTTACAGGCTCAGGAATCAACAACTAAATATTCTGGTTAAACCCATTATGCACTACCAACCCCAAGGTATACCTGGCTCACACTTGTTTCTCTGAACAGAAAGGTGAAATGATGAATAATAAATCATTCAATTACTAATGACTAGGGACCCTGGTTTTCTCTGATAAAACCCCCCCAATTTTGGGGTTAAAAAAAGTAACCCAAAATCTACATTTCTCTCTGACTAAAATGAAACACCACTAACACATAGATACATATGTAGTGGTGCTTCATTTTGCTCACAAAAAAATGCAGATTTTAGGTTATTTTTTTAACCAGAAAATTGGGGATTTTTTAATCAGAGAAAACCACAATCCCTGCCATGCCAACAGGAAAAAAATCATTGTAGCTAAATCCTCAAAGATCCCTTGACAACAAAAATGAAGAGAATCTTGCCTGCCTCTGCTGGCCTAATAGACTGATTTCCACCACTAAATTTGAAATTAAACAGAAGATTACTAATTGGGTCTATAGTCAGAAAGTAAAGGTAAGTGACCACAGCCTGCCACTGAAGTATACTTCATCTATCTGTTTAGAGAAGTATCATTCTGAGCAATCTGATACATCTGCGATATCAAGAGGGAAAGTAATTAACTGTACCAGAGGTGCTTAGGCCGCAGCCTGTGAGCTAGATCTAGCCCCTGGTATTTTGTCTTCTGGCCCATGGGGCTCCCCATTAATTTTGGGGGAACCCCCTGGGGCATGGCCCTGCACACTAGATCAAACATGCACCAGGCCCAATCCCAGTAATGCAGTGAGGGGTGGCTCAGGGCCCCAGAGCCTCATCGCAGTACACAGTGCCTAGTAGAGATGACATGGTGCCCTGGAGCCCAACCTGACAGACAGAGACAATGAAGGGCCCCTGGGTCTAGGTGGAGTTAGTGGGGCCCCCCAGGACTAATCCTAGTGGGTGGGGGCAGCAAAGAGCCCTGGGGTCCAATCCCAGAAGGCAGATGCAGGGGTCCCTATGTCTACTGGCAGAGATGGCACAGGACACCCGGTGCACGCAGGGTCCAATCCAGCCTGCACACTGGCCCTCCAAGCCTCATCTGGCCCAGGGTGCTAAAAAGTTGAGCACTGCTGGTCTGTACCAAAGGCTAACTAAACACTTGGAAAGGAATTGTTCAAGGTCCTTACACTGCAAATCCATGTATCAACGGTTTTAAAAGCATTATGTGGCCCTTTAATTACTCATGATACACCTTGAATTAGAAAAGGTGTCCCAAGCACCTGCAACATGTCATTGACAAATACCCTGTTTTAATAATTAAAAATTACAATCAATAAATGACTGTTAAAATTTGATACTATATAATTGATAATGAATAATTACTGGTAATAAACACTTGAGAAATAAAGAATTAATAAGATCAAGGCTGTCAAAGTTATGCTTACGATAAATTCACTGGTTGATGCCAAAGTAAACTACAAATACATGTATTTTGGCATGGAAATGTTTTCTCATACTTTGCTTTGAAAGTATGGTGTGAGTAGTATCATTTCCCTGAAGTGATATTTCATGTCACAAAATAAAGCAGTCATTTGTCTTCCTTTAAAAATCCTGGTATTTGCTGAACTAAATGACATTAGCCAGACATTAGCCAGACTAGTGCATGTGTTAATAGAGATCTTTTCAAAACAAAATGTTAATCCTTTCATAAAATACATACCTGTGTACACACCTATTATTATCTTTAAATATTATAACAAGCACAAACACATTTTTCTTCAGTTATGCATTAGCTGCATGATGAAACGAAGTTGTAGGCTGTCTGATTTCCACAGCCTTAAGAATATATATTTGCACATCCACATTAAATCCAACCTCATTTTTCTTCATGAAGTCACTTTTAAATTTTTTCTAGAAAGGCATTTTTTTTCTTTATTAGTAAGGAGGACCCAGAAGTCGGTTTTTAAAAAAATGTTCAAGGAGGCAAAAGATTTTTTTACCAGGAACTAGGAAATAGAAGCAAAATGAAGCAAATTACTCACTGGAAGCTTTGAAGCTGCATGCATGAGGATTTATATGGTATACCCTAGATGCACAAAAATCTTATTTTATATATTAGGTAGTAATATATGAGTGGGAAATATTTTTAAATGTTAAAATGAAATGAATCATTCTAATCTTTGTTAAATTCATCCGTATTTGGGAAGCAGCTTTCTATCTCTATATTTTCATGTATCAATGGTGCAAATAAAGGATTCAGATTTTAAAGTATACAGTCAGACAAACAAAAAATAAATATTTCAAGAAATGTTGAAGTATTAGAGAAATGGAAATTTGCTTGAAAATAAGAAGTGGGATCTTGAATCTAAAGAAGTGTATGATTTCAGTGAGGCCAGAATTTCAGGATAATCTTTGCAGACTAATTTTCCGCATTAATTTTTCATTCAAAATACTTCATATTTTCAGAGGCCAGCAATTATATTGGCACTTCACTGGGATATGCAGCATTTTAGTCACTCAACACGGCAGGGTGCAACCTCATCTCTGATATCAAAATGGAAATATAAAAGTTAAGTTTCTATTAAAAGAGCCTATAGTTCTCACAACACACTGACAGTCATCATCATCATCATACCATCGCTGCTACATTGTCATCATATTTTTAGGACAATGAAAAATATACATAAAAATAAATGAAAGTGCATACACACTCATCATTTTTTAATAAATGTCAACACAAAGGGCAAAAGCTTTTCAGTTTGTCTGATGAAAAAGTGTAAAAGCTGTATAAATCTAATCAGAGCAGTAATCTGCAAGAGAGGAATAAACATCAAAATCTAAAACTTTTAATTTGCAGAACTAGCCTACCAAGCAACCTAACCCAAGTGATTCTCTAGAACAACTGGTATTAAAAGACAAGTCATTGGCTGTCCCACATGAGCAACATGGTTTTCAAAAATCTTGGCTGTGATGATTCTACCTTCACAGAACATGCTGCTATTTAGATTTTATATTCCTTTTGCAGAATCAGGGGTAACATCAACTAATACAGTACTTAACCTACAAGCATTAACTAAAATTAACATTTTTCTCTAGAAATCTTTTAAAGCAAGTAAAGTCTTCTCCCCTAGAGTACATGACTCTTTGGATGTTCCAGAGTGAAATAAGTTGGGCTTAGGGTTCCCAGCCTCAGTGATACATCTCTGGTGCGCCACTGAGGCAGGGAACAGCAGTCAGCTGATTGATGCCCACAGCCTCAGACACGCATTGGAGCCTTTGACTCCATTATGCTGCTAAGGCTGAGAATGGGGATCAACTGAATGACTTCCTAGTTGCCAGTGCAGGGGGAGACCAGGATCATGATCTGCACCAGCAATATGCTGATCCGCGAGTCCCACAGTCACACCTCCTGCCATGCATGTGTAGCAAAGCAGGAAGCAAGTTTATTGGGCTCATGCATTAGATGGTATGAAACCTTTAACTGACAAGCTGTCAGGGACCCTAGTTTATAATTCCAAATGTGCTTAGGCATGAGATATGTATGAGATGTTCAGCTCAACCAAGATGGACGTGCTTCTGGGTATGCACAGTAGAAAAATTTTAGGTGCCTGAGTAATGTTACTGGTGAAAACATAACCGCCTACGGACTTGCAGATGCCTAAGCAATTAATTAAGATTTTTGTGGATCACTCAGACTTAAGAGATATAAATTCCACGTAAATTGCACTTTAGACACCACATGGGTTCGAAGATCTGGGCATAAAACATCAGTTTCTGCATAATCCAAGCTTCCATTTTAAAAATAAATAGGTTCTAAGCCTTTTTGGCTTTAAGCATAATCTTTCCAAGTGTGACCAGGACATTAACCAAAGGAAGCAGTACCTTCTTCAGGTTTGCAAACTAACATCTCCAGAGCATAGTTTTGCAAACTTTGGTGGCAAGAACTTAAACTTAACTGTCAAACTCACATGGCCCTGTGTAGGCCAGATCTGGACCACAGGATTTCTCATGGGCTGGACAGAGATGTGGTGGTAGCAGCAGAACAAGTGGTGACAGAGGTGGGGCATGTGACAGCAGAGGACCCTGAGGTTAATGCAGCTGTTGCTCATCCACTGACACGAACATGTGCCCCCAACTGGGGTCCATTCCTCAGATTTCAGCAGCAGGCCCTTCCTCCACTCAGCCTGCTTCTGAATTCCTGGCTCATCTATGAATCCTGTGTACCAGATCCACATATTTGACATCCCTACTCCTGTAGTTTCAGTGTCACTATTTCTTTTGAGAATCTTGTGGGTAGCAGAAACTGTGAAAAATTGTGTCAATGCCACACTGCTACTGAGTCAGGTACTTAAGAAAATTAAGAGAAGCAGAGCAGGAAATAGAGTTACTTGTAGGGAAACAGGATCCAAAATGGGAAAGCAAGGAAGTGGGGGAGGAGAGGGGAGAAAAGAAGAAAAAGAAAGAAGAGCTTTTGCTTCTTCCATCAGTTAGATGGAGAAGCTTGATATTTCTAAGACATAATGTAACTAGATGTTGATTTGAAAAATAAAAGCGGGTAGAGATGTCATGGTAGACACCATAACATCCTTCTCTCTTTTATCATCTCTGAAATCATGACAATACTTGGCTTTTCATGTGAGTTTTGCCTCTAGACCTCTTATTTGTAACTCCCATATTTTACATGCCCAGTCTACTGCTAGAAGTTAATATCTGTTACATTTTTTTAAATCTCTAGATAAATAAATACTCTTAGGCAGACAATCCAACTCTTGTTTCCTATGTAGGCCATTCCCAGGACTCATTTTCTGAATGAATACACAAACGATACAAACATGTGTAATAAACAGTTGCAAATTAAGGTGTAATGAAATAACCAAGAGGGCCACTGAATGGATATCAAGATTAAAAGTGTTATAGACTCTGACTTCATTATACTTTTGCTTATGTTTATTCAAAATTTACTAAACCCTATAGATAACTAAAGCAAGTGAATGGGACAAAGCCAATTTATCAGAGGTATTATTACTGCACTTCCAAAATGTACATTAAGAAAGGGCTGGAAGATACTTAAAAATCAGATGTTATAGAGTAAAGCAGTATTATAATAATTGTGTAACAGCTAGAGTGTACCATTTAGTACTCTCTCACTACATGTATATGTGCCCCCTTTCCCCACAGAAAGGTCTATGAAGCCTATTCCTCATTTGTGATGAACAGCTGGTAAAACCATTGAATTTCCTAGTTATGTTGTCTAAAATTTTAATGAGTTGTGCAGCAACCAGCTGCACAACCACAGTTAGCTATATTCTCTGAAAGAAACTGAAAGCTACTCAGGATTAAGAACTAAATGCAAAATGTATTGGTTAACATTTGATAGTCATAACCATTTTTATTCAAAGTAACTTAGACATTTTAAAATGAACATACTTCTTTTATAGCTGTGTATTTCTTATAAATGCTGTCATTAATTCACAAATGTCAAGCATTCATTTTAATACAAAAAGTTTAAAAGGCCTATTTTTGTAGCTCAGAATGTCCTACTGCGATTCAGTGAAGTATTTTAATTTGGTATAAGGAGCTAACAAATGAAGCACTACTTCTGGGGCTCACGCTTGTTAATGTTTTCTGTTGGTTTTCTATAAACAATGTTGAAGTCATGTGGGAATCTAATTTAGGAATATGGAACATTTATGTTTTAAATAAGTGTCTTAATATGTTCTAAGTACGATTGAAAAGATAATTTATGAAAGGAGCATTACTCCACCAGGATATTTATTCAATGGGCGCAATCATTTCCAATAAAATTCATTAAGGCTCTGAATATTCCATTTTATTTTCTTGGTTTTAACTCTACTTTTTTTTTTTTTTTTTACAAGGAATATTTTTTTAATGTTTTGTAACACTGCAATATCATGAACCCTTTTTTCCCAACTGGAGAAACTGAAAAATGATCAGTATGTTTCCTTAAGCCTTTGGAAACTCAACAATAATGCATTGCCCTAAACCAAGGATGGGCAATTATTTGAGCTGGAGAACAGCTTAATGAGTTTTGGTGGGCTGTTGAGGGCTGCACACGTGTGCACACACTAACTCATGCACAAACACTCTCACACATACACACACATGCCCCTGGCAGCTGGGCCAAGGATGGTGCCAGAACAGGAGCAGGAGCAGGAGCATGACCCTGCCCAAGGCTGTAGCATTTTATCTCCACTTCTTCCCAATCTGCCTCGCACTGCCCAGCTTGGCTGACACCAACAGACAGGAACAGGGCTGAGAGCTCTACTGTGCTGGGGGAGGGTTCATGGCATTTGTAGCCCCACAGAGCTGGGCTTTGGGGGAGAAGGAATCGCCCACCTCTTGGCCTCCTCCCCACCCAGTGTGCAGACTCCAGAGGGGGGAGGGGCAGGGTGGGAAGCTCATTTCCCCTGAAACACTCCTAGTTATTTGGTCAAGAGGTTTGGTAGATACCCGGGCTGCTAAGACTCCCCTCGACTCACCTGCCATGACTTGATGGAAGGAATTCAAAGGTGGGTTCAGTGATGAAAATAGAGAGGTTCCACTCAGGGTACTCATTGTTTCCAGGAGCGGTTGACCTTGGGGCTTCACCTCCCCTACACCCCAGCCACACGCCAACCATTGTTGTTGAGGTGTCTTGTTCAGATGCAGTGTTCCAGAACTGGTCCTGGTTCTTTTGACTCTGCCAGAGACTCTATCTGGCCCTTTTAGCATCGATCCTTAGATCCCTGAATGTGAGGATACTCCTTCCCATAGGCCTTGGACAAGGACCACATCAGCCTGTGTCCTGTCGGCACCCTTAGATGATCTTCACAATGGACAATCAAGAGGCAACAATGGACAGGACAAAAATAAACAAACAACACCCCCCGCTCTGGTGGAGTTGCTGCTCTGAACCCAATACTTCTTTTGAGCTTCTGAGGTCTCTCCCAGCTCATTATGAGTGCTGCTCAGGGATTATGCCTGGGTTCAACATACCAGCCCTGTTGATGGAGCCTGCTCCACTCTGGAATAGTTGAGCCTTCCTGGTTCTGGCAATTTGCTACCTTGGTAATCCAAGGTTGCGTCCACCCTGGATCCTACTGGCCCATAGGTAGTCCCTCCTCCCCATCTGCTGGCAGTCTGAGTGCCTTTTAAATTCCCTGCAGTGGCACTGGTGGCTGACGTCATCAGCCTGGCACTGCCTAGCTTCATTGCCAGAGAGCTTTTAAACCACAGTGGTAGCACCACACATTGCTGCAGCTCTGCTGTTTCAAGGCCTGAAGGTAAGTTTCCCCACTTGTCATGGGCTTCTTGCTTGGCCCATGTGGGGTCCATGGGGGTCTTGGGCCCCTTTCATTACATCCTCCTTTGCCCTCCCTTCTACTATGAAGTGCCAGGTGAGTGGGTGGTGCTCCAGCCTCTGCTGATGTGGTGGGGGATGATGGGCAGAAGCAGACCTGCCCACCCAGCACCACAGGGTTGGAATCCATCTCCCAGGCTGCCACACAGTGCCAAGTGGGCCATCAGGTGGGGCTGCTTCTGCCCAACGTCCCCCACTGTTCCAGCAAAGGCTGGGGGCAGAGTCAATATTGGCAGGCCCACCAATTGATTCTATCCAGGCCAGATAAAATCAATTGGTAGGCCAGATACAGCCCACAGGCTATTACACAGATTTCTTGGTCCTTGATTTCATAAAGACTTAATGTTAGGTACACGGGGTGTGTCTACATGAGATGCTAAAAGCACAGTAGACTAATTCTGCTGTACATTAGTGCATCACAGTCAAAGCCATATTAATGCGCTAATGTGCAGCAGAATTAGTCTACTTCACATTAGTATCACCTAAAACCTGCATCAGCACTACTGCACAGTAACACCAATTATAGTTCATTAAGCTTAGTACCTTTTATTACAAGTACTAAACTTAACATGCCATAATTACAGTGCATAATCCAATGTTACATTCTGAATTTGTTATAATCTCTTTAAAAAGGTACCTTAAATTTTATATTTTTATTTTGCCAAATACATTTATATGTTGTAATAAGATGCAGATTCTAAAATTGAAATCAGTGTTGTTCAACATTTTTTTAGTTGCACCCTCTTTTAACTCCCATCCCAAATTCCAAAAATATGGCAAAGAAACAATGAGTAATATTCTGTAACCCCTTTTGGCTACCAACACATACCACAATCATTAGCTTGACAGGCATCCTGAAATTTTCTAGATAATGGGTGTGTCTACACAAGATGCATTATTGAGCATTAGCCTAGTGTAATGTGCAGTATGGGAACCATCCACATGTGCATGCCCTTACTACAAGTAAAAATGGCTAATCATGATTAAATTTGCTCCCTGCAAATGCAGGGAGAAAATTTAATCCCAATTAGTTACTGTGCAGTAATGCATATGTAGACATGACCTGGCAGCAAATTTACTGCTGGGTCTGCCCTGCCATGGGGGGCAGCCTGAGGCCAGCCCCAGGGCTTCTGGCTGGGATCCTCTGCTAGCCCAGGGCTGAGCTGCATCTGTGGCAGCCTCTAGATGCAGGCTATAAATGCCTGCAGCCATTTTGTGCCCTGGAGCACACACCAGAGGCAGCCTGAGAGTAGTGCAGCCCTGCAGTCCCTGCTTGTCTGTCTGGAGCTCTGTGCTGCAGCTTGGCCCTGATCAACTGTAAGGGCAAGGCTGCCTGACCAGATGAGTGCACACCACTTGCTCCAGGCTGCTGTAGCCCTTGTCAGCCCTGTCAGCACTCCAGAGCCACCTGCAGCTGGCAGCAGGGCCAGTAGCAGCTGTGTGCTGCAGACCCCAGCAGCCTGCCCTGTACCTGTAGCTGTTGTGGGGCATAACCTCTGCTGCATGGCCACCAGTACTTTGCTGTGCTCCTACAGCAGGCATTGCTGGCAGCTGCCCAGAGCTTGCAACAGAGGGACAGCCACACAGGGGTCCAGAGAGCTGGTGTAGGACCCAGCAGCATGGAATCATCCTCCCCATCCAGGCCTGGCACCACCTACATGCCCTCCACCCGGGACTCCAACTGGAGCCAGGAGGAAGTCAGTGATCTTGTGGCACTCTGGGGAAATGCAGAGGTGCAGAGACAGTTCAAACAGGGTGGGTGCTTGAATGCCTACATTTATGAGGCCTTGTTGGGTGGGATGCAGGAACATGGGCACTCCCATTCAGTACGGCAGTGCCACATCAAGGTCATAGCTTCACAGGCACAGTGGGTGGCCATGACTGACCATAATCATTGGTCCAGTTGTGCCTCCAAGACCATGCCCTTCATGAGGCAGAGGAATCAAATTTTGGTGCCCTGAGATCTATACCACAGCCATGAGGTTTACACCAGCAGGTGTGGCCTGCCTGAGTCCCTGTCCTGCCCTGCCCCCTCTGGTGACATGTCACTGGAGGAGGTGACATGTCACTGGAGGAGGAACCTTTGGGCATTCAGCATCCTGCCCCACCCAGCTCCCTGGCTGCTCAATCCACTATCAGTGCAGGAAGCCCTGGCAAGTGGCTGCCTCCGCAGTTGGGTTGTCCCAGACACCACCACAAGGAATGGCCAGCCATGACACTGCTGGCCATCGGCAGCACCATCTCCTCCTGGGGCAAGTGAGGGCCCTGGCTAGGCACCTGCATGCTGAGCACCATAGTCTGAGGACACTGGGTGCAGCCAGGCACTATTGCCAATGAGAAGGACCATCAGCCTCGCCAGTCCCGGACACATGGTAAGCCCTGCACTGGGTGGAGGCCCTGGCTTCTGCCCCTGTCCCCCCTCCCTGCCCAGCTTGCCTGCACTCCCCTGGCCCTAGTTTCCCACCCCCTCCACTTCTTATCAACTATTTTCATTCCCTTCCCCTTCCTGCCTATCTCTCATCCAATGACTACAGTGACATTTATTCCCCCTCACAACTGTCTCACCTACTGGCCACCTCAATTTACATTTTAACTGACTGGCTTTCTTGCATATATACTGGCATCTGGATGCTTTACTACTCCATCCAAGAAGAGCAGATGCAGACACTTCCTCAGCCTGATGAAGGGTATTTGTACCCAAAAGCTTGCAAACAAGAATTTTTCCAATTATTTGAGTTGGTCTAATAAAAGATATCAGATTTACTCAAAGAACCTTGTCTGCCTATGTCCTTAGACCAACACAGCTACAACCTATACCCCTGAAGCAGTAAGGAGGCAGACGGTGTTGCAGAGCAGGGCAGGAGACTATGAGGATTCATGGATATAAAATAAGGCAGAGGACCCAGATTAAGCACCTGTGGAAACTTGAGCTAGCATAAAGAAATATGGGAGCCACTGGCAGATGAAATGTTGTTCAGTGGAACACAAGGATCAGAAAAAAATCAAAAAGGTACAGGAGAACCTTATAGTGCAGAAGAGAATGGGATGCTTTGGACTGTGGCCTGGTACAGACATTACATTTTCACCAGTAACATTACTTAGTCATGAGGGCTAGATACAGACATTACACTTTTCCCAGTATAAGTGATTGGAAACCAGTCTATAACTATAAGACCTTTGACATATATCAACTGATTCAAAAATGACAGAACCCAGTCTAAGATTTGCCCCTTCCCCCACGTGTGTTTTGGTCATTACTGATCTAAACTGTGCTGCTTACTGAAAACTGCATAACTTAGAATGATTCCACTTCAGGATTTCTGAATGTCTGTACCTAGCCTGTGAATCACTGCAAGACAGAGAAATATGGCAGATGAAGGTAGATGTTTAAAATTAGGACAGAGGACTGAGGGAGTGTCTTAATCTGACAAGGCAGAAAAAAGAAAGGAAAAGGGAAGTAGACAGAAAGTGAACTCCTTTTACTAGGTCAAATTAATCATAAGACAATCACTCACAAACTGGAAGTGTGTACCTTCTCCCTAAAACATTGGAAGGCAACAGAAGAACAATGTATTAAAATTATAACTAGGGACCTACCGAATTCAGGGCGGAAGTGGGGTGGACTGTGGCTCTTTTAATCCTGCAGTTTCCCCCACAACTCCTCCCCCTGCTGATTGGTGGAGCAGGTCCACTTGCAGCTCACTCCTGATTAGCAGGGAGGCAAAAACAGCAGTTTTAAATATGGTGCTGATTTTGCCTCCCACCGCTGATTGGCTGAGGGACCGTGGGCTGTCCTGATGTTTGCTGCTGACTGGCAGGGAGAGAAAAATGGCACCAGGTTTCAAACTGCATTTTCTGCTTCCCTGCTGATCAGGAAAGTGTGGTGGGGCAAAGGGTTAATCAGCAGCGCGGTGGTGGGGGCAAGGGACAAGGTGCATGTGGTGGAACATGTAAGATTAAAGGAGCCGTTGTGCACTCTACTTCTGCTGTGAATTTGGTAGGTCCCTAAATATAACCCATATAATTTTAATGTCAGTCATAATATTTTTAAGATGAATTCATGATTGTTGAACCTCAGGGATAGCAATATTAAAAAATTGCTTGGATGGATAAATATCTATTGGGTTATTGTGACAATGGCTCAAATCAACATTACAAGTGGTAAAGTTTTAGTGGCAGCTGGTGTAGTTTAATGTATAAGAGATTTCATTTGTACAATTTCTTATCCATTAAGTAACTAGAAAACTCTGTGGTGATTATACTATACCAGTGCTCTGGAGTGAAAAAAAACCCTAAAAGCAAAGGACAGCTTTGTTGAATGAGCATGTATCCTGACAGTACCGGTAGCACTTCTGTTAGGTTAATATAATTTTGTTTTCATCATAAACCTTGCTAGATTTGTATGTGCATTTCTTGCTTACTTTATTCTTATTTTAATATATGCTATAAAGTATGGAATTTGGCAATAAGAAAGTGTTTTTTCCTCAGCTTAGACATAGCACATATGGTCCTATCCAAGACAAGAAATGAATAATCATAAACAGAGTTTAAATTAAACTATTTATGCCCATATTTAATGAACTTAAAGGCAAGAGAAAAAAGAAAAAGAAGGTGGGGAAAATGTACAGACTTCTTCACTATTAATACAGGGCGCTTCTACACGTGTCGCTATGGTGCTGTTGTTACTGTGCCATCATTTAGTACTTCCTTTTGGAAGTACTAAAAGGTGGTGTAGTAACAGCCCATACTGTGCCATGCACACCGCACAGTTATTTTTAGGCACTACATTGCTGTAGTGACACACTATAATAAGGTTGTGTGTCAATACAACAACTTAGCTGTAGCATCACGGTTCTTGTTCGCAGTTGCTACGTGTCTGTAGCACGTTGCTATGGTGACATATCATCACACGTAGATGCACCCATAGTTTGTTTGTTCTTTAATTAGTTGGGTTTGCAATAGCAAGTATTTGTATAAACTTAGTTCCCTGAATCCATTTAGATCTAAATAAATTACATGGGTTTAATACAAGAAGTTTCCACTAACTTTACTGGGAGCTGTAAGTGTTTGGAAAAAAAATAAGACCATAAACTGTGGTCTTTCAATACAGACACTTGGGTTCGGATTTTTAGGTGCCATTTTTGAAAATGCTCGTCTTGACCTATATACATGAGCTTCTGGCTGTTTCTGAAGTTAGATATAGATAATAGATTAATTTATTTCTTTACAATTAAGAAAAAACTCAGCATCAACTACAATAATGACAATAAATAGCCTAAGGAAAGAAGACAGCAATATGTTTTGTTTTTCATAACATTCCTATGGGGTGCCCCAGATCTTCAAAATTTGAGGAGGAGACATTTTGACCCTGTAGGAGTCACTGACTTCCGTGAGCTTGAATTGCATCCTCTGATGATTATGAATTATTTTTTAAGTTAGTGAGGAAAAAAATAAGCCAACTGACAAAACTGGGTCATCAAATTAGATCCAGCACAAAGCAACTCCCTTAATCTGCTTTCCCATTCTTTAACCTCAGTTGGAAGTCACAGGTTGCAATGTACTTGGCTAGTAAAAAGGATGTGCTTCACTTTCCCCAAATATATCCTTTAACTGAAAATACAAAGTATTGAAATGCAGCAACCATACTTACAGTCTTTGAGAAAACTATGTTGTTAAACTTTTTTAGATGGATTCTCAGTCCTCTACAGCAGTCTGGTAAGGTGTGTGGTTCATTATACTAACTTTGAGTGAAGGTAAGGAGAGTGAGTGAGTGAGCAGTTGGAGGACAGCAGTGGTGGAACTGGTAGATTTGAGGCTTGAATATGAAATAAATAGGTTGTGCATGAGCCAAGGATTCTAATACCTGGGAATGACACACTGGCAGAGGTAAAAACTATTTCAGACACAGACAGATAGTCAGAAACAGACAAGCCCTAGTTAGCCTTTTGGTAGCACATCACTGCATTTTTGGCTGGATATGTAGTGTTCTAGTATAGCAGATTAACTTGTATGACACCATCTTTCATCTGTGATTGGTTTTTATAATAAATGACATCCAAAGGACCATAAATATCAGTAATCAGATCCTGTTTGCTAATAGCTTGGTATTCTTTGAAACTGGCTTCCAATACAAATACTATTAGCACAATTATAATGTTCTGGAAATCTATTATTTTATTGTGGAAAAAGAAGAAAGAAAGAAAAAATGAATTAAACATTTTTAAAAAGTGATCACATTATCTTTTTCTTAGATCTTCAGGATAGGCAGTGTTCTGAAGTAACTTTACACAGGTAATCACGTGATTCAAATAAAAAAGCTGGCCATTGTTCTAGGGCAGGAAGCATTAAAGGTTACAAACTCCAAATAGGCTGCTAGAAAATGTTGAAGTAAGACCTAGGACAAACAGATTTTTTTTAACATGACACATTTCCAGCTTCCTTCTAAATTCTCAAAGTATGATACTATGCATAGAAAAAGTCTAATTCTTCATATACTTCCTAAAGTCCCTGCTGATAGTCACAAAGTTAGAACACTTCTGAAAGGTGGTGACAAGGTTTTCCTATTGTCCTACCCTGTGAGTTAGGGTTGGAATGCTGCCAAAGCTGTAGGTTAATTACTGTTGGCACATTAAAGGAGATGAAGCCGTAAAACTACCTGAATCTATGAAATGTGAAAGTAGCTCCTTTGGGAGAAAGAGCTGGAGTTGTATAGAAACAATTTGAGAAAAGAAATCTGAAGAACACCCAGCCTTCTTGTTAGGCTTGGGAAGAACCTGTGCTACTTTGGAATGAGCTTTATATTAATAAAATAGGACTTCAATAGGGTGAAACTCTGACCTTCAGTGTTCAGCTTCTGGTTGTAATAGATGAAAAACTAACAAAGCTTTCATAGGACTTAGATGTAGCTTTTTAGTTAGTGACCTTTTTTACAAAGCAGCTTTCATGGAATTTAGAAATATTATGGTTAGTCGTATAACATCATTGCCTTGGTAACTACTGAGCGCATCTACGCAAGGCATTACATCGCCATAGCGATGAACTATGACACCATAGTGTCAGCAGGCATGAACCATGATGACAACGCTACTGCACAGTAGCAATGAGTAATTGTGCAGTAGCTCATTGCTACTATACAGTAGGGTTGGAAACGACCTGTGCACCACTGGGACAGCACAGTAATGGTGATTACTGCGCAGTCATTTAGTACTTGCTAAGGCTAAGGCAAGTACTAAATGAGTGCGTAGTAACAACTGCACAGTTGGGTGCACATGTAGACATGCTCACTGAAAATGCTGGACATGATACAACCAGTATCATAGACAATCCCCGTCCCAGTCTAAATAGACAAAACCAACAAGGGATAAGAAGTGAGCAGAATGTACAACATCATAATCTAAACTGTTCTGTTAATTCCATGATTGTTTGTAACTTTTTTTTTTGGAGGGGCCTGGGGAGTGATTTGATAACCAGAAAGCGTGAAAAAGAGAATATGGAGGGACAATAAAGTGTTAAAACGTGCTGCTGTTAGGCAAAGCAGTTGCTAAATGTGTTCTCTTCTGTTATACGAAATTAGTATAATAGCATTTGGAGCCTTAGAAACTAAGGCTGCCCCACTACGGGATCCACCCCTCACTAGGTTTGCAAGCCTGTCTGCAAAGATGCTCCTTCCTTTCTTCACCAGGTGGATCCTGTCTCTTCCTAGCAATCCTCCTTGGAACTACAACCCATGGCTGAAGAAGCCAAAGCCTTTCTGGTGACACCACCTGCATAGCCATACATTGATCTGCAGGATGCATCCACTTCTGCCTGGGCCCTTCCCCTTGACCAGAAGGATTGAGGAAAACACCACCTGAGCCCCTGTCCTCTTCACCCTAGTCACTTTTGATCTGCTCATGGTGCCCCCATGGATAAGCAGCGTGGGGTAGTAGTCAGATGGCCAGACGGGTCTCACTAATCCTTCCATGGCATCTTGGATCCTAGCTCTGGGCAAGCAGCAGACCTTCAGAGACAACAGGTCAGGCCAGCGGGTGGATGCCTCTACACCCCACAGAAGGGAGTTGCTAACCACCAACACCACCTGTTGCTTCTTCTTGGTGGCAGTGGTCTCAATCCTCTCAACCTTGGGAAGGCCTGGCCTGGCCTAGCCTCTTCTGCTGTCATAATGTGCTCCTTCTTCTCTGTTTCTAGGGCTCCGTATCTGTTCTGCAGCCAAACCCACAGGAGAGGTCCCTTCTCTATGATTCTTTTATTTTTATGCCCACCCCCCTTGTCTTTCTATGTCTCTGCCTGTTATAACTTCACTCTCTTCATCCCTCCATGTTGCAAGCTAAATTCCAAGAAAGTAATATATCCATTCTATTGTTAATAAAGATCATTCTGGTGTAGCAAAACCCCCAGTTTTTCTTTTTTAAATATATATATATATATATATATATATATATATATATGATAGATATGCCTTCCTTTCCCCAATTATTTCTGGCTTTTCTCTCTCTCCCACTCTATTCCTTATAGACAAACATAAGCAAGCTCAGACTTAGCATAAGCTTTAACATTTTTATTTTGGTAGCAAGTTTTTGGTTTTGGATATCCACTGTCCAGAGGGGGGTTGCTGGCAGGGCCTCTGGATATCCACTGTTTTATATTGTATTATTATTAGGTTTGTATTGATTCTTACTGTTGTATATTGTATTATGATCATTTTTGTATTGATTTTTATTGTTTCAGATGGATATTGTATGATTTAGGCCTGTGTTTGTAAGTGAACCAAAGTAATGTCAAGTTTCCATTTTATGCTCTTTGCCCAGACATCCCCTGTGTTGCAACTGTATAAGTCACATACCCATCCCATGTAAATTGGTTCCCAAATGAATGAGAGTGATTGAAATACAATGGTAGCAGGCCTCTACTGAATGGCCTGTTATGACTGGGCCATCACCTCTCATTGATTCATCCAGGAACCACGGACCTCACCTAGGAACAGAGACAAGAACAAGAACCCAGCATCTGAAAGACAAAAGACACTGCAGAACCAGCAACTCTACCATTGTACCTCACCATTACAGACACCTGAATCTGCACATCCCTGCATGGAGCACACATGCTCGGTATGCCAGGGGCTGACTCTTGCCTGGGCGTGCCTCCTGTCACTAGGGTCACACAAGGTTTCATAGATTTCATAGATTCATGGACATTTAGGCTGGAGGGGACCCCGGAGGATCATCGAGTCCAGCCCCCTGTCCCAGGGGCAGGAAGTCAGCAGGGACCATATGATCCCAGCAAGATAAACATCCAAATGTGTTTTGAAGGCGTTCAAAGTGGGTGCTTGAACCACCTCCGGTGGCAGTCTGTTCCAAACCTTGGGGGCTCAGACAGTGAAGAAGTTCGTTCTTATGTCCAGCCTGAA
>NW_017729032.1:210920317-210929289 GCF_001723915.1 Gavialis gangeticus
CTCTATTTTCATGGCCTATATATTTGGTACACTGCATAAGCACTAAAAACCACAAAACTAAAGCACTGTACAAAATAAGGCTCATTCAGTTATTTCTCTGGGAAAATACAATAACAACTCATTCAAGTATTGTAGCCTCTGACAGCAAATCTGAAGAATCTGACATTTTCTGATATCTACAAGAGAAGTAAACTTCATACTTTATAAAAGTAGAAAGAGGTTTCATAAAACTGCTGAGATCCTATTTTTGTAAATCTAATCTCTATTTACAGGACAAAACAAAGGGATTTTTAAAAAAGTAATCATAAGAGGATATCCAGAATGATTCACATGTTTTGGAGAGCTAAGGCAGTAGCAAACAGACTTTGAAAGAACCCTGCAGGGGAGAACTGGTAGTGAGATTGTTAGGAGATGGTTCCAATATATGGGCTTGAATTGGCGATAGGTATACATGTGCCTAGGCTGGTTTGGATGTGTATGTGCCTGAGCTGGTAGTGTGTGTGTGTATGCACCTAATTGATTTGTGTGTTTGTAGATGTGCAATTGTGTCACACCCTCCTGTCTAACAGCGCAATATTGAGATCCTGAGAGTTGGCCTGACCCCACAGGACAACACTGGGGAATATTTCAATTTGGTTCATTTCTACAACATTTGGGTAGAACCCATAATGATTAAGATAATTGGATTAGAATAGATTTACTGAATTGTGTAATATTTAAATATATAAAGAGATTCTCGATGGGGGAATTAAAAATGTAAAATCTTACACAATTCTCTGTGATGGAAATGTCTGTTTCAATTTGCTACAACTACCTGGAAGATTCTTAAGACATATAAGGAAATAAAACAAATGTAACTAAGTAGATGGACTCTGGGGACAGTAAAGCGTATGGGGACAAGGGCAAATTTCTGCTGCCACCATTCCATTGGCATGATCATGCAGCTGTGACAGAAGCTTATATTTTTTTGGCCCTTCCCCATCAAGTGAGCGCCTTGGGCTGCTGCCTCAGTTGCCTTACTCTAGTTACACTAGTGAGGAAAAAGAATGCAATAGATTCAAAAGTTATCTCACTAGTCTAAAAGCTGTAAAAACATCCACTATAAAGCTATGCTGTTAATTCTCAGAGGGCATGTCTATATGTGCATCAAGGCACTTTTTTCTAATGTGCTATTTAATAATAATATCAAATACTACTACAAAATATGAAAAGTTCCAACATATACATAAATACTATGTAAAGGTAATATTACTGAGCTTTTTCAGTAGGTTTGTTTCTTAAATTCCAATCACTCCAGGTGATACTGGTTTTGGAGTGAAATATTGTCAAGCACACTATTAGCTCTTAAACACTAAATAACTGAGAGTAATATATGTGTTATCTATAACTCAATATATGCGCTCCACATACTATGTTACCTCTCTCTGCTTTTGACATACTCAATTCATGGTTTACTCTTTATAGGGCTAAAAAGAAAAGACTGAATGTATTCCATGGAATGAGTTTGTCCACTTTTGCCATTATTGTGCTGACATGAGCATTAAAAGCTATTCTGTATTAGCCCCCAGAGATTATATTGTTGAATATAAATTAACATATTTTATATACAAACTGACTTTTTGTATTGAACTCAAAAGTAAGAAAATAACAATGTGTAACCAAAGAGCATTATAAAATAAATGGTGAAGATTTTAAATATGGTATTAACAGAAAAAGCAAATTAACATACAAAGATGCCCTGGTCCTTGAATGTCTTTCCCCAGTATTCTGAGAGATGCCAACAGAGGTAATTTATTATCAGATGTTAATCAGCTCAGCTTCTCTAAATGACGTTTCATTTAAATTAGCAGCAAGTACAATAGGTGCACTTAATCTTATTACTTAGGGATTGCTTTGTGGGGCCAGGGAAGGAAAGAGCAGAAAGAAAGCATGAATCAATCCCATGAGAGCTTACTACTTCTTTAAAAAAAACAAATCCTGCCACTCAGTGGACTATTCTATTCTAAACATAAGCATGGACAGTATACCTGCTTCAGTTCATGTATGCACTCACAGGAAACTTCACTTGTCTCTACTTAATATAAATGAAACATTGACAATGTTCAGCTGACTCATTTCCTATCTCATCCGCTATTTGAATAATAAGAATATGTTTCACTTAGTCTCTCCTCAGCGTGGAATAATATGTTAAATGAAATCTTTCCAACCCTGCATTGCTAATGAATACACATTGTTCAAAATAGAGCCAAAAAGGCAAATTTAGCTTGTTGTATATGCCCAAAAGTAATATATCTTCACATGAACTCAATTTGATGGTCATTCTGCAAGCTCTTAAAGCCAAAAAATACTTACATCTTTGTAATTTGCCAAAAGAAAAACAATTATTGAAAGCACCTTAAAAGTTTAGCTGAAGAACAAAGAACTATATAGTTCAACTAAGTAATTATATAAAATCATTAAATTGAGCTAAATATAAAGCCAAACCTATTAAAAAGTATATTATTCTTTTTCCTAGCTATTTTTTCTAAGGAAAATGTATTTAGAATGTGTTTTCATTACTATCTCTTTGTCCTAAGCAATTTTGTAAAGCACAGCTTAAAATGTGCTAATCTTAAAAAATGTGGTAGATGTGTCCAATCTTAAAAAACATCACAATGAAAAAAACATGGCATCTACCTACCTTTTCTAAAGCTTTCCTAAAGAAATCATACAGTATTATTCAAAGTAAAGTTCTTTTACAAAATAGGAGTGTACATACAAGATGACATCCTAATAGTCTTATTTTGTAAAAAAAAATGACAGTAATACGCAAGTCACAGAACGTTCATTGAAATATGTTTTGTATAGAATATATATATATATATATATATATAGTTTACAGTCATACCCAGGACAAACTAGACTCTTTACAATAAAGCTGCAGTGAGAATTCAGGAAGAGAAGTGAAATAATATATATATTTTCACTTCACTCCCTGCTGGGTGTAACTTATATAAAATACCACAATGTTGGAAACTCCAGAGTAAGGTGGGTATTGAGTGCCTCAAAACCCTAGCCCCCACTGCCTTGTGAGTAGACCTTGGTTGAAGAAAGGCTAAGGGATATCACCCTGACAGAATATGTTCTTGCTGAGGTGTTAAGTAGTCAGCTGTAGTACTTATCTGTTGCTCTCTGGCAGGAGCTACAGCTGGACTCCATCTGGCTTTTGGATTATGTCTCAATAGTTTGAAAGGAGTGTGACAGGTCTTGGCTAGCCTCTATTCCATACTCTCTTCTAGGCCTATGCATCAAAGGTCTTGGTGTTATGGTCACAGGACTCCATACAAGCAGATTCATCAGGTGCCTGACTCGACCACTCATGCAGACTAGGGCTGTGCATCACCAGCTGTTTCATTTCAACCCTGTTTCGACTCATTTTGAGCTTGAAACAGCAAAATCAAAATGAAAAAAAGGGCTCAAAACAGCCTCGGAAAAAAACATGGCTAGTCAAAATGTTTCAAAAGTTTTGAAACACTTCAAAGCAGCCAGCAGCCAGGTGGTGGGAGACAGGGGAGAACCAGGGCTGCACTTCCGGCAGCTCTGCAGCCCCATATGGCTCAGCCAGGCAAGGAGTGCAGCCCTGGCTCTCCCCTCCTCCCACAGCTGGGCTTTGGGAAGCTGATCACAGTGCAGGGGAAGAGAACTGAGCCCGGGCTTAGTTCCCCTCCCCAGTGCTGTGGTTGGGCTGGGAAAGGGAACTGAGCCCGATCACTCAGTTCTCCTCCCCAGCCCTATGATCACATAGTTGCTTTCCCCAACTCAATTGTAGCACTATGGAGGAGAACTCAGTTCAGCTGGGTTGAGTTGCCTTCCCCAGCCTGATCGTAGTGTTGGGGAGGGGAACTGAGCAATTGGTCTCAATCCCTTCTCCAGCTCCCCAGTCCCAGGCTGCAGCTCCCGACTTCCCTCCCTCATCTGCCTGGCCAATCGGGGGCCCACAACCCCAGGAGGACTGGCACAACCCCTGCAGCCCTCCCGGGCTTGTGGGCCCCCATCCACCTGCTGGAGAGAGGCTGTTTCAAACTTCCCCATTATAGCCTATGAAACAAAACAGAACAACAGTTTCAAATCAAAACAAATTCAAAGTGAAACACTTCTGTTGAAACCTCAAAACACAAGTCGAAATGGAACGGTGCCGTTTTGCACAGCCCTAATGCATACACCATGATCCAGAGGATCTACAGTTGCCCACTACTTGAAAGAACTAAACATGGACCCTGTCTACATGGAACTGATTAGCTTATAATTGAGCTGTGCCTAGTATGACTCTTCCTGCTATGTTTACAGATGGGGCTGGTAGGGCTAGTATTACCAGCCTAGGGTTAGAGTTATGACTAGGGATTGTAGCTGCAAGAGCCTGGAGAATTAGAGTATGGGGTACAATTGGTAGGGAAATACAAGTTAAGATTAGTTATACCTGTCAGGACTCTATGGACTTGCGATAAGTTTGGATCAGGTTGCCATTGCTAGGGTTTGCAGAGTTTGGGTGTGGGCTACAGAGCACCCCTGCTGATAGTGTTTTGGTTGGTAAGGCTTTCCCAGTTGGGGTTATGCTGCTGAGGATGACTAAGGTCTCTGCTGATGTTAGAGTTTAACTACAAGGGCTCCAAAAATAGGGTTGTGGGATAGGTATTAAGGCAACCCGGTCTCGGTTTGGAGTGGCAGCTACTTGGTTCATGAGGCTAAGGTTCAAATTTGGTTAGGATTACAGTTATTAGGAACCAGAGATCTAGGGTCAAGGGTGAAGTGAATATAGCACCCTGAGCTAAGAATTGTGTTGCTCTTGGTAGGGCTCTCCATACCATGTTTGAGGTTGGGGCTGTTAAGGCTTGTGCTTAGGTTTAGTATTGCAGGTGCCAGAGCTTGCAGAGTGAGATCTGGGGATGGAACTGGTATATAGCTGCAGGGTAGGGTTAGGGTTCTGGCTGGCAGGACTCACTGGGCTTGCATTAGAGTAGAAGCTAGGCAAGGGTTGCAACTATTAGAACTTAGAGAGTTTGGGTTATGGTTTGAGTTATAGAGCCCCTTTTGCTGTAGTGAAGGTTGTGGCTGGTAGGACTGAGGTCCTCACCTTAAGTTTAGGGTTACAAATATGTGGGCTCCAACAGAAAGGCTTAAGGGTGGAAGTGTTAAGGCAACTCAATTCACATTTAGGATTGTGGCTGCTTGTTTTATGGGACTAGGGTTAAGGTTAGGATTACTGTCATTTAAAATTGCAAAACTCAGGTTAGGGGTTGGGCAGATAATGCTACCCCAGCTGTAGTTAAGGTTGTGCCTGATACAGCTCTCTTGGCTAGCATTACTTTGAGGGTTCCTGCCTTAGTATTAGGGTTGCAATTACAGAAGTTCCAAAGATATACTTAAAGGTGGAGGTGATAAGTCAACTCAGTCTCAATTTAGCATGTTGCTTGCTGGCTTCACATGGTTAAGGTTAATTTTAGGGTTACAGTTATTAGGAATCTCAGAGCTACAGTTAGGGGTGTAGCTGATAGGACACCCAGGACTAGGAATTAAGCTGCAGGTGGCAGGGCTCTCTAGTCTGTTTGCACTTGGCAGAGGTAGGGCTCTCCAACCTAGAATTATTTCTGAGCCTGGGTTAGAGTTGCAAGGGCCTAGGATTCCTGTCTTAGTGTTACCAAGGTAATTTTTAACACCAGCCTAATTCCCTAATGTTGAAATGAAAAAGTTGTGCCATTGATTTCAAAGAAATCATGGTCAAATTTTATATCTTTTAGATACTCTCAGTAATTGCTTTTAAAATTTTATTTTTGTTCAATGGGGATGCATGTTAACATTATTGGAGCCCTGAACTGGAGAAGAGAAAAGCATAGTTATAGTAGGTATTATATCAGTGTCAGTCTACATGTCCCATACACCAAGGTCTGCTACATCCCTTGGTGTGTGGGACTGTCCAAGGCTTCTCAGACATGCTGTAAATCCAGCGTGTTGGAGCAGACTCGGTTAATTGAGTCTACTGGAGTGCAGAACTAATGCACTCCAGCAACCTCCAGCGTCATGTAAATCAACGTCCCTGTGCTGAAAAATGGCACCTTTATCACAACTGGATCACAGAGATTAATGGACTAGCCAATACATCTTCCAATCAGCAGCTCCCTTCCCCTTTTAATTACTTTAAAAGGTATGTTTGTTTATAGCCTAACTCTAGACATCTAAATGTGAAGCTGGCTTTTAATGCCTTGTATCTCTCACCAAAAGTCCAGTCCACAAAGTAGCTTGATTGTCAGGTTAAAATGCAGAAATATAATCAGTCCAGCTCAATTAGATTTAATGCTTGGAGTAGCACATTTACTTACATATGCAGGATGAGACACACAGGGCACATTTTGAATTTGATTCAGGTTTTATTGGCAGTGCAAGGCCTCTAGTATACCTGTGAGGAAGGGCATACTCTTAAAGAGCAAGCTGAATAGCTGGAACTTTGATTCATCTATTTATTGATCAGCACAGTGGGATTTCAAGGAGTCTCTGGTCCATCTTACATAGCAGGTGGCATCGTCACCAACTGGATGAATGAATTGTTTATCTGCAGTTAAAGCAACCAGATGGGCATTCTTTGAAAACTCTACCAAAAACTTCCAAGATAAATATAAAATCTGTCACTATCACTGTACGGCAATTAAAAGAATGGAAGAGAGAAAGCTGTTATATCGTCATGAAGTGCTGCTACTTCCAGTCACCTCATTTTGAAGTGTTTGGGTTATCCTCATGAAGATGTATATGCAGATATTAATAAATTAAGACTGGGAGCATCACACTGCATATTCCTTAATGAAGTACTAACTAGAGTTACTGCGTAGTAGCACAGGTGCACGGTCATTTTGTAACACTGCACATTAGCCAAATAACACTGTGCAGTAGGCTAGTTGTGTGGTTTTTGCTGTGTTATTAGGTTCATGTGCAGTAAGCGTCTCATGTAGGTGATCCTGCTGACCCCTTTAGCAAATGCTTTGTTTTCCAATAGACAATGTCTCCTGCTCATTTTGATCACCATGAGTACTGAATTGAGTTCCTAATCCTTTGATTATGGGGAGATGAATCAAGGCATACAAGCAAGGAAGGTAGTGAAGGGTTTTGAGGGAGGGAAATATATCTCTACTGCTTCATAAACCTTGTAGTTTATGAATTAGTCCCCATGGATCTAACTTTTTTAAAAGTGTCTCAGTATATAACATCTGATCCCCCGCTTGCACATCATGTCCCCTTGTATCACAGAATTCTATTAATTTCCCCCAGCATATGCAGACTATGGTCAGCATTTACATTTTAGGAGGATTTTTACATGTTTTCCCAATGTGGCGTCATGTACTTTTAATTAGCAAGCCATGCTAATTTAAAGCTCCCAGCACCATGTTGGGAGCATATGGATCAGTAGAGGCAGAGCACCTCCACACTGAGAAAATGGTGGCAGCATGCTTTGAATTAAAGCACATCAAACATGTTTTAATTCAAAGTGTACCACCACCATTTTCTCAGCACAGAGGCATGCTGCGCCACTGATACACGTGATGCGCAAGACTGCCAAAGTGCATCAATTAATGTGCTCCAGCAAACTGGATTAATTAATCTGCTCTCTGCATGTGTGTAAGTGCCCTAGAATTAGATACATTACATTTTCTTACAAAATAAATGGGAAGCACAGGGCTTCTGGACATCTGGGTCAAGGTGCTGGCTGCACCCCCCACCCTCCCTGCATCCTGCATATGTCCCTGCTGCACTTGCCCCGAGTGGTGCATGATCGGTTGTTTGTGTAGGCTGAGGGGTGCCCAAGCCACTACACCCTGCTGCTGCTGATCCTTCTGGTGCCCTGGGCACACCTGCACTCCTGGTTTGGGATCCTGAGTTACAACAGTGCAGGCGGCAAGCAGGGGCTGCCCCACAACCTCCACCACCACCTGGAGGTCTCCCTGTGGCAGCTCTACATGTCCCTGCCCCTAACTACCAAAAAGGACCTAGCTGCCAGCATCACTGCCTTCCTCAAGGTGTGAGAAGCCCATGCCCACCCAGCTGCGGGGACATGGGCTGCTGAATAAAGCTCTGAATTGTGTTCTGCCTCCCTGCATGCTGTAGTGGGGGGAACCTGGGGCCAGAGGAGTGTGGTGAGCCAGGGGCATGGAGCCAGGGCTGGGGCTGGAGCCAGGGTTGGGGTTGGGGACAGGAGAAGGGGCTGGGACCAGGGACAGGGACTGGGAAGGTCTCTGGGAGTGGTGAGGCTGGTGGCTAAATGTAGGCTTCCCTGTCTGCACTGGGTGTCCAGCTGCACCGGTGTCCACAGCCCATAGTATGCACTGGGTCAGCACCCAGCCAGGGTCCCCCTCACCAGGAAGGGGCAGGTATTGCTGGTGACTGGCAGTGTCATGGCCAGCTGCTCCTCATGGTGGGCTCTGGGACCGAGCTAAGGGCAAGGCAGCCGCTGGTCTGGGCTCCCTGAGCTATCAGTGGATGCAGCAGCTGGGGAGGAGGGCAGGGTGGGGCAGTGAAGACATGAGGGCTCCTCCTCTGGTGACATGTCACCACTGGAGGTGGGATGAGGACTCAGCCAGGCCACCCCTGCTGGTGACACTTGCTGGAATGTGGCCTGGGTCCTGAGGCACCAAAATTCTCCCTTATAAAGGCCATGGTCTTATGGGCACAACTGGATCGATGATTGTAGCTGGTCACGGCCATCCACTGTGACTACAAGGCCTTGACCTTAGTGTGGCATTGCTGCACCAACCAGAAGTGCCATTACTTGCACATGCTGCCCACCAGAGTTGCATAACTGTGGGTGTGAGAGCACTAACTTCAGACAAGCTCCCTCTGCAAGTCAGCACAGCCCCAGAATGCCACAAGGTCGCCAACCTCCTCCTGGGTCCAGTTGGGGGTCTGGGCAGTCGGCAGGGGTATGTACACATGGGTGGGTCCGAGGGTCAATG
>NW_017729032.1:210939440-210943933 GCF_001723915.1 Gavialis gangeticus
CTGGGTCCTGAGGCACCAAAATTCTCCCTTATAAAGGCCATGGTCTTATGGGCACAACTGGATCGATGATTGTAGCTGGTCACGGCCATCCACTGTGACTACAAGGCCTTGACCTTAGTGTGGCATTGCTGCACCAACCAGAAGTGCCATTACTTGCACATGCTGCCCACCAGAGTTGCATAACTGTGGGTGTGAGAGCACTAACTTCAGACAAGCTCCCTCTGCAAGTCAGCACAGCCCCAGAATGCCACAAGGTCGCCAACCTCCTCCTGGGTCCAGTTGGGGGTCTGGGCAGTCGGCAGGGGTATGTACACATGGGTGGGTCCGAGGGTCAATGGGGAAGATGATATTCGCATCCCATGCCAGCTCTCTGAGTGGCTGTCCCTATATGGCCAGCCCTGAAAAGCACTCAGGAGTGCTCAGCAGATGTGCATGGCCAGGAAGTGGGAGCTGTTTGGCAGAGGCACTTCACCATAGCACCTGCAAAGAGACACTACTGGGGGTGAGCAGCAGCAGGGAGCAATTGCTGGCCCTGCTGGCAGAGACAGCCAGGCAGCAGCCTTGGGGGGACATCAGGACTGGACAAGGGGTGCAGCAAGCCGTATCCCTTTGCAACACTCTCCTGTGGCCAAGCAGCAACTCTGCAGAGGGAACAGGCCAGACAGAGGCAGCCTGTGGCCTGACCAGGAAGGCAAATGAGGCCTGCTGGGTTCCTGGAGACAGAACAGGCTCCCTCAGGCTCCCTGGTGTGTGTGACCCACAGCACAAAATGGCTACAGATATTTATACGCTGCAGCTAGGGGCTGCCAGAGAGCAGACCAGCCCTGGAGCAGGAGAGGCAGCCAGCCAGGAGCCCTGGGGTAGGTCTCAGGTTGGCCTTCTAGTGTCTGGGCAGACCTGGCACTAAAGTTAGTGTGAGGTCATGTCTACATATGCATTACTGTGCATTAGCTGATCATGCCTAAATTGGACACCTGCATTTGCAGGTATCGAATTTAGTCATGATTAGCCATTTCTACTGTGTAGTAAGGGCATGCATGTGTAGACATAATGCACAGTAAACTAGGCTAATGTGCATTAACAAGTCTCATGTAGATGTGCCCTCTACTGCAAGGTCAGGAGTTTGGGAATCCTATCTGAAGCTGACATCAGCACTCTCAAGTTTCTCAGTCTTCTCTTTCCATGTTATAGGGCTCCCTTGGCTCTGAGGAATTTCTTCAGCTATGCATAATATGGTAGGAGTGGCTCAGGGACTATCTCAGACCAAGAGCAGACCACTTCCCCCTTTCATTTTGAAAAAGTCAAATGGAAACATTTTAATTTTTCCAAGATTAATATTTTGCTCTTTTTGTTCTGTGGGAAATTTTGCAATTCTTCATTTTCACTCATAATAGGAATGAAACTTTTCCTGAAGTATTGATAGTTCCTCTGGAATGGAAATGCCAAGTTGTGACCAGTGCTAATTCCCACTATGTTAACACCCATCTGCCTCTCTGTGCCTGCCTTAAAATGGAACTGCTGCATCTCCCGCCCCTGCACCTGTGCCTAGACTTACCAATAAGCAGCTGAGTGAGCTGCTCTCCACCACTGCCTAGAGCTGTATTGCTGGCCACACTTGTGTGTGCATGCACACACGTGCATGTGCTGCCACCTGTGTTTCCACTCCCCCCAGCCTGAAACATCCCCTTGCAGGCTGGAACTCTGCCAGTGTGCAAGGAGAGA
The DNA here is from genome assembly GCF_001723915.1 of Gavialis gangeticus. Taxonomy (NCBI): domain Eukaryota; kingdom Metazoa; phylum Chordata; order Crocodylia; family Gavialidae; genus Gavialis; species Gavialis gangeticus. Next base: position 210,941,163 of record NW_017729032.1, read on the forward strand.
CCTGCAGTTTCCTGTGTTTTTCTCCTTTAAAGGAGAAAATCAGTATTTTTCTGTATTTTTCTGTGATGAACAGAAAACCCAGATCCATGGGTTCACTATGGAAACCAGCAACCTAAAGTTAACCTGAGGCATACAGAAGGAAAAACTGGTACTAACCTAATCATTCCTTTCTTTTGCTATTTCTACCAAAATGCAAGCTGACTTCATGGATCCTTTAATAACACACAGGATCTAGCCTATCCAAATCTACAGGTAGAGAGGGAGCAAATTAACTCTGAGCAATTAAACTGTCAGGGGAGGAAGGTTTATTTATTTTTTAGACATACAGGTAAGTCAGGAAGAGAAATGTGAGACAAGACAACAAGCAACTCCTCCTGGTCTATGGGCACTTGTACTCGTAACGGGGGTTTAATCCCCAAGGTTGTATTCTATGCCCTTGAAATTGAAATGGTGGATTTCTAATTGAAACTCACCATTTCAATTTTTCTGTCACGTTACGGAGGGCTGGAGTCTGGAGTGTGCACACGTGTGCCCTCTGTACTCACCAATGGCAGCAGAGGCAGAGGCAGAGGCAGCGGTGGTGGATCCTCGAAAGGTAAGTGAGGCAGGGAAGCCAGCATAGCTATAGAGGATCCGGGGGGGGAGGGGGACCCCCCCAGATCCCTCTTAACTGAGTCAGCAGGGAGCCGCACTCCCGAGCCATGCACGAACAGAGCGTTCAAATAGACATGCTCTGTAAGGGTGCACCGGTGTTTGCGCTGGTGTTTGCACAAGGTGGGTGTGCAGCAGTAACCCAGAAAGAGCCTCCAGCAAGAGAGAAAGAGGAAGACTCACAGGTCCACAGACATGGTAAGGACATGGAGCGCAGCTGCTAGGGGTCCTGTCCTGGTGGCACCACCTATCCTGGGCTCCTCTAAGACCTCCACCCAGACGGAGCTCATGGTGGGGTCAGTGGCCCTGTGGGAGAGGGATCTGGTGGCTCCCTTGCCTGCCCCTCCTGTGCTGCACTTCAGGCCCTGGAGGAGCAGGTGGGAGAGCTCCAGGCTGAGGTGAGCAGGCTACAGGGGATCAGGGCTGCAGAGGACAAGATTGACACCTATTTCTGTTCATTGCAGGACCAGCTTTCCTGCGTACAGACCCCCCAGGAGAGACACACAACAGACAAGTGGCAGAAGGTGCTGACCAGAACCAGGGCTGCTCAGGCTAGCGTGGTGGAGGCTCCCCGGGTACAACTTGGGAACAGATACGAGGCCCTGGCAGCTTTGGAGGGAAAGGATGAAGAGGATGTCTCCAGGGGGGATGGGGCCACTCCATGCACAACACAGACTGCGCAGAGAGGGAGCACCAGGAGGAAGAAACGCCAAGTCCTTGTTATCGGAGATTCTATCCTGAAGGGAACAGAGGGCCCCATCTGGCAAACCAACCCAGCCCCATGGCATGGGAGGTCTGCAACCTTCCTGGGGCTCAGATTCAGGAAGTCACAGAGAGGATCCTGGCCTTCATTCAACCCTCAGACCAGTACCCCATGGTCCTAATCCATGTGGGAATGAATGAAGTGGCCAGGAGCAAACCAGATGGCATCATGAAGGACTACAAGGCCTTGGGGGCCAAGCTCAAGGAGATGGGGGCTATTCTCTTCTATTCTCCTGGTAAGTAGATGCAGACAGCGACATGAGGCCTGCATCAGTGAGGTCAACCAGCGGCTTTGGAGTTGGTGCTACCAGGCAGGCCTTGGGCTCCTGGACGACGACTCACATTTTTGCGCAGGGGGCATACTCAGGTGGGATGGGCTTCACCTTTCCTTTAAAGGCAAACATGCCTTTTCTTCCAGGTTGGCTAATCTCACATGGCGTGCTTTAAACTAGCTTCACCGGGGGATGAGGCCACAGGAGGACACAAGAACACCTCCCAGCCAAGACAGGTGATGGGCACAAGAAGTACCCAGGTAAGTGATGAGGGTCTGGATAGTCCTAGGAATGGGGTGGGGGGGTGCGCATGCACCGATACAAGGTCTTAAATGCCTTTACACTAATGCTCAAAGTATGGGGAATAAGCAGGAGGAACTCACCCTCCGGATAGTTAGTGCAAACCCAGACATAGTAGGGCTCACTGAAACCTGGTAGGATTCAACCCATGATTGGGCAGTAAACATTAGGGGCTATAGCTTATACAGGTGGGACAGAACAGGGAGGAAAGGCGGGGGTGTGGCGATTTACGTCAAAGAGCAATACACGTCCTCAACTAACAGGATGGGGTCAGAGGGGGGGCAGACTGAAGTGTTCTGGGTCAGAATACAAGGGGGTCAAAGGGAAAGGGACTTAACAGTGGAGGTATACTACAGACCACCCAAACAGGGGCAAGAGCTGGACCAGGAATTCTCGGGTCAGCTCGCGCAGGTAGTTAAGTCAAGGGATGTGGTCATCATGGGTGATATAAACTACCTGGACATTTGCTGGGAGGAGCAGTCAGCCAGGTCTGACCACTCATGTAGGTTCCTTGCTGAGATACAAGACCTCCAGCTAACCTAGGAGGTGCACAGTCCCACCAGGGGGAATGCCCTGCTGAACCTGGTCCTGGCCACAGGCAATGACCTGGTGAGGGGACTCCAGGTTCTCGACCACCTGGGTGATAGCAAATTCATCATCCAGTACAGGGTATCAAGGGCCTGCAGCAAGGCAGTAGCCCTTGACTTCAGAAGGGCCAACTTCAATGAGTTGAGGAGATTGGTAGGAGAGGCATTGTGGTCCCAGAGAGATGGGGAACTAGGTGTC
>NW_017729032.1:210948933-210949778 GCF_001723915.1 Gavialis gangeticus
CAAGAGGTGACAGTCCCAACACGAGTCAAAGGGGGCAAGAGTGCTCAAAAGCCCCCTTGGCTCACCAAAGGCATTCAGGAATGCCTGAAAGCCAAAAAGGAGGTGTACATACAGTGGAAGGGAGAGGCTATCACCAAAGGGGATTATACCTCCACTGCTTGAGTCTGTAGGGAGGCTGGTAGGAAGGCTAAGGCGGAGACAGAACTAGGGCTAGCAACAAAGATCAAGGAGAATAAAGAGTCATTTTTTAAATACATAGGGAGTAAAAAGAAGGCACCAGGCAACATGGTGCCCCTGCAGGATATGCTTGGCAAGCTGGTGGTTGCACCAGATGAAAAAGCAGACCTTTTTAACAATTCTATGTCTCCATTTATCTGAGCAGGGACCAGGACATCTCCCCCACCGGGATTTAGGATGGACTCAGGAGAGATTCCTCCAGGCCTAGGGTCAGGGAGAACCAAGTTAGGGAATATCTGGAGGGGTTGGACATGTTCAGATCAGCAGGTCCAGACACTCTCCATCCCAGGGTGCTGAGGGAATTGGCAGGTGTCATCACAGGGCACCTGGCACAGCTTTATGAGCACTTGTGGTGCTCTGGCCAGGTGCCAGATGACTGGAAGAAGGCCAATGTGGTCCCTGTTTCCAAAAAAGGGAGGAGGGAATCATAGAATCAATGAATCAAAAGGGACCTAGACAGATCATCTAGTCCGACCCCCTGCCATGGGCAGAAAGGAGCACTGGGGGTGGCAGGGGTCATAAGACCCCAGCCAGGTGCCTATCCAGTCTCCTCTTGAAGATTTCCAGGGAAGGTGAGAGCACCACCTCTCTGGGAAGCCTATTCCAGG
>NW_017729032.1:210949963-210950278 GCF_001723915.1 Gavialis gangeticus
GATCTAGTGGCTCTCTCTAAACTTACCAGGGGGGACCAGAGGAGAATGGGTGAGACCCTGTTCACCCAAGCACCTCCCAGAGTAACAAGGAATAATGGCCACAAGTTGATTGAGAGTAGGTTCAGGTTAGACATCAGGAGGCACTACTTCACAGTCAGGGTGGCTAGGATCTGGAACCAGCTTCCAAGGAAAGTGGTGCTTGCTCCTACCTTAGGGGTCTTTAAAAGGAGGCTTGATAATTACCTAGCTCGGGTCATATGAGCTTAAATCTACCAGGGGTCATATGAGCCCAATATTCATTCCTGCCTAGGGCAG
>NW_017729032.1:210955455-210960256 GCF_001723915.1 Gavialis gangeticus
TTTTTTTTTTTTTTTTTTGGAGCCTGCCCGTGGTTGAGGGGCAAGCTACCAGTAAGCTGAGTAGCCCCTGAGCTGCAGGGGGTCACAGTCCTTCCCTCCACAGTAGTGGTGTCCTCTCAGGCTGCACAGGTGGGCTGCCAGTGGGCTGGGAGCTACCTCAGCCAGCTTGGGGTTGGAGAAGAGTTGGATCAGGCTGGGTGCTGCCTCTGAGCTGAGGCAGCACCCAGCCTGCTAGCAGCCCACTCAGACAGCCCCAGTGGACCCCAGTGCTATGGAGAGAAGGCCTGGGCCCCCTGCAGCTCAGGGGCCATTCAGCCTGCTGGCAGCTTGCTCGCCAGCTGCAGGAAAGGTGGCCAGGCTCCACTGAAGAAAAAAAAAGGTTCGGGCCTCTCGCCACTTCTGCTTTCAGCAGGCATCTGCTAAAGGCAGAAGCGGTGCGGGGCCTGATCCTTTTTTCAGAGGAGCCTGCCCACCTCAGCTGACAGCTGCAACATATTGTTGCAAACTAAACTACAACCAGATGCAGTTTTATTTGCAATTTTGCAAAGTCATTTAAAACCATCCAAACTCTTGAACGTGTATAGTGTGACGCCATTAAGCCACTCCAAGTAGCATTTTTGTTATATGTACATATGAATGACATCACATGTACAAGCGCCCTATGGTACTCAAAATCTATCAGCTTAATGCCCTGTGCAAATGCTTAGGTCAATATGAGGGAGTAAAACCAGCACCCAGTTTTCAGCAAACTTAATATTTATGACAACTTAATTCTGAGTGAATTTAGCTGGTGAAACTGAGCTTTCACTGAATTTCAGCTGCCTCCTTCCTGAGCAATGATAGTGAGAAAAATGTGGATGAAAACAAGATCCAAATGAGCTGATTAAGAGGAAACTAAAACAGCCAGCACATGCAATTGGATTAATTGGTGATGAACATAAATTAACCCACTTGTAATCAGGGTAAATTAATCTTTGGAACCCCAATGATTTCAGTAGATGAGATGAGAAAAATAAGGCAAGATTATATCAGAAAGTAGAGTGTCTAGAATGCTAAGAAAAGTTACAGTACCAAAAGCTAAAATTCCACAGTGTACTGAAATTAGCTGGTTTTTTAAACCCTTCATGATGGAGGAATTAGTTATTCATGTTGATGTCTTTATCACAGAATCAAACTGATGTTTAACAGTATAATTTTTATTGCTCCTTTTATAACTTTAATCAAAATTTAAAACTAAGTGTTTAACAGCAGCGCTGTCAAACATTAATTTTGCATATAATGCTACCACTTATTGTAAAGGAAGAGAGAATTTTTACAGACTAATTCTCAGGGTTTTCTAGGGCCAGAAGGAAGAGCTCTGTCCCACTAAGAATATCAACATCTCTCCTTCCAGTGGGATAAAGTTGATATGTCCAGCACTGCAGAGCCAAGAGACAGCAGAGCTCATGCAGAAAATTTTTCATTTTGATTTCATTATTGGCTGTTATGGAAAACATATCACCAAGTTATCAGAATGTCTCACAAACAATAATGAATTTATCTGGCCTCCTGGCTATGAGGTAGATGGGGCTGAGAGGTTAAATGCCTTACTCAAGATCAAAAAGTTCACTGTATGGCAAAACTAGGTATACATTCCTGTTCTCATGCTTTCTTATCCAGGGCTTGATCCTGCTGTATTGAAGTCAATGGAAAATTCATAATAGACTTCAGTGGAGTAATAATAATAGCTGTGATTTTTTTTTTTGTGGGGACAAGGCCAAATTTAAAAGAGAAGGATTTTTAAAAAATCTGACAAACCACTATAAAAGAATGACAGTTACTGGAAACTGCTCAGAAACTTGGAATATTATTGTTGCATGGTAATTTTGGGCCACTTCTGGAACTCTAAATCCCTGGGTTGCCTGCATATTAATACCTGAAACTAGTTTTAAGCACTCATTATGTGGCTTAAACTTATGCAACTCCAGGGCAGCATTATCTCTGATGCATGCTACCCAGCTCATGTTATGCTGCAGTGAAGCCACTCTAGGCTACACCTTAGTGTAAACACCCCATCTTCCCCTTCCCCCTCTTCTGGCCCAAATCAGACCCACAACCCACCCCCCCAGTACACCATATCCCCATTCACTGCCCCCTGTAGCTTCCCCCCTCTTACTTGTGACTGCACATGCTGTCTGTCCCAGGGAAGTGGGCAAGCAAGGGTTAATTCATCTGTCTGACCACTAACACCACTGCTGCTTTCTGGGCCAGAAGAGCAGCAGCCCAGCAGCTAGATAGGCAAGTTAATCCTTCCCTGCTTGTTCCTTTGGAAAAGTACAGGCAGCCACAAGTAAGTAATGCTCTGGGGTCATGGGGGAGGCAAGGGGAACCCCTAGGAACACAGGGGGGGAGCCCCAAAGGTAGGGGGTGAACTGGGGGAACCCTGGTAGCAGGGTGGAAGCCCAGAATGTGGGAGGGGAGTGTGATTCTTTTATTTCAGTCTTCCAGGCCCCTGCTGGTCTCAAGTGTAACTCTTCCAAACTCAAGATAGCACTAACACTGATCAACATTTGTGCTGCTCAAAGTGTAAGGTGTAACAAAGTCATTAGAATAAGATATTTCTCATCAATCAGAGAACTGCAGAGGCAGTCAAAAGTGCATGGTCAGTGCATCTCAGTGGGCACATCTACACATGCCCCTGCAGCACAGTAACAGCCTGTACTGCACTGTCCACGTGGTGGTTATTTTTAGCACCTACATTGCCATAATGATGCACTATACTGAGGGAGAGTGTTGCCACAGTGATATAACTGCCGCATCACAGTTTTTGCCTACCAGTGTTACACTGCCTTACATGTAGACGAGCCTGCTGCATTGCAATTGGTTGCTCCTCAAATGACATCTGATGAAGTAGGTTGCTGCCTACCAAGGGTTTCGCCTTTGAACCAATTAGGCATTAAGAAGCCACCTTGCTCTATCTTCTGCTTTTCAGTTTGTCATCTTTACCTGTGCTTGTGTGCATGCACATGTGTGTATGTATATAGTCCAGATAGATGTATGTATTATAGGGGGAGACTGTTGATACTGCCTATAACTAAGGTTGCCCCTGTGCTTTCCATTTTTTTCATTTCCTTATAACTTTATCAGTATTTAAGCATTCAGGTTTAAATTTCCCCTGCTTAATCTCTGGTCTTGTTAAAAAAAAATCTTTCTTCTATTTCATTAGGGATCTCAAGAGCCTCCCTACTTCAGAGTAAAACAATTGCCCTAGTGTCAAGGATGTGTCTTTTCCATCCTTCTGATAAGCCACCCAATTTTGGCCAAGTTTTAGGTGAGTGCATCTCAGATTATCAAATGCTGCTTAGAGTACTAAAAATTCTCAGTCATGCCTATCTATCCTAAACCAATCATTATGAGCATTTTCACACATGCTCCAGTGGTAGGGAGGGCACTTTAACTAAAGTGGCTCAGACAACCACTTTAATTAAAGCGCCACAGCATCTCATGTATCAGTGCCCCCACCACTGTGCTCATCAAACAAGCTTTAATTAAAGTGTCCCCACCACCATTTTGACCCCCAGGGATGCTGATACACAAGATATGGAGGATGCTGGAGAGCACTAATTAGCATGATCCAGGAGACTCAATTTATCAAGTCAGCTCTGATACACTGTAATTACATTCCTACAAATCCTAGAAGTTTTTCCTCTTCAAGTAATGTTCTCATGGATCTGTTGGATCTACCTTGGTACATGTTCCTGCAGCAGCCCAATGGTACGCCTGCTCTGACTTCACTTTTAACAAATGTCCCAGGATATTTAATGGCATTTGCAAAATTAATAAGTTTGTGTCAAGAACTCAGATATTAGGAAATCTCAGAATTAATCTGTGAGATCTGAATTCAGACCCTTTGGGTATATGCATTATGATACTGTAAGTGATTCCTGATTCATTCCATGAAGAATGAAAAATGAAGCACCCAAGGCTTTAAGCTGGGCAGTCAAAATGAGTAACAGTTTTGGCCTTAAGCACTCTCCTGATCCTCAATTCTTTGGGTGTAATCTGAGAAAAATAATGCCACCTAATCTCCCAAGATCAGGTAAATCCCGTGTGATGAATTCAATTCATGAATGTCTGTGATGAATTTGGATCCTAGGATGAGATCAACATAAAACACCCAGGAGGAACTTAATAATGTTATATTTAATGCATGTTTGAGTAACAGATGTTAAATAAGGCATAGAGTCACTCAGTGAAAGAAGACAATAAAAAGAACTATGTAGTAAATTTGTATTCACAGAATATTGCAGAGGTTCTATGGAAAAATAGAGTGTGGTCATGTTATAAAAATTGTGTCATGATATATACACACAAACAGGTTGAACTGAAGTTGTGTGGGTAACCATAATACTGGCACTTCCTAAATTTAGAAGTATTTCATTTGCAACCAACCTTTGTAGATTTAATACATTATGCAGAGTGTAAAAATGCTGCATAGGTAGTATATAATGCTTGTATTTAGAAAAGCATTAATGATTTCTAATGGCTTTTAAATAGGTTTTATAGCCGATACTGTAAACCAACAAGAAAGTCCTGGGTCCAAGTGGAAATATATTCTGCCCAAAGAAGTACCAGTATTTTAAAATATTTTATTTAGTAAACTATGTATGGGTTTATAAAAAGGTTTTGAATTACATAAGAAAATGTTAGAAAGTACCTACTAAATCACTATATAAAAACTCAAAGATAACCAAACTGTTGTTGAAAAAGGTCATGTTACTATTGAAAGAAATTTGAAAAGTTCACTGACTGATAAAAATAT
>NW_017729032.1:210970363-210974350 GCF_001723915.1 Gavialis gangeticus
TGTATGGGTTTATAAAAAGGTTTTGAATTACATAAGAAAATGTTAGAAAGTACCTACTAAATCACTATATAAAAACTCAAAGATAACCAAACTGTTGTTGAAAAAGGTCATGTTACTATTGAAAGAAATTTGAAAAGTTCACTGACTGATAAAAATATTGAAGGACTTCCATATATTTCATCAATTTATCCAAGTAGAGCTTCAATTTTCTACCATAGTATTGTCATGCCTTCTACCAAATTTGAATTTTATGTTAGAATATGTTATGTGCCATGTGTTTTTAAGGGTGATTTGGAATGTATTTTTAGATGGTTTTATATTCATTGTTTTCAAAACATGTTTTCAAATCTCATAGAAAACTCCATATAATTTTTGCAAAGCATAAACAATGGTTACAAATTTCTAGGGATTTCAAAATTAATTTTAGGCTACACACACATGGTCAAATGACCTGGGAGAATGTTTCTATTCTAAGTTTGTTCTCCTGGTAGAAAAGTTTACCCTGATATGTGCAGAGACATCAGAGCACTAAGCCCTTGAGGAACAGAGAACTTGCAGTGTTGATATTGTGCAGCCAGGGGGCCCCTGTGGACACATCTGAGAATGCTCTGCATGCTCCCTCATTCTGCCTGAAGTAGAATGGAAGCAATGCACAAGGCAGCCCTGATTGGCTGACCCAAACTAATCACTGTCATCCTGTGTGTACCTTCAGCACAATGTGAGATTGTGAAGGAGATATCATATCATAAAAATATTCAGCTTAATAGAGTAAAAATACTCATATGAAACCTGGGTGCAAGAATGAACCCATAACTTGGGTCCAAAGAGAGATGTTCAACTTCTTTTGGTTTTAGGCCTACATCCAGAAGATTATATAAGGAGCTAAAGTTTGATTTTGGCAGAATTAGACCTATGATTGTAAAACTAAACTCTGTAGGCAATTCAATTTTCAATGCTGCAGCTCCTTAGGTGCCTAAAGTTCTGCCTGTACCTAAAAGCACCCTCCATGTTCATAATGCTCAGCAGGGCCCTAGCCCTATCTCACAGCTAAGCTCAATCAGGATCTGTATGTAGGCGTTTCTCTCCCTTCCTCCCCTGAAGGGCTTGGACCTATAGGTCTTCTCAGAATACACAGACAAGTCTCTACACAAAATTCAATGCTACTTCTTTTCAACATGAGCTGGTAATGATGCCAGTGCTGTTGTCTATTTATGTAGTAGTTCAGTGTAGAACACTCACCCCAACACAGGTGAATTTCCTATTTCTATAGGACTTACAAAACTACTTCTCTGACCTCCCGGTAAAGCATTGCTTGGGGAGGTAGCAAATTCTCCTTCTACTGTGCAAAAGACAATTCAAGGGGCATTAGGTCAGAAACAATGAGTATGAAAGTAAATATGACTCTCTAGTCTACTAGCTAGGGCATTCAACTGTGCACAAAAGTCATGGGCTCCTGACCTTGATCCAAGGATCATTTAATTGAAAATAAATAAATGAAAAGCCGCTGAAGTATCCAATGTAACCTTAAATTCCCCTCTCCCAATTGAGTGTCCTCAGGAGTAAGCTACATAATCTAGAGGCTTTCTCTTTCTGTTCCAATGAATCTTGGAACATTGCTACATAGTGGAATATTTTGAACAGGAAATGTGGAGAGTCATCTTACCTAGAATAGTGTACAGGCTCTTGGGCGGGGCACTCTATGGAGGTGGAAGATGTGGTTTTAAATATGCTCAAACATAAATATACACAAAAAAATATGTGTGTGTACATGAGATGTGTACTGTGGAGTTGCCTATTTAGCTCCGCAACAAAGTCTCAGCATCTACACACGTGCCCGTATTAGGGTGCAGTAAATTAGTTAACTCTGCTGTAAGATAGTATAGTCTGGGTCAAGTAATAACCTACAGTGGAGTAATTACATGTGCTGAAATGCACGTGTAGATGGTTATCGGGGCTGGCTGGGGTACAAAGGTGCTTCAGTACAGGGGCTGCCTACCAGGTAGCCCTGCACTGAAGCACTCTCTTGCTCCACCCAGCCCTTCTGCAGCATGTGTGGTGGGGTCAGAGTAATCTCAGGCTGGCAGGCTGAGCCCCTCCCCCCCCCAAGGCTCTCTGCCAGCTGGGGCTGCTCCAACCTGGCTCAATGTGCTATGGTCCCAGACACATATATAAACATGGCACCTGGGAGCAATAAACTCTAGCACAATATGCACCAGAGTTTATTCAGTTGCATTTATTGCATGTGTAGACGTGGGCACAGGAAAGGGAACTAAACCCAATCCTGGGTGAGTGCTCTAAACACAGAGTTATGGTATAAAAAAAGATCTCTTTCCCTTAAATTTTGAAAGAAGAGTGTGACCCCTGATATATTTTTGAAAGAAAGGGTATATGTACCCACCTTCAGGTGAGGGTGAGGGTATTGTTACTCCTATCAGGACAAAGTCACTTCTCACTTTCAACACCCTTTAATAAGTTCCAGAAAGCGACAAAGTTTAAACTGTACACATCCTCAGCATTGTTTTCTCTAGATGATTCTAGGCAACTTCTCGGTCCACATCCAACCTTTAAGCAGCTTCCAGCTCAGCATGTGGGCTTTTATAAATCCCATGCTAAAGCATCTAACTCTCCCTAGGATTGGTTAGGGCACCCAATTCAGAGATCTGTATTCCATTCAATTCCAGGTGTTACTGCTCTGTACTGTAGGATTAAAGTCAGTTTTTGGATCTATCTCCTAGCACTGCTCAAACAGAGCATTTAACTTTCTCACCTCTCTCTCAAGGTCAAGAAGCCTTAGAACTACACTTCCTTTTAATGGAATCATTGAAGTATAACCAAACTGATGAGGGCTGTTGGATGGGTACTCTTCTTTTTCAGCATGCTTGTATTTTAAAGGTTACAAACTTTTATGGCATTTACATTTCTCTATTTTTTGTTGGAGCTTATAGATTGAAGCCAAAGTGTAATCCAATTAACTGTTCACTGAAGTCCCCTGTTTTATCTCTTCTTCTGTACCACCGAGACCTCAGGAGGATTCATGTGACTGCTCAAAAAATGCTGCTGAAAGCTGAATTTGACCCCAATCAACCTACCCTGAATCTGTCTAGTGGTAAATACATTTATAGGCTCCTGCTAGAGAAATAGAAGAGCAGCATAAATATAAAAATGGGAGTGATGCATGGAAGTTTTTTATGGTGTTTGAAAATTTCACACGTTGCTCTCCCATGAGAAAAAGTATTAATTAATCTTCTAATTTCCAAGTCAGATGAAACTTCAGTTACTTTCTTTCTTGCTTTCTTTCTTTCTTCCCCTTTCAAAACCATAATTTCAACTGATTTGAAGGGAGGACACAGATGGTAGCAATAAGAATGGCTTTTCACTGGAAAGAAGTTCTGGAGAGGGATAATTGTGTATTTACTTCTCATGGCAGGTGCTCTGATATCATGGTGATGGGGAACCTAATGAAACCCTAGATAGACACACTTGTATGGGCAAGATCCTCAGCTAATATGAACCCGTGCAGTTCTTTTTAAATCAGTGCCACTATGCTGATTTATACCAAATAAATAAAAAAAATAGCCCTATGTGTTTAATATATGTGGGATAAACAAGGTATCTTCAATTCAGACTCATGTATGTGTAATATACTACTGTATATGGACTGTCTGTACTAAGCCTGTGCAAAGCAGTTAGTATTTGCTTCAGATTTGGATTCAGCTGATTCAGGGGACAGTGATTCGATTTGGTGATTTGAATCAGTGCCCCGAATCAATTCGGCCAAATCTGATTTGGAGATTCAGCCACTGCCAAATCTCAGAATCTCAGAATCAGCCAGGCCCATCCCCCCAAACCTGGCAATGGCTGTCCCACCTGCCCTAGCTCCTGGCTTTTTGGGGAAAAAAAGCCCCATCTCACTGGGTGCTGCTGGGTGGGTGGCAATCCCTGCTGCCCCCAGCTGCCCCATGACATGTGGGGGGCTCTGAGCCCCCC
>NW_017729032.1:210974688-210978599 GCF_001723915.1 Gavialis gangeticus
TCCCCTCCACCCAGAAGCACCTGGTGAGCTCCAGAGCTTTTTTTTTAAAGGGCCAGGAGTTGGGGCGGGTGGGGCAGCCATGGAGGAGCTGGCGGAGTGGCTGGGCATCAGGAGGGGCTGAGGGAGCATGCAGGTGATGGGGGCTAGCAGGGGTCCCCCCATGGTCCCCTCCCCCCAACCCTAGTACTTACCAGCTCAGAGTCTGGCTGCAGCTCCCTGCTGCAGCCACTGGGAACTGCCCAAATCATCAAAGCTCTCAGATCTGGAGAGCTTTGTATCAATTCGGACCTTTTTATTGGTCCCCTGATTCATTTCAGATTCAGAGATTTGGCTACTGAATCTCCTCTGAATCGAACTTCACCTGAAGCTTCACACAGCCCTAGTATGTACATTCTTATAACTTAAAATTTTGCATTGATATAGCATATCAATTTGTTGTTCTATATGGGACTGATCTGACATCTATGCATGTCACTGGAAAATTTCCTCTGATTTTACTCATCTGGGTTAGGTCCCTCTGTGTCATTTGCCAAGGTAAGGAAATCTTAAACGTAAGATCCCAGTAGGATGCCTAATGAGGCAAAAAATTGATTCTCATTTTTTTCTGGCAGATATTTTTAAATTTTCTTTTCAGCCTCTTTTTTTGTATCTAACTGCTGACAAAGAACCTCCACTGGTTTTAGAGGGAAGGGGTTCTTCTTAATACTGCAGAGCATCTGCCCAGCAGCCTGGGAAACTGTTAGTCAGCTCTGCAAAATGAAGCCCAGGAGTTTAACTTGTTTTTTTTTTAATAGAATGGTAAAAGTAAACCAGCTTCTCCAGCAATGTGTTGTTGAAAGGAGTTCATTTAACATCACTGGTATCTGATGACTTGAACTCAAAAGTTTCAACGTAGTTTCCCAAATCTTATTGACTTTTCTAGGTGTTCCTGTTAGAGGGCAAAAATATGAGTTGAGCAATAGAAATATATGCAGGAGGAAATTTAACAGAAGTCAACATGACCCTTGAAAAAGAAATTATAAGGTAAGGTTCCTGAAAGAAATTTTAAAAAATTATATTAAACAATTTTATGCACGTAAAGAAAAATGTGCTGTGATGTATGTGGGTTTGGATTTGGGCAACACATCATGAATAAGTATTTAAAGTGAATGATATATATATCACAAACAGTACTGTTGTTAATTCAGTTGTATTTTGATAGATTTAGTCACTATTTTATTAGAGATGAAAGAAATTGTTGACAGTAGAAGTAATTTTCTTACATTAGGGAATAAAGTGAGGTTGTCAAATGTACAGGATGGATGTTAATGGGATGTTAGCAAGCAAAGGCAGTAAATGTTATAATTTACAGTAAATATTCATACCATTATTATAAATGTTACTCCGGTTGCTTTGTCCCATGAAATTCACTTATTTTTTCAACACTTCCTCTCTCAACCTAATAAAGGGAAAAATTAGTCCATTTCCTTTCATTCTTTATGTGTTTCAGCTACATTTCTGTGGAGAGTCTTTGTATTGCAGGCAGAGGTCTCAGATCTAAAAAAGCAGGGAAGCAAGGGCACTTTTACATGTGCTCTGGGGAGGGGGTGGGGAGCAGCTTCTCAATTAGAGCAGCTCCAGGAACCACTCAAATTAAAGTGCCACAATGTCTCATGTAGCAGCATCCCCATGATTCAAAATGACAATGGGGCACTTGAACTAAAGCTCATTCTACAAGCTTTAGTTTAAGAGCCCCTGCCACCATTTTGAAGCATGGAGACACTGATACATGAGACGTGGGAGGCTGCTGGAGCCTGGTAACTGCCATGCTGTACCAGACTCAATTAATAGAGTCTGCTCTGATGCACTGTAACTACAGTGCATTGGAGCAGCCTCCATGCTTGTGTACAGGCAGCCCATATGCTTACGCCTATACCTATTCCATCAGATACTTAAACATAGGGGCCCCTCTACTTGACACATTTGTGCTGTGATGAATGTATTAATTGTGGAACAAATGGGAAAGGTGCTACATGTGCACCTAATTTAAGGGACCAAAAATGGCAAACCAGCTATAAAAGTGTACCTGGAAAAACCAATGGCATCACATTGTATGACAAGGCATCAATCGTTCTGAGCAAACTTACCTCACTGTGAAAGCAGATAGATGAGACAGAAAAAAGGAAAGAGCCATGATCGAACATGACTAGGATCCATTCCTTCCTCCTGGAACTATCCAACGTGCCTGCAATTGAACATGTGGATCCTGGATCAGCCTCCTTTGCCATCTATAGCCTCTCTGATTTCCATGCTTCATGTGCTACCAATTTAAGATGCCATAAAATGGCAAACCAACCATTTTGTTGTTGCTGTTTAAGGAGAAATGGAAAAGGTACACTAAAAGCATAACTATAACTAAACAAATTCAATTTTTAAATTCTTTCACATCCAATTTTTGAAGCTATGGGATTTTGTTTACATTTTGTTCTAGAAAACTTCTTAAAAAATACTTTCCTAAACCTAGATGTTCACATCTCTCCATGAATTGAGTTGGTCTACCTGTTTTGGACTTCAGTGGGATTCATTGAGAGAGAGAGAATCACATGTTTTCAGTATCATTCTCTATGAGAGAGTGAGTGTGTGTACATGTGTGTGAGCATGTAGGGCCATGCCAGGCAGGATGCACCAGCTGAGTGGAGCCTGGGAAGGGAATGCCCCCCACATGGGTCCCTACTTAGCTGAGGCCCCTAGGGAGGGGCCTGGCAGTAGTCCCTGCAGTGTCCTGCTCAGTCTTGTGAGCTCTTGTGGGATCCCACAAGACTCCACAGGAAGTCCCAGCACTTTTTAAACTAGGTCCAAGTGAAAGTTACTTTCACTTTGGGCCTGCTCCCAGAGGAGATGCATGGGTTAACACCTGTTGTTCCCCCAGGATCCAAAGACCCGGACTAGAATCCCACTGACCCTCCCAGCATAGAGCCAGGAGGTAAGTGTACTGGGGCCAGGAGAGGGTGTGTGAGTGCAGGAGCTGCTTGGAGGGTGCTGTGTGACAGAGCAAGTGTGTGTGTGCCTGTAAGTGTATGGAGCCATGCCAGGTGGCCAGGTGGGATGTACTGGCCCAGTAGAGCCTGAGAGGGGGACACCCCACCCGGGTCCCTACTTAAATGAGACTCCCAGGGAACCCCATGACCGGAGCTGCACAAACAGAGCATGCAAACAGGTGCAGCTCTACTTGAGCACAGCAGTTTACATAGGAGGTTGCACAGAGGGGCATGAGGAAGGCACCCAGAGGACTGGTCTGAGCAAGGACCCCATGGCCAGAAACCCAAAGAGGAGCTGCTGGGACCAGACAGAGGTGGAAAATCGCTCTCAGCTGTGGTGACGCCTTGTCATACCTGTAGACTGCCCAGCACTGCTGAGATCTCCACCCAGACAGAGCCCCTGGCTCTGGACTGTGGGAACTGCGGGAACTGTCTAGCATGGCTGCTTGCAGCTGGGCATGGGGGCACCCCCACTTGTGGGGTGTGCTCCCTAATGGAGTCTCTGGAGGGCTGGGTGTTGGAACTTGAGGACGATGTACGCCAGCTACGTACCATCAGGGTCCATGGAGACTTCATCAACAACTACTGCCAGGCTCTTCTCCAGAGGAAGGAAGAAGAGAAGGACACAGAGCTAGATGGTGGCCACCAACAAGGCTAACCACCTGGAGCTACCTGGATGACAGTCACCTAACACTCCAGGAAATTCAGTGTCAAGGCTGCCTCTCCCCAGGCACTGCACAACAGGTATGCTCCCCTCCCCGTGCATGAGGAGGCTTTGATGATGATACTGGAGGAGGAGGAAGGTAAGCAGTGAATAGTCCCCCCCGAAGAGGAGGTGCAAGGTGGTGGTGGTGGGGGACTGCCTTTTGCAGGGCACTGAGGAACCCACCTGCT
>NW_017729032.1:210978751-210994838 GCF_001723915.1 Gavialis gangeticus
AGACTTCATCAACAACTACTGCCAGGCTCTTCTCCAGAGGAAGGAAGAAGAGAAGGACACAGAGCTAGATGGTGGCCACCAACAAGGCTAACCACCTGGAGCTACCTGGATGACAGTCACCTAACACTCCAGGAAATTCAGTGTTAAGGCTGCCTCTCCCCAGGCACTGCACAACAGGTATGCTCCCCTCCCCGTGCATGAGGAGGCTTTGATGATGATACTGGAGGAGGAGGAAGGTAAGCAGTGAATAGTCCCCCCCGAAGAGGAGGTGCAAGGTGGTGGTGGTGGGGGACTGCCTTTTGCAGGGCACTGAGGAACCCACCTGCTATCTGGACTCCCTAGCCTGAGAGGTCTGATGCCTCCCTGGGGCTTGCATCCAAAATATTGTGGAGAGGATAGCCAGGCTCATCTGACCCACTGACTACTACCCCATGCTCCTCATCCATGTAGGAACAAATGATACAGCCAGGAGTAATCTGAACTGGGTCATGAGTGACTACAGTGCTCTGGGGGCATCAAGGGATCAGGAGCTCAGGTAATCTTTTGTTCTGTGCTCCCAGTTGCAGGCCATGGTCCCAGGAGAGAAGGATTTGTCAAGGAAGTCAACTGACAACTTCAATGGTGATGTCACTGGGAGGGCTTCAGTTTCCTCAGCCATAGCATGCACTTCAGGGAGAGAGGACTCACGAGAAGAGATGGCATCCACCTCATGCGGAGAGGTAAGTCCCTGTTCTCAGGCAGGTGGCCGATCTTCTAGATAGGGGACCAACATACAAGAAAGCTCCATATACAGGGACACTAGGAGAACCACTCTTGCAGGAGCTGATGCAACAGTTCTCCTTCAGCATGACAGGGAGCCGATGGTTTCAGTAGGAGGACTCAGATGCCTGTACACTAATGCCAAGAGTATGGGGAACAAGCAGCAGGAGCTAGCCCTCCTACTTTCCAGTGCGAAGTATGATCTAGTAGGTATCTCGGAGACCTGGTGGGACTCCTCACATGATTGGAGCATAGCCACAGAGGGCTACACCCTGCATAGCAAGGACTGGGTAGGGAAGAAAAGTGGAGGTGTTGCTCTCTATGTGAAACAGCAGTACACCTCCTTGGTGGCCAACATCCGCTCCAAAGAAGAACGGCTTGAAACCTCTGGGTCAAGCTGCAGGAGGGACATAGTGAGAGAGACCTAACGGTAGGTGTATACTACAGACCACCAAACCAGGGGAAGAAACTCAATCTAGAGTTCACCTGAGAACTGACAGAGGCCCCGCATGCATGAGATATGGTCATCATGGGCAACTTCAATTACCCAGACATCTCCTGGGAGGAACACTTAGCTAGGTCGGATTGGTCTCATTCCTTCCTAACCTTCATTGAGGAGCTCTTCTTGACTCAAGAGGTGCATGGGCCAGCCGGAGGCAACGCTCTGCTAGCCTTGGTCCTGACCAACTTAAAATACAGAGCAGTCTGGGCGACAGGGACCATGAAACCATCATGTTCACTGTCTGTCGCAAGGCAGAAAATCTGATATCAGGGTTAAAGTCTTGGACTTCAAAAATGCAAATGTCAACAAGCTCAGATCACTAGTAAGGGAAGTGCTACGGGACCGGGAGCCAAAGGCAAAAGGTGTTCTTGAAGAGTGGTCGTTCCTTAAGGACACAATGCTTGAAGCACAAAGGAAGCCCATTCCCATGGGGAGAAAAGGAAACAGAAGATCTGAGAAGCCCTCTTGGCTAAGCAGGGAAATCACGGTCCTCGTAAGAAAGAAGAAAGAGGCTTATAAACAATGGAAGCTTGGGGCAGACCCCAAGAAGCACTATACAACGACTGCCTTCCTACTATTGCCATAGAATTGGTGTGTGATCAATTAAAAAAATAGATATATATAAGCCAGCAGGACCGGA
Organism: Gavialis gangeticus; assembly: GCF_001723915.1. Lineage (NCBI taxonomy): Eukaryota > Metazoa > Chordata > Crocodylia > Gavialidae > Gavialis > Gavialis gangeticus. The sequence continues at coordinate 210,980,653 of NW_017729032.1, forward strand.
TGAACTTCATCCAAGAGTGGTGAAGGAGCTGGTCGAAGTCATTGTGGAACCCCTGGCAAAACTTATCTTCCATCCACATGTACGTTAAACATTTTGTGGTCCTACTTAGTTAACCTGCTTTCAGATATTTTGGATAGGTAGCTCTGAAAATGTTTGTGGATGAGTATTACAGAGAGAAGCTCTGCTAATTTACCTCTGTAATTCCAGCATTCAAATGCCCAGATAGCACTAACATTTTACATCAGTGGAACTATGAGTTTGCATCTGATTAGGAATAGGATTAGTACTTGGCTATGAGATAACCAATACCTTCTTCAATTCTTCATGTCTTCCCCCTCCTTCCTCACTTCCATTATATCACACAGAGTTGAGTATACAGCTCTAGGGTGACATTTTTAGTTTTCTTGAATATCAAAATCATTACGAGCTTATATTGGAGCTTTTAATATTTGATATGTCTTTGGATGGCACTGTGGTTGTAGAAAATACACTGGGTTAGTTTTAAGTGTAAGGCAGGTAGAGAAAACCATATGGTGGGCTTTTAATTTCCATAATGGACTTGGTAATTTCCTTTATGTCATCAAGAATCAGTGTAAATTAGTTTTCTATAACAACTGCTTTTGGAGTTAATCAATGCACCTGCTTACTACACAGTTGTTTTCTAAATGGAAAAATGCACGTTATCATGAATATTCAAATAAGACTGTAGGCTATTAAACCTCCATTTCTTCTCCAAATAGAAGAGGGGTGGGGGGTTTTTTAACCTGGTCTTCCTGAAAAACAGTTTTGTAAGGATGTCTGAGCACAGGACTTTGACATAACATATAGTTTTGAGAAAAGGATGTATTGTCTAAAAGAAAGGCTTCTGAACAGAAGGGCTGGTTTACACTGTCTACACTTTAATTTTTCAAAATTGCCAGACTTTTCAAGTGTATAATAAAATCCACAAATGAACCTGAACTGAATTGCTTGTTTACTTGAGTTTAATGGAACATTTTCTTTTTATCTGCCATTAGTCATTGGCAACAAGTTGAGTTTTATTATTAAAGAGCATTTGCATGTATCCTTAACTTTTTTTGCATCAATTTTTAAGAACTAGGAATAACACTGCCAGCATAACTACAGTACTTTGCATCTGATCATCTCAAAGTGCTTTAATTCCATAAACTGTAATTCCATAAGGCCCCTGTGAGAATTGTAATGTTAACCCAGAGCTGCCCAACTTCTGGACAACTGGGGGCCACACAAAGTGCAGGCCACAGACTGGGAGCTGCTTGCTGCATTGGTGGATGCCCATCCCCCAGGCTCTTCTCTGCAGCATGAGCAGCCTAGCATGCCCCCCCTTCCTGCCATGTATGTCACATAGGCAGGCCAGATCTGCCCTCCCTGGCCATGTGAGCCATGCCATGTTGACAGCTCACCCTTCCCCTTCCCTGTCAACTGGACTTTCTTGCTGGCCATGCATGCAGGGGAGCAAGCATCCTGGCTCCCACCTCCCGTCCTAGCCGTGCATGCTGTGCATGCAGCTAGTGTGCCACTGGCACCACAGGACCACAGGCAGCCCAGCTTCCCTCCCCCTACCCCAGCCACTCACATAGCATCCCCTTTCCCTCCCGACAATGTTTTCACCTGCAGGGCAGGCAGCCTGGCTCCCGCCTTTCACACACAGTGTGAGCAGCCCAACTCCCTCTCCCACCACACACACAGGCATCCTGCCCCCTGCATCCTGCATCTTTCCTAGGTATCCTGCCCCCTCTATGTATGCAGCTTGAGTGTCCCAGCCTGCTCCCTCTCCCTATCCCCAGGACCAGACCAGGAAGTCAAAGCTGGAGAAGAGAGTGGGAACCCAAAGATTCCAGCTGTTGCAACAGAAGCAATAGGGCAGGGGGAGCAGTACCTTTTTTGCCTTTTTTCCCAGGAACCCCTGGTTACCTTCTCCAATCCTGGTACTTCTGCGGCTCTATTTCGCAATGTAGCAAAGCATCACAACAACACTCATAGACTCACCAGATCCATCACAGAGCGAGCTATAGGCAGTCTGAAAATGCATTGTGATATCTCCTGCTAACTGGTAATACATTGAAATCCAATCCCACAAAAGTCAATAGGATTTTCCTGGCTTTCCTGTGCAACATAACTATATAATGTTGAATTCTTTTCTTTATTTTTTTCTGAAGGGTTAGAAGATGAGGAAAGGGCCACACTGATTGTTTAGAACTGAGGCACTAAAAATGGAGCTCAAAAGATGCACAGGTGTCCACCACATAGATTGAGTAAAAAATATAATTCAGAAACTGTGAGAGAATTGTGCCTGATCAGCTACCATTCTCCTTCACTTTAAAGTGCCTCCCTTACATGTTGTTCTGCCATGTCTTGATGTTAAAGGAAGAAGGAGAAATAAGGCGAGGAAAGGTGTTTGGTTACTTCACTGGCTAGGGTGGCTTGTGAGTTTCTTCACAGGGCTCCACCTTCCCTACACCATGCCATTGCCACACCTCTGCAGGCATTGCCATGTGACCCTCCTCAAGGTCTTGTCCTCCCATGCACAGAGAATTGAAGCCTAGTACCCAAACAGTTATCTTCTTAACAATCACCCAGTTTATTTTTACTTCAGTTGATTGAAGTTCACACTTCCTTTTGACACCCTCCATTAATTCTGACCTAAGCTATATCAATTAATGAATGCCCCATCCTCCAATTATATTAATTTTCCTGTGTATCACATTTTATATCCTATCAATCCATTTTGTATTGTAACCGCACCCTAAATGCTTGACTAAAAAGCCTTTTGGAATCCCATTAATGAATTTTCTATCAACGTGATCAGCAGACCAACTTACCAGCCACAATTAATTAAGTTCATTAAGTCATCATGTCCCATGAGACCTGGTTTCTTATTTAAGTCTAATGGGCCCAGAGTCCATTAGTTGCCAGTCTATATCTACCGTTCAAGTCCCCCTATCCCAGGGCATAAACCCCTTTAATTTGTCACCTTAACAGTCCAGGTGGCCTTTCCTTTCCATGTGGCTTTAAAAGCCTTCTCAATAGTGGATGATTTATTAGATTTCATAGACATTAGGACTGGAAGAGACCTCAGAAGATCATTGAGTCCAGCCCCCCACCCAAAGGGCAGGAAGTCAGCTGGGGTCATAGGGTCCTGGCAAGATAAGCATCCGATTTATTCTTGAAGGTGTTCAATGTAGGTGCTTGAACCACCTCTGATGGCAGGCTGTTCCAGACCTTGGGGGCTCAGACAGTAAAGAAATTCTTCCTTATGTCCAGCCTGAAACAGTCTTGCAGGAGTTTATGACCGTTCGACCTTGTCATCCCTTAGGGCGCTCTGGTGAACAAATGTTCCCCCAGCTACTGGTAGTCACCGCTGATAAACTTATAGGTGGCCATCAGATCACCCCTGAGCCTGCGCTTTTCCAGGCTAAAGAGCCTCACAGATCTCAGCCTGTCATCATAAGGTCTGTTTTCCTGACCTCTGATCATGCGCGTGGCTCTTCTGTGGACTCTCTCAAGCTTCTCCACATCCTTTTTGAATTGCAGAGCCCAAAACTGGATGCAGTACTCCAGCTGCAGCCTCACCAAGGCCACATACAAGGGGAACATGATGTCCCGGGATTTGCTTGAGAAGCATCTATGGATGCAAGTCAGCGTTTTGGTCGCTTTACTAGCCGCAGCATCGCATTACAGGCTCATGTTCACCTTGTGGTCAATGATGACCCCTATGTCTCTTTCTTCCATAGTAGTAGGCAGGGTAGCACTGCTGAGCCTATAAGGATGCTGCAGGTTTTTCTTCCCAACACCTGCTTCAACACCCTGCTCTGCTTTACGTTCTCTCTGGTCTGTCAGTCCAGTTCCTACGGTCATTTTTGCGTGTCTGCATGGCTCGCACAAGTTGCATCCCTCTTGTATTTCCCCTCTTCAGGGAATCCTATTTTCAGCCATCTCTGCTTTAACTTCTAGCCAGATTCCTTCTGACCAATAGGAGACATTTCCGGAGTCCCATGTTTCAGCTTCCCCCTGCACCAGGTAGATGGGCCGACATGTTCATCCCAGACACCGTCAGCGTGGTGCTCTCCAGCACTCTATCTGTCTTGTGTCCCTTAATAAGTTCTTCCATGTGACCATGTCCAGTGGGACTCTCCAGACTGTAACAGGGCCCATGGCTAGTGCCTTGTTACAGAAACAGGAAACCAATGATCAGTAGTCATGAAGAAACCCCTTTACCCCAGAGAGGGTTTTAGGTCTTCCTTGGGTATCAGGAAGTCCCCTTTCCCCAAAAGTTCTAGGCATCCAATTATAGAAGTAATTTCTTTCAGTTTTTCACAAGCAGAAAGATGATGTGTTCAGGAGAAGGCTATAGATCATGCAACACCCAATTGAGCAGTTGATGCCTTTTATGTGGCAATCTGGAATTCAGGCTGCTGCCAATTGCCCTTCCATGAAAGGAAGGTGCGTGACCACCACAATCCTGCCCACACACAGGAGGAAAACCCAGAGTGTTGGGGCTGCTGGTAAAGTGTATGAGCTGGTCCTTCCTGTGGCCAAGAGGGTAAACTTCCACATCTGCACAGAGCTGCCTTCTGGCATTGAGGCAGAGCTCTGACAGCCATGTGGTGAGCCTTCTGCTTTGGCCCTATCTGTGCCCCTCTATAGTAAATGGTCAGCACTGAGGAATCATCTCTCTGGTTGGCCCCAGGAGAGAATCTTCAGGAACAACCTTTCCCACAGATGGTGCCAGAGGCACCATGCCTGATTCCAAAAGACATGCCCACTTTTTTTCTTGTCTTCAGGAATGGAGATTTGCTGCTTCTGACCAAAGACGTTGGTTGGGACTGTACTCTGAGCACTAAGGTACAGCCTGAAGCCTGGGGCAGAGTGGTTCCATGACACCAAGATTCCTGTGGTGACATCTCCTCTGGATTTGAACTACTCTTTGGACATTGGGACTATCTGTCCCCATGAGCATGAGTAGGAGAATGGTGGAGGCATCTGAATTCAAGAAGGGTCAGGGTGATATACATTGCGTGACTGAGTGGCAATGGCCCGAGGCCAGTGATTGTGAGCAATTGTACATATATTGGAGAAACAACTTCCTCTGTATCTAGAATCCAATCTGTTTGTGATCTGAGATTTCTTGGAGCTGTGGCCCTGTGTAGTGAATGCTAGGCATGCTGTAGGTATGCCAGGTTTGACATTTACAGTACTTCCAGACTACCCACATTACTGTCTCTGATGTCTCAGTAGAACTAGCCATATTTCAGCTCCACCAGTCATGATGATTTCTAACAGCTTCTCTCTGGAGAGCCTTTGTCACAAACCTCAGAGGTTTATAGGGTGTCTTGCATAATTTCTTGCATTATTTTACTGATACAAGATAGGTAGTGTTAAGCTGTGTTCAGCTGTATCATTCTGATGTTTATATGCATTGCAGTGTTTGAGATGAATGTAATTTTGATATATCTTTATCTGATAGCCCAAACTGTTTTAGTGGGACAATGATTAATTTAAGTGTTCCTCACCTATCCACTCTTGGAAGAGGTCATCCCTGAGGATTAATATATGATATGAGGTGTTTATTTCCTTGAGAACATGCTTTGAGAGCCCTTTGGGACAAAAATGAATATACTTTTAAAAAGGAGGAGGCTGTAAGAATAACATCTGGCTATTCAGACTAATGAGGCAACTGAGAACTGGGCTCAGGGTGGGATGAAGTAGGGGCTGGTGCAGGCTGCCCCTGCTGGTGACCATTGCACAGGTATGGCCTGGTCCCTGGGGCACCAAAATCCTGGTCAGCTCCCACATGAAGGGTATAGTCTTGTGAGCACATCTGGACCAATGATTAACAGCCACCCACTGTGGATTGGGTCACAGCCATCTGGAAGGCCTTGACATTTATGCAACACTGCCACACCATCTAGGAGTGCCCTTGCTCCTGAATGCCACCTAACAGGGCCTCATAAATATGGGTGTTCAAGCGCCCACCCTGTATGAACTGCCTCTCTACCTCTGCATCACCCCAGAGCACCATAAGATCTCCAACCTCCTCCAGGCTCCAGCTGAGGATGTGCATGCACATGCAGATGGGGCCAGGCCTAAATGGGGAGGATAACGATGACATGGTGGTGGTGCTTCTCGCACCAGCTTTCTGGGCCCCTGTGTGTTGACACTGGGTTTGGAACCAGGCCCTATACCTTTATTCTGGGCAGGCACAACTCTCCGACCAACCACAACACCTGCCAATTGATAATAGGTAAATTTATTGATACAGAGTAAGAACAAAAAAGCAACAATACAAACAATCAAACAATTCTATATCTACCAATCCTAGGGCTCTCATCAGAGTCAAAGTACATCTGGTCATGATGCAGGCTTTACTCTGAGGCTCTCTCTCTTAGGTGTCAGCAGTCTGGAGGTGGAATGCCAAGACCTACAGCCCCACTCCAGTGTGGTACATGAGACGGGTCACTGGTATGCCCTCAGTCCATGGTGGCCTCAGTGACCCTTCCTGGGTGACAGGGATAGGGATGGGGTGGGGACCCCTTTCAGGGAGCAAAACAGGAAGGGACAGGGAGGATGGGACAAAGGGAGGGATGGGACAAAAGGGCCCTTTGTTAATCTCAAGTTTCTGCTTTTGTATTCTCCTTCCCCCTTACATGACTCATGATGATTCTTCATCCGTAGCTATCTATGGTTGGTTGTCTCCCTGTGATCACATGTCCACGTAGCCTTCTGGGCCTTATCCTAATTTGGTCTGTTCCCCCAAAACCAGGATTTAGGTGCCCCTGCTCTTTGAGGTTTTGTTGCTTGTGTCACTTATCTTGTGTTATGGGACAGTATGGTACATACTTCTTTGGTTCCCAGGCTGTGTGTCCTTGTTGTGTTAGACAAAGTGTCTGCCTTGAAGGCTATGATTTCACATTATAAGATGCTCCCCCACATTCTCAGGCTGTGTCCATCCATTGGCCTTGTTGTGCTAGACAGCCCACCTACTTCCAGGGCCATGAAAAGCTGTGTGTGTGTCTCCCAAGCTCTTTAGAAATCCATGTGTAACCCCTGCTACCCATCTTGACCCCTTATAATGCATATAACTATACCTATACACCAATTCCCAAAAAACAGTCCTTTAAATACCATTTCTAAGCCAACACTGTGCAGCTGTCCTGGTGTAGCTGGCGCTGGACAGTGGCCAGCAGCACTCAGGACAGGGGCATGGCCAAGGACTGGAAGCCATGCAGCAAAGGCAATGTGCCACAGCACTTCCAAATACAGGGGACATTTCTGGGGATGAGCAGCAGAGGAAGCAGGTGCTGGCCCTGCTGCCAGAGACAGCCAGACAGCAGTCCTGGGGAGATCTCAGGGCTGGGCAGAGGGTGCATCAGGCTGTCCATTCACCTGTGGACAAGCAGCAGCTCTGGCTACGAAACAGGACTGGCAGAGGCTGCCACTGTCCAAGGGGCACACAGGACCTGCAGTGTTCCTGGTCAGACAACAGGCTCTCAGGCTGCCTGTGAAGTGTGCCCCAGGGCACAGAATGGCTGCTGGTTTTTTATAGCCTGAAGCTAGGGGCTGCCAAAGAGGCAGTCCAGCCCCAGGGCAGGTGAAGCTCCCAGTCAGGAGCCCTGGGGCTGCACTCAGGCCAGCTCCCTAATGGCAGGGCAGACCCAGCACCAAACTTAGTGCCAGGTTGTGTCTACATATACATTAATGTGCAGTAACTAATCATGGCTAAATTTGATACCTGCATTTGCATTTTGACTACCTGCATTTAGTCATGATTAACTTAGTTTACTGTGTGATCACGAGGGCTGGGGAGCTTCTTCCCCACCCAGCAATGTGAGCATGGAGCTGGGGTGGGTGTTTCCCCTCCAGCTCCATGCTCACAGAGCTGGGTAGGGAACAAGCTCCCCAGTCCCACCAGCAGAGAGCTCCCAGTGCTAGCCCCATGACTGCAGGGCTGCTGCTGGGAGATGCTTATCTCCCAGCCTGACTTCTGTGGTCATGAAGCTCAGGTCCAGAGATAAGGGTCTTCCAGCCATCCACTCTCCAATTACGATGGCAGAGCAGGGGCTGGGAGTTAAGGATCTCCCAGCCCACACTCCCCAATCCTGATCTTGGATCAGGGGGCTTGGAGATCCTGCTGCCGGGTAGGTGGACATAGTCCCCACATGGGCTACTGTGGTGGAGCCTGCTCCAGCAGCAGCCAGCTCCCAGATGCAGGGAGTAGACTTGGCTCCCGCTCAGGCATCTACACAAGCACTACTGCACTGTTACTAATGCCGAGTAAATCTGATACTTGCATTTGCAGGTAGCAAATTTCCTCAGGATTAGGGAGATTTAGTGTGAAGTAAGCAGGTGCATGTGTAGATGCATGCGCTTACTTCATAGTAAACTATGCTAATTCACTGTTAAGCATCTTGTGTAGACATGCCCTTTGACTATATGAGTAAGCCTATTCTATGGAAGGGAGGGAGGGGCCCCCTAGACATGTGAAAGCACTCCAGGAGTGTGTCTCAAAGGTACACACAATTATATCTGTTGTTGTGGTGTACCACAGGCCCTCCATACGATTTCTTAAAGATTGGTTGGGGATTTGTATTTTTTGTGTGCCTAAAACTCATTGCCAGTGTGGGCTGTTCCTTCCCCAGTGTCAGACGTAAGAGAGCTGCATGTGGTTGGATTCTGCCATTTTTTACTAGGCAGATAAAACTTGTGGTAGAGGCGATCTCTTTTATTAGACCAACTAGATAGTTGCAAAAAAAAGTTATTTACAAGCTTTCAGGCCCAAGCACCCTTTGTCAGGCAAAGGAAAATTCAATGATTGTAAAATTTCTCCTAGGTAGAAACAAAACTTCATATTGCACAGGAGAACTACAAGCTAGTAAGGTTCTCCTGGGTAGGAAAGTTCATTTGAAAGAGGCTGCTATTCGAGTTTGCAAATTAGGCTAAACCAAAGGCCATAACAGTTTGTTTACCATTTTTACTAAACCGTAATATAAGCTTTTGGATTGTCAGCAGTTGGTAAAGTGCAGTGGTCTTTTTTTTAAGCATTTCCTGAATTAGCTTCATAGACATGGCCTCACTGGGCCAAAGGGCTGCAGCTTTGGATCCCACCCAGTTGTACTGTCTGATGTGGATTTCAGTTACCTGCCTAGCAGTGACCCAGCCAGGGGAAAATAGCATCTGCCTAGAGGAAAGGAGTGCTATAGCTGCCTCTTGAATCTGACATACTAAGACATGGAAGACAAAACCTCTTGTCTGTGGACGGAGGTTGCTTAGCAACCCATAGTAGCCTGATGCCTGAATTAGTCTGTAGCCTCTACTCCTGCTAGGTTGTTGATTAGATTATGCTTGCTATGTCTTTTTGTGAGCCTCTCAGACTGCCCATCCTGAGCATGTCTATAAAAAGGTGTGGGAATGTTAAACATGGCTCTAAATGTGCATATCCATTCCTTGCCATTTCAAAGGAGCAAGGCTGCCCCCTATACATTCACCCACACACCTAACTTGCATACAGCAAGGGGTTTCATGGTATCCCTGTGCAGCTCTGCGAGTGCTAGCTTCTACAGTGGATCTTTGTGGCAGGCAGTTTTTGTGCTTGTTGAAGAAGGCATGAGGAACCAGGAGGGTGTCAACAGCTTTTCCTCCAGAGCTAGGGAGGGTGATATGTGGGATGGATTAGGCAGGGAGAGAGTGGAAGGTCAGCTTAGAAGCCCTGGGTCTCAGGACTCTTGTGGCTGGCTAAAATAGTCTGTGCCTCAGTACAGATAGCTGCGTTTTTGGTTGTAGCTGTGTTAGTCTAAGGACATAGGCAGGCAAGGTTCTTTGAGTAGATGTGATATCTTTCATTAAACCGAGTATTTGGAAATATCAGTACAGATATGTTTTTGATAGTAGCTGTCACTCTCTTCCAATGATGTTTTGAAAGGACATCTTTTTTCCCAGCAAAAATCCTGCAAGTGCTGCAACTATTCCTGTGGGAAGGCAGTCTGTCTTCTTCACACAGGAAAAAAGAATAATGTTAGTCTACAGCAAGTGGAGCTGTAGTCCTCCATTCATCACAGAGATGTCTCCTTCTCCCATTGGAGATGCTCTTCTCTAGCTACTGCTGTCAGAGTCCTCACAAATCCTGCTAAGAATAAGAATCCAGGCGGGTCTTTCAACTACCTGTCCATGGTGTTCTGGGGCTAAGAAACCATAGCCCAGTGCCTCATGGCACTCAGAGGCCTTGCCTGCAGAAATGTTGTGTGGACAGCACTGGGGTGCTTCCCAAGTTAGGTAGGGCAGTCTTATGTGTCCTTGCTCTGCATTGCAGTGTCTCAATCAAATGTCCCTGTGCTTTCTTCATGTTCTTAGACTTGCTTCTTGTGACCTTGGTTTCCTTTGTCCCTTATTATCTGCAGGTCTCCAGTTACTATACCATTCTCAAAGAGATTATGCCTTTGTCTCCAGACTGTGTGCTGTTTGTATCAACTCAGGACTTGTGTGCTTTGGGTGCTCTCTCTGAATTCACTAGGAGTTTTCCATGAGAGAACAGGAGAGTTAATATGCATCTCCCTGGACCGAATGAGCCTGCTTTCCTGACCCTTGATGCAATAGCTTCAGCTGAGTCTTACCTTACTTAAAGATAGTAGGTGATCTAGGCCATTAACCCTAGTATTCTAGTGAAAATAATCACAAGATCTTCTTACTATCTAATACAAACATTTGTACAAGATCTGCACTCTAATATAGTGGAAGGCAAGTCAGACGATTAAGCCAGCAAAACACATTGCAGATCAGCAACTACAGAGTTAAGAATATAGCAAATACCATGGGTCATATTCATTTCCACTGCTGGGTGTGTAAGTGGACTCATGTACCTTAGTGTGATTCTATTCCACCTTGATCAAGACCCTGAAAAGAAGTTAATGTAGAAAGTGGGTGGGTCCTCCTACCCCTTGCAGCTTTTCAGTGACTCAGGCTTAACTGTAATATGATGGCCCTTTACAAAAGTAGGTGCATTAATGAATTTTCAAGACTTGAAGAGGGTGGAAGAGTCATGCTTAGGCACCTTAAGTCCGCTTAGGTGCCTAATAAGTGAAATAGATCTGGTCTCTGGGTACTAATAGACTTTTTCCACGATGGTTCATTCTTATTTCTAGTAAAGTCCTCAGTAGCCCTGTGTGTAAAAAATGACCCCTTGAAAAGTAACTCCTTGTCTCTCAAACAAAAGTTATTGCCATCAGTAATAAAATGCAGAAAGGTGGTGAAAGCAAAAGAAGCACAGAATGAACAATTTTTAGAGAATGAGAGATTTCCCTTGTTCTAATAGCACACAGGATCCCCTTTCTTCACAGTGAGCAAGCAAAATTTCCATCAGTGCTCTCTATCTATCTCTATTGTAAAAAATGTCATATGGTAAGGAGAATCCTGTTACATGTGAAAACATATCCAATGAAAAAAAATGCTGTCCTCACTTGTCTACATATATAAAAGTCAAGGAGGAGCATCATGAAAAAAACAGGATTGCACTGGTATATCTGACAGAGAACTTTGCTCACAAAATATTTTCTTCTCCAGACATTAAATTTCAGGCTCCTAATCCAATGAGCTGCTCTGCAAGGGCAGATGCCTGCACTCATATAGAACTCCTTTTACTTGAGTGGGGTTTTACATAGGCAAATGGGTCAGGTTTAGGTTGCAGCTTGCAGACCTGTGCCTGAGGACTGTAAGTGCTCCTTTGCTCAGGGGCTGTCTTAATACCCTGTGTCTGGAGAGAGCATAAACCAATGAGACCAATCCTCACAGTGGATTTAAAGCACTTTTGAAAAAAAATTATAATAATAGTAATTGTTCCTATTATACTTTATCATTAAAAGTGGCGTCTCCCCTTAAATTTGAAAGATACTTCATCAGAAATGGTTGATGTTACATTAATAAATCAATAAATAAATGATAATAACAACCCATTTTTTTCACACTAGAGCAGAGATTTCCATGCCATGCCAGTGTGTAATTTTTTGCTTTTTTATTTGATTGAGGAAAATAATTAATACACAAAGGACTTCAGAAGCAAAAATTAAGCCTTCCTCTTTCACATAGGCTGTAAGTGCATTTTTTATTGTTACATAGCTTTAATGTCTTGGAAAATGGATATTGCTATCCTAATATGCAATTGATGCATGGTGCACAGATGCAGCTCCTTGGGAGACATTTGCATTGACTATTATTATGTTTTTCTAATTAGATACCTCAGAATGTAGAACTATTTCCAACATGTTTTTTTTTAATGTGGAACCATACAACCAATTCAGTTCAACTAGCAGTTTAGCTTAGCCAAATGCTATCAGCAGAAGTTAGCTGAAATAAATTAAAGAGCCAATAATATGCTTCCAAGCATTATCATTAGCATTGCATGGCCTTTAGCTATTTTGGCAATAAAAAAATTTGAATTCTGCAGATTCATTCAGATAAAAGTTTGCCATGTGTGCGGCTGAAACGGTGGTAGAACATTAAGGGCTAACATGACTTCTTGTATCAGAACTAGTTTTTGCTCTCAGCTGATGGAGTATACTAAATCTTAATCATGGTCACAAAAGACAGAATCAAACTTCATTTTACGTGCTCAAATGGCACTTGCCCAGCCACATAACTGGCACTTATGCACAGTTTGCAATTTTATGTGCAATATAGACATCTATACATCTCCTGAGCATGCTCAGTAGGCTGCACTTTGCCTGGGCAGATACATGACTCTACCTATGTATACCAAGGTAGGTGTAAGCCTCCAAAGTGTTGGTGGGGAAGGTCAAAAGACTGAAAGAGAAGGGCCCTCCAATGTTTTAGTGTAATAGGGCAGTCACCCCAGAAGTGAGGTGCAGAGGTTTTAACTCCCCTCAAGACGATGTGAATTTTTGTCTACTACTTCCCAACACAGTGCTCTAATTACTCGCATTCCACAGGTTAGATATTATTCACTACCCCCTCCAGTTCTCCTCTTGAAGCTAAGCTACTGCACTTTGCATTTAATATTCACTAGATAAAATAGGTAGAGAGCAATGGAGTTTTTGCACTGTTAAGAAAAAGGTTCCAGACTCAGGGCCTCTTCTTTCAAGGGTAGCAGCCATCTCATAGTCTAATTTGCTCCATGTCTCCTGGCCCCACATATATCCCTTTCTTGGCTTTCCTGAGTGAGTGCCCTAACCAGTTGGCTACTGGGTTAAAACATGCAAGGGCCGCTCATCTTTTTCTCCTGTCATGGGTTTTTGTCCAGTTACAATTTTGGTATGTGAGACCCAGGCATGGCCTATTATGCATGTTCAATACTTGTGTGGAAATTAGTGCATCCAGATAGGATCACTAATCTTAGAATCACAGAATATTGGGGTAGGAAGGGACCTCAGGAGGTCATCTAGTCCAACCCCCTGCTCAAAGCAGGACCATCCCCAACCAGATAATCCCAGCCAAGGCTTTGTCTACCTGGATCTTAAAAACATCCAAGGATGGAGCTTCCACCACCTCTCTGGGTAACCTGTTCCAGTCCTTCACTACCCTCCCAGTGAGAAAAATTTTCCTATACCTAACCTATACTTCCCTTGCTGCAACTTGAGGACATTGCTCCTTGTGATAAAAGCCAAAAACAGCAGTTACACAAATGGGTATTTGGGTGCATGAACTGAAATCATATTCTTGCTGGTTAAAGGAAACTTGTCTAAGGGAGATTAAACTTGAGAGATAAATCAAAGAAGAGCATTTGAAGTATGAGGCTTGACCAATGCCTCAAAATAATTTGATGGAGAGAAAGGATAAGTAGATAGGATGTAGAATCTTGCCCATCTGGTTCAAAACTATGCTGCATGAAAAATCACTAAAAGTTTCCATCTGCCTGCAGTTCTCTGGCTTATATGAAAAAAATATCTCTTAGTTATGTTCCTAGAGAACAGGTGTCTACAGAAGTGGATTCAGGATTTTGTAAAAAGGGGTGCGGGAGCTGCAGTTGGGGATTTTTTAAACCCCCAACGCAGGTAAGAATTCCCTCTCTTCCCCTCCATGTTCAGAGGTATGTCCCCTCTTCTCTTTTTCTCCCCCTTTCTTCACCTGCCACTGTCCTGGGGGGAAGGCAGTTCCATAGCTTTCATGGTTCACTTACAAAAGGGCCCAAAGTTTGCATAAGTACAGAGATGGTTCTATTGAGA
>NW_017729032.1:210999838-211001152 GCF_001723915.1 Gavialis gangeticus
ATGTCCCCTCTTCTCTTTTTCTCCCCCTTTCTTCACCTGCCACTGTCCTGGGGGGAAGGCAGTTCCATAGCTTTCATGGTTCACTTACAAAAGGGCCCAAAGTTTGCATAAGTACAGAGATGTTTCTATTGAGACACTACTACAGCTTACAGTGGAATAGCATATCCTCAAACTTGTCTATTGCTGGATGTTATACAAAAACTTCCATTTTTACTTTCTGTGCTGTAACTGTGTGCGTGTGTGTGTGTGTGTGTGTGTGCACGTGCATGCACACACGTGTTTGTGTATACACATACATACATATAGGTAGGCAACTGTCAAACTTCTGGATCATGGTGTACACGTAAGAGATCTGTGACCATCACACCAAGATCTCCAATGCATATGTCTAGACAAGAGTACGGAGAAGTGGAGACTGCCCAAGACCAACCATCCCCACTTCAGACCACTGAGATAGAATCCAGTGGTGATACAGAGTCCAGACATTCAGTGCCTCAATGGCTGTAGCTTCTGCCAGACAGCAATGATAAGAACTGCTTCTGACTGCCTAACACCTCAACAAGGGCATGTTTCTGTCAAGGTGATGTCCCTTAGCCTTTCTGCAACCAAGGAGTACCCACAAAGCAATGGTAGGCTAGGGTTTTGAGGTGTCCTCTACTCACCTTACTCTGGAAGTTGCAACATAGTGGTACTTTATAGGAGCTACCCTGCCATGAGTAGCCCCACTACATTGCCACCAGGTCCTCCAGTCAGATGCAGTTTACGGTCATACCCAGGTTCAATGCATACATCCACTAGTTCTGATTGGGGCGATGCACAAGTGTTTAACGTGCAGAGAGCTGCCGAAAAAAGAGGAGCCACTCAGCTGCTTGCTGCAGCCTTTACTTGGAAGTGTGCCAATTCTTCAATCAGCTGAAGTTCACCAGAGGTCCCATATGGTTGACAGGAGAAGTGGTGCCTTTGAAAATAAAAGCTGCAGCAGACAACTAAGACCCAGCTGCCTATACAGTTATTGCTGTGGGTGTAACCCCTGGCTGGGCTGCAGTTGTTGCTGCAGGTATAACCCCTGACTGGTTCACAAACCCTCATCTTTGGGGGCTATGGAACTTAACTCCAACTAGCTGTGTTCAACTGTTCACACACATGCACGTGCGCGCAATATATATATATAGAGAGAGAGAGAGAGGGGAGGGGGGATTCACTCTGCAGGTCCAACAATTTAGAAGTCTTCCAGCCCTATATATTAAATTAAAATATCTTACAGATAACACTAGGACAGTCACCTGGAGATAGGGTATCACCCCTATGTCCTAC
>NW_017729032.1:211006152-211022768 GCF_001723915.1 Gavialis gangeticus
TTACAGATAACACTAGGACAGTCACCTGGAGATAGGGTATCACCCCTATGTCCCACAAGGTGAAGCAATATCAGATCTCTATTAGTATTTCTGGTGAAGTTTTCCCACTAATGGTGATTGCTGCTTTGCAAAGAACTCTTTTCCCTTATAAACGCTTTTAAATAACTCTAGATGCATAGGTGAAGCATGCATGAGATTTTAAAAAAATAGGGGGTGACTAAACTTATTTTTTTAAGCCATATATAGATATCTAAGTGCTCAGATTTTTCATAAAGGGTGAGCAGCTCCTACTGAACATTACCGAGCATTACATGAAAATAATTCTTTTGGAAATGACTCATCATAGCAAAAGCCGTGACTCTGCCTAGTGAGTACAGCTGTGACCTTATCCAGAGGCAGATGAGAAAGAAACAATCAAGCAACTCAGAACTAAACGGACAATAAATACTTATTGAGCACGTCTACACATACACCCTACAGCACAGCTGTTACTGTGCCATCATATACTATTTGCTTTTGGAAATACTAAATGATGGTGCAGTAACAGCCAAAGGATATGCCAAATGATACCAAAAAATATGCTCTTACATAGTGAGAGCAAGCCTGTTCAGGAAAGTCTTCAACATTCAGTGGCAACAGTATGGAATTGCCTTTGACCTTTCTATAGATAGAAATTAAATTCTGAAGTGAGTGCAAACCTGAAAGAGCCCTGGGTAAATATAAATGAGATATATGAGTAATATATATATATATATATATATATATATATATATTAGGGCTGTGCAAAATGGTACCATTCCATTTCGACTTGCCTTTCGACGTTTCGACAGAACAGTGTTTCATTTCGAATTTCGTTTTGATTCAAAACCACTGTTCTGTTTTGTTTAAATGAAACAGTGATGCTTTTTGCCACTGTTTCAAGTTTTGCCAATAGGCTATAATGGGGAAGGTCAAAACAGCCTCTCTCATCCAGCAGGCAGATAAGGGACCTGCAACCCCAGGACAGCTGTGGGGGCTGTGCCAGTCCTCCTGGGGTTGGGGGCCCTGATCTGCCTGCCAGATGAGGGAGAGAAGCTGGGTGCTGCTGCCTGGGACCAGCGTCAGCACACCGCTGGTCCCAGGCATCAGCACCTGGCTTCTCTTATCCGGCAGGTAGATATAGGGCTGCAATCCCAGGAGGGCTGTAGGGGCTGTGCAATTGAGCTCAGTTCCCTTCCCCAGCCCGATCGCTCATTTCCCCTCCCCAGCACTGTGATTGATCGGGCTGGGCTGAGTTGCCTTCCCCAGCCCGATCCTAGCATCGGGGAGGGGAACTCAGCTGGGCTGCTTCGAAACTCGAAATGTTTTGAAACTTTCAAAATGTTTCAACTGCCCTGGTTTTGTTTCAAGACTGTTTCAAGGCCCTTCATTTCATTTTGATTTCACTGTTTCGAGCTTGAAATGAGTCAAAACAGTGTTGAAATGAAACAGTTGAAATTTTTCACAACCCTAATATATGTGTGTGTGTGCGTGTGTGTGATTATTATATATGATACCATACATCATCATATATATAATTATTGTATGTGTATATATAATTTTGCTATTTTTATGGCAAATTTAAAATTTGCTAATTCTGTCTATATATATATAGATAAAATGGTGTTATCAAGGGAAGAAATTATCCCCCCTCCACCCCCCCCAAAAAGGAATAATGTCTGACTGTCTCATAAATATTTAGGAATGTAAACCACATGGGGTCAATTTATCTTCCTTACCCCCCTTCTGAAACGCAAGGGACAGTTTGCTTTCCTTAGTTTGGGGTCGGAGGTGGGGAAGGAGCTAGGTTTCCTCTCATGTCTTTTCACTGAAGGGTGAAATAAGTTTTCATTTGACAAGGAAGCCCAAAGGGGGAGCGTTAGCTGGGTGTGGTTGTGGAGCCTTCCTGCCAGTGTCTTCAGCAGCAACTGAGGGGAGAAAATCCATTGTTCAAGCCAACATCTTCAATCTGCCTTTAATCTACAGAAATGTAACTCCTGATTTCTCCTTCTCAGCTAGGGAGACAGAGAGAAAAAAGGCAAAGACCTCCATCTCTGACTGCTTCTTCTAGGAATGGATAAAGAGACCTTGCCACTTGTTGTCCGCTAGTGAGAACTGAACACAGAGACAGTTGCATAAGGAGTGGAACTGAGCATATCAGGCCCAACATAAATCTGTACACTTTAAATTAGCCCAGCAAACTAGAGACGCTTGAGCCACTAAGTTCACAGAAGCCAATGTCTTGTTATCAGTCAGCTACACAGATCTGAGCAGGGTGACTGAACTGGATTTGTTTAATTTCTTTTTTCCTATCCTTAAGTATCTTGAAGCTTGAAAGAAAGGAAGAAATTCACCTTCAGTCCATTACCCCTGCATGTTCATATGGAAACCTATGTACACCAATATAAATGCAAGTAACCTTTCTTGTCTCTTATCCTGGGGTATTGTCCTTTCCTAACTCCAAGGTTGAAAGGAAGTACTCTCCATTTCCTTTTTATGGCTCATAAATGCATTAGTCTCCTTGAATAAGAAATAGGCACATTGTTAGCAATGCAGAGTTGTTTTTTCAGTGCAACAGTCATGCATAGTGTACATAAACAGTAACATTTAAATTTTGTAATTGGTTGTAATTGTAATCTGTTTTGTAATTGGAGAGACTTATCTGAATAGAATGGGATTGCCCTACATGTCAGAAACACAATCCACCTTGAGCACTATAGTCAACCAAACATTTTTGTATGACATTAGATGCAGGTTAACTCTGCATGTTGGAGTGATTCTTCCTTTTCACTTTCCAATGAAAGTGAAATGTATCTTCCTTTGCTGTGTCCTGACCCTCTCTTGGGAGCTCAAACAAAATGGCTGCTTCCTGTACAAATATCCCATTCTTCTCTCTTGAATAAGGATGCATTTGTAAAGTTTAAATAGTTCAATTTCTTAGGGAGTTCCTCAAGGGAATCCCTTCTTGGATTACATGGGAATTCTTGAAATACTTTAATACCTGCCCAGCAGGAAGTATTAAGATTGTTTTACCTGAGAAATACAATGGGACTTTTTTTTTTTACTTTAAATTGTAATACTGCCTTGTATACAGTGATGAGAATTTCTGGAGTACACATATATTTGTTCATGCCCACACAGAGAGTGTGTGTATATCAGTATGCAGGGCAACTGGATGGAGACTAACTGGAAATTTACTGTAGAACATCTGACTTCTCTTCACAGTGTACGTCTAGCCAAATACCAGATCCGAAAAATGATCTATTCACAAATTGTGTCCCTAGTTTACGAGTCCAAATGAATATTCCAGAAGGAAATAAAGATAGATCAAAATAGCTAAGAACACAGAACTTGTTTTCTCTTCACTCTAACTTCATGAAATGTGCTGGTTCCATGGTTATAACCCAGTGCCCAGAAGAAATCCCAGTTGCCTGGCTTGTTCCATTATTGAAGCACAAAGGCAATCATCCATCAATATGACAACAAAATTTAAAATAGTGTCTCCTCTGTGTATTGCATATTTTTCCTGGAGAGACAGTATCTCTACTGAGGTCTACAAACAGATTTTTAAAAGCCTGAATAGTATAGTAACTTTTCACTGCAGAGACTGAGTAGCAGCTATAATTTGGTGCAGTAAGGTACTGAGGTAAATAATATTCTTTCAGAAGTTTTACCTGAATAAGAAATAACTTCTGATGTCTCTTTAAGCTGGGAAAAATAATATGGACCCATTTGCTACTGGGCATATTTTGTTCACTCGGATGTATTTAGAAAGCAATTACCTGTTATGGTACAATTATATGGGATAAGGAAGGAGTTTTACTCCATGGTCATACTAGCATAGACGGTGGGAATTTTTGCCTTCTTCTGTAGCAGGGGGTATGACCCTATTCCTTGGATCTCTTTAGTGCATTTCAATAGCCCTTGCAGCAGCAGGAAATTGACAGCTGTCGTCCGCCTACTTTACCCATGGCAGGTTAGAGTGCTTGTGTGTTTTGGGGGCAATATGTCTTATAAAAGGGTTGATTGTGTATATTTAGGCATATATTAGCTAAGGATGTATATGTAATAGTTTGGAATGGGTCAACCTGCCTTGAGAAGAGCGTTGGACCAAATGATATCTGGAGGTCCCTTGCATCCCAACTTTTCTATTATTTTGATTAGTTTGAATATGTGTATTGATGGGTCGCATTTTCCTCTAAAATATTCAGCATGGTGAATGGAGAAAGGATGCTAATCTATTTGATAGACTGTTCTGTGCATGTCCTTTCACACCGTTCAGCAGCGGCAGTTCCTGGATATGAGGATGACAGTCTTTTAATGAATAGGGAAGTCATTGGTCAATGACTGAAGAAGCCAATCCAAAATCTGCATGTTCAACTGCAGACATGGCAAGTAGTTCCAGAGGAAGGAGTAGATCCTGGTCAGAGCTCTTTGCCTTTGTCTCTTTCACCAATCCACCTCCACATTGAAGCAAGTGTCCTTGAAATGATTAATGCCTTGTTCTATATCACAGCGCCACTAGGGACAAGTCAGTACTTTAGTCTTCCAGATACTAATGTTAATATCACATTTCTTCAGCTTTTCCTTCAAGGTATTCTTACATCTCTTCTTTTGCCTACCTCTGGAGCAATGACCAGCAGTGAGTTTTGGGACGACCTGTTTTGGGAGCCAGTTGTCAGGCATTCTTATGACATGTCCCGTCCAATGGAGCTGATGCCATAAAAGCATGACTTCAGTGGTGGTGTTTGCTTGAGCCAGAATGCTGCCATTTGTTTTTCTGTCCTTCTAACTGGGGTGGAGGATTTCCTGAAGATATCACTGATGATAACATTCCAAAGCCTCCAGGTATTTTGATATGTTGTACAACTTTCACACTCATACAGCAGGGTAGGGATGACAATAGCCTGATAGACAAGAAGTTTGTTTTGGGTCCCAATGCCATGATCATCAAAGACACAATTTTGGAGACATCCAAAGGCAGCACTGACAAATTTTATAAGATGCTGAATATTGTTGTCTATGTTTACTTTTTGGGAAAGGTGGCTACCCATGTAGAAGAAATGTTCAGCCTTCTCCAGGGGTTGTAATATGTAGAGGAGCAGCTAGTTGATTTGGGATTGGTTGGTAAAGTATCTTGTTTTTTATGAAATTGACAGTGGGTCCACGTACTTCATATGCTTCATGGTAGCAATCAAGAGTGACCTGGAAGTCTTCAATTGAGTAGGCAGTCATGACACAAATGTCCTTTCACAGCATCTGATGAAGTGAAAGCAGGCTCACAAAAGCTTATGCAACTCTCATTTAGTTAGCCTATGAGGTGTCCCTCTACCCTGCCTTCCACCTGACTTCAGACTAACTACCTCTCTCTGCTTATATATCCTTATAAACCATAGTCATATATTCTAGTGAATAATGACTTTATTATATTTCTTAGTTATTTTTCTTATGCCCTAGCTTGTGAGCTGTTTGTAATGGTGAGCTGTTTTAAGCCTTTATGAATAAAATGGAATATCAATCTAAATCTAAATAACAACAATGACAACTTGTGAATACTGATTTTTTTTCAATAGTCTAAATCAAACACAATGCTGGCAAAAGCATTTATTAGCTATTTTAAGATGTACCTGTTTTTTTTCCAACTCTCCACTTTATTAACTATGCATATATTATGTCACTTATGCTTTTCTAAAATAAACATAGTACCTAAGTATCACAAAATCCTCCACCACAGTTAGAAGGACAGAAAAACAAGTGGCAGCATTTTGGCTCAAGCAAACACCACCACCAAAACCATATTTTTATGGCACCAGCTCCATTGGACATGATAAGGATGCCTGACAACCGGCTCCCAAAACAGGTCCTTCCAAAAATCACTGCTGGTCACTGCTCAAGTTATGAATGACTCAAATCCAGCCCTGAAAGGATAGAACTTTATTTTGATGAGCCTCTTCCTAAAGAGAGACCAAATCTAGGTGATTTTCTTGCTGAAGGGAGTAGCTGGAGCTGTAAATGTTACTAGAAGCTAGATTTCGAGATGGGTGAAGGCATACAATATGACCTAAAGACACAACATATGAGTTCAGCCTGTTTTTCAGTGATAAAGAATTCTACTGCCCACGACTCTCCACTGAAAAGGATCCAGCCCTAGGAAGAACAGGCTCAAAATTGGCTATGGGAAATGTTTTTTTTCAAAAAGCACAGTTTCAGGGCTGGATCCAAGGCATACTATAACATAGGACCCCCTTGGCTTTACTCCCACAGTCCCTCTTCCAGTCTGTCTCTCACTTTCACTTCCAGTGATAGTGGCAGTAGGACCTTTTCCAGTCAGACAAGTGTAGCTCCCAGAGTTTCAGTACCAGCTCTTTGCTCTTGGGAGTATCAGGGGCAACTCTGCAAGCACTAGGAAAACAGAGGTGGCAGCAAGAAATGTTGAGGACTTGCCCCAGCACCTGGAGTGCATCTCCTTGGGTGAGAGGAGCTGCTCTTCTTCTCCAGTGACATACCCAGCCCTCAGCTGAGAGGTGTCTGACAGATACCTCAGAACAATGAATCTCAGAGTGAACAATCCAAGGAGATGCATGGGGCAGGTCATGTTTCTCAGAGCTGTCTTCTGATTCTGCTGACAGTTTCAGGAAAAAATATTTCTTCTTTGCATAGATTGGGTTCACATTTTCAAATTTTATTTGAAAGTGTAAGAACTAAACCCCGCCTCTTTTTCCCCACAGTGAAAGCGAAGTTGCTGCTAGTAATCACCTGATTCCAGGAGCTAAGTTGCCCATAATCTAACCATGTTTGGCACAACCAGTTGAGGGCTTTAAAAGTAAGGACCAGGCCCTTTAACTGGACCTGGACTTGACCAAAAATTAAAGCAAAGTTTAGGTAGCATGTGATGTCTTGTGGCAATTCTCCCTACAACTACTCCCATTTTATGACATCAAGGTGAACCCCATGATGCTCATCATTTCATTTCTGAGTGTAACAAGGAAAAGCCATTCAAACAATGACTCAAGAAAATAATCTGTCCTGTAATATTAATTCTTTTCTCAAATGTCCTTTATTAAATAACTGGTTTCTCTCTATTGCAAAGATACATGACTTAATGATGACCAAAACTGAGATAGAATGTTGTTGGTGTTTAGTTTTGAGGTAGGTAATAACAGTGACATAACTAAAAGTACAACAGCATAAATTGGTGGAAGCGAGCGTAAAATACATGTAATGTGACATGTTACACATAAAAGATTCTTAATAATACTCAGCTGAAATTTGAAGAAAGCTGCTGATGAATTGTCCTATTTTTCATAACCATTATTCATTCTGGAACTGTTGCAATAAGAAATGGGGGAAGGCCCAGTTGTCCTTGGAGGGATTTTTTTAAAATTGTCCATGATACTTAGGAACATAAGTTCAAATGAAGCTAAGTGCAACTTCTATGCCTAGTCCCTTAAGGGCCTTAGAATATTGTGTCCACCATGAACAAAGTAAATTACAGTGCTGACATTTCAAGTCATGACAAACACTGATTTAGTTGCTGTCCAGTATTGTCAGAGTATGACTAGGCTTCCTTTTAATTAGACTTCCTCAGTCAAGAAGAACAAATCCATGAACAATGAATACTCTTGCAGAAGCTCAGTATGAAAATGGATAGTAACCTGTATAATAATGCTTAAACCAGTGAAGTCGATAGCACAAAAGTATCCCTACAGCCAGTGGATAATCATCAGGTCAGCATGTCAGAGAAGAAGCAAGCAAGAGGAACTAACCTTGACTTCTTATCTCATCTAAAGAATATCACCACTGACAGTAGCACTTGATAATGGATTAATGGAGGAAAATGTAGCATAAAGCATGCAAACAAGAGTAACCTTTAAAGCTCATATTCAATAGAGTTCTCCTACCCTCTAAAAATAAAAATGTTTACATCAGCAACCGAAAACTCTAAATCAAACTTTATTGGTAGCAAATCAATAAAACAGCCTTTTCTCTGATAATGTTCTAGCAGCAGGTGGCAGCAAAAAAGAGAGAGATAGAGAACAGAAAGGGAGGGGAGTGAGTCACAGTTAGTAGGAAAAATTCAGTTCCTAATGATCTTGGTTGTGCCCATTAGCGTCATCATAAGGGTTTCTCTGAGATACTTATTATTATGAGGGTTTTAACTCCACCATTAAAATGTGTTCCTTGGCTATGTGTTTTTACACTCCTGAAACTTTAAAAGTTTGAATGAAGTTTTTCAGGTCATGAGCCCATAATGTGATTTAAAACAAAAAAATGTTTAAATGAGGACACCTGAAATGACTTGCCAACGTTCTCCATTGTGCTGCTAATCTGCGAGGATATGCATTCTTAAGACAGTTGGGTGAATTCTTCATGGAACAGTTTAGATTAATATTTATTTGAATAAAACAGTGACTTCCTAGATGGCCTGTAACCCACTATTTCTCAGCCACTTGTTGGCTCAAATCATATGTTGTATTAGTATTATGCCAGCAACAAAAAAGCCCTAGTCAGGGAACAGGACCTACTGTGCTCGGTGTTGTACAAAGGCATAACATAAGGGCACCTTGGCCTGTGGAGAGCTTATAGTCTAAGTATAAGACAATAAATGGATGCAAACAGACATGGAGCACAGGAAAGGCGTGGGCTTCTCTTTAACCACCCCGTGCTATGCTTGGGAGTACCACTGTGCTACTCATATAGTTTACTCAAAAGCATGAATTCCCAGAAAGGAGATAATTTAGCTGCCTTACATGGTCCTGAGCACACCCCAATAAGCATGCATGAGACAGACAGCATGAGAGAGATACTTAAGGTATGGCACATGCTTCTCAGAGTGGAACAGCAGCAGTGAAGACATACCCAGTGAAACAAAATTTGGCAGAATTGGGTCTCAGTGCACCAGCTACCTGAGCATTTTTATGAGTATCTTACCAGCCAGATTTACTGGCAAGAACATTTATGCATAGAGCAAAAATTATGAGATTATTGGAAGAGCTACAAGGAACATGGGTTTAGAATTTATAAATGTATTTGCACTAGAAACCAGGGTCTGAGAGCTATGCTTATCCATGGGCAATTGCCATACCCTGACATTTGTTCCCAGTTATTATCATGCTTCTTATTCCATCCAAATGGACTATTTGTGGAGTGAAACAGTGAAACAGCATTCAATGCAAATAAAATCCATCAGTATACAAAATGGATAAATGACTGTGCTGCACCCAATGTTATTCTCTAATGTTCTGTTTTCCCTCACACAAGGAACACACATGCAGCAGGTTCACTGGAAGCAGTGTTGTGACTGAACACTGGGTGCATCTACACGTTCAATTAATGTGTAGAAAGCTTACCCCACAGTAAAATACTGTGCAGTAAGCTTTCCCTAAGTGTACACATACATGTGTGCCCGTTGGGAGCAAATTTGCTCCTGACAGGAACAGTTCAGAGCAGGGCTATTCCTGCCCTGTTCTGCTCCCATATGGCAGCCCATGGGATCTCTAGGCTCCCCCAGATGCTAGCCTCAGGCTGGCAGGGGGCACAGCGGTCAGACCTGGGCCCCAGGGGCAGGGGTAACTGTCCCACCTCCAGGGCAGCTGCCTCCCACTATGGACATCTGCCCCCCTGCCCCCTACCTCCCAATGTCTGACCCCAGGAACCCAAGTTCACTTCATCAGATGCTGTTAAAGGATGTGCAGAAAGCAGAGTATAAGAAAAGAGGAATTACAATCACAGAATCATAGAAAATGGGGGTTGGAAGGGGCCTCAGGAGATTATCTAGTTCAACCCCCTACTCAAAGCAGTTCCATCCCCAACTACATCATTCTAGCCAGGGCTTTGTCTAGTTAGGCCTTAAAAAACTCCAAGGAAAGAAATTTCACCACCTTTCTAGGTAACCCATTGCACAGTATTTCACCACCCTCCTAGTCAGAAAGTTTTTCCTAATAGCCAACCTAAAACCTACCTTGCTGCAACTTGAAACTGTTGTTCCTTGTTCTGTCATCTATCACCACTGATAACAGTCTAGCACTATCCTCTTTGGAACCACCCTTCAGGTAGTTGAAGGAAACTATGAAATTCTAACCCCCAACACCCCATCTTCTCTTCTTCAGACTAAATAAGCTCAGTTCCTCCAGCCTTTCCTCATAAGTCATGTGCCCCAGCCCCCAACCATTTTTGTTGCCATCTGCTAGACTCTCAAACTTGTCCACATCCTTTCTACACTGGGGAGTCCAAAACTGGACACAGTACTCCAGATGTTGCCTCACCAGTGAATAATAGAGGGGAGTAATTACTTCTCTGGATCTGCTGGCAATGCTTCTACTAATGCAGCCCAGTATGCTGTTAGCTTTCTTGGCAACAAGGGCATACTGCTGACATCCAGCTTATTGTGTATTGTAACCCCCAGTTCCTTTTCTGAAGAGCTGCTGCTTAGCCAGTTGGTTCCCAAGCCTGTAGCAGTGCATGGGATTCTTCTGTGCTAACTACAGGACTTTACACTTGTCATTGTTGAACCTCATGAGATTTCTTTTGGCCCAATCCTCCAATTTGTCTAGGTCACTCTGAATCCTAGCTCTGCCTTCCACATCTCCACCACACTCCCCAGCTGGGTGTTATCCACGAACTTGTTTAGGGTGCACTCCATCCCAGCTTATACGTCTTTAATCAAGATGTTGAACAAAACTAGCCTCAGGACCAACCCCTGAGGCACTCCACTTGATACAGGCTACCAAGTAGACCTCAAGCCATTGATCACTACCCATTGAATTCATCAGTCCAGCCAGCTTTCTACCCTCCTTACAGTCCATTCATCCAATCCATTCCTTAGCTTGCTTGGAGGAATGTTGTGGGAGCCCATATTAAAAGCCTTGCTAAAATCAAGATATATCATCATCGCTGCTTTCCCTGCATCCACACAGCCAGAATGCAAAAGACAAGAGAGGGAGGGAGAGAGAGAGGGAGAAGGGAGAAGGGAGGCAGTGCAAGCAAAGAAAAACAAACTGAGCAGTAAGCCCATAGGAACAAAGCGGGCCAGAAAACCAAGTAAAGAGATAAAAATCCATAACACCTGTTTAAACTATACTTAATATAGTCCAGTTGGTGGAGGATTTTTTTGCTCCATAGTTTCTGGTTCAAACTGTTTTTCAATTTTTTCTAACTGAGAACAGCAATCCTGAGGTCAGCAATGGCTTGTCCATGTAGGTTCTGCTACAAGCTTTTGTCTTTATGTAGCTGATGTCAGATCACTATTTATTCATTCTTCTGTCTGTCCAATATAGACAGCAGAAGGAAACATAAGCAGGTGATGGTGTATATGATTAGATTTGCAGGTGAATTTTTTGTATTTCTTGTTGTTAGGTCCAGTGATGGTGTGCCCTGTATTGATGTGAGGACAGCAGGCATTTGGGTCCACTTCAAGGCCTAGTGCCTTGGTGAGGATGGGGATTTGTTAGTCTGTTGTTTAATAGACACCATTTGAGTGGGGTGGGGAGGGGGAGCTATCTGTAAGCCTGGACAGTTTTGTCCCCAAAGGCTGTGTTGAGACAGGAAAGACTGGAGATCATTAACCATGTCTTAAGTGTTTAAGCCAGGGGCTATAGGTAATAACCAGAAGGGATGGTGTTGTCCTTCTCCCAGGGTTGGTATTGTAGCAGGTCAGAAAGAGGTCTGAGTCTGGCTTTGTTGATCTGAGCAAATACAGTTTTGGGATTGTATTGTAATTATAAAAATCCCTGGTCTAGGTCTGTAAGGGGTTCATCCCAGTCAGAGAGGTCAGAGCAGATCCAGTTGTAATGTAGAGCTTGGCTGTAGATGATGGATCTACTGGTGTACTTAAGATGAAAGTCCTCTGTCCTCTATTGATACAAAACCAGATGCCTTAATATCCTCTATCTTTCTCTTAAAAAGAAAAGACGACATAAAGGTGTGGGGTTTTGTATCAATAGAGGACAGAGGGCAGAGTAGCAGAAAGCTGGAATATCCTCTACGATGGCCACCCTAATAGGGACTGAACACTGACTGAACATTAGAACTGAAGAACTACATTGCCAACAAAAAAATGGTGACATGTGTCATCTATTGCTTGTTTATCAAAGGAAAGTTCAACCTAGCCTTCCAGGTAAGAAAACCTCTCCAAGTGAATTTTTCTCCTACCCAGTTTTTGGATATTTTTTAGATTTCACTTTTCCTTCATTCTGTGTTGTTGTTGCTAACCTTGAAACCTTGGCAAATGAGAACCATAGATACTACTGTCAATAACTCATAAATTAATTGTATTTTTGGAAAGGTTTGCAGAACTGTAATCACAATGCACAGCAAAATATCATAGCATTAGATTTCAATTCAGATTACAGGTACTGCCTCCTTACATATATATAACTGAGCAATACTTTCCTCTAATGCTAAAGAAAAAGCAGGTTAATGGAAAAGCATCTCTCTTTGACTATAAAAGGACCATTTACCTCTCTATATGTGCGTCTATAGAGCTTGAATGTATAATGCATTCCTTTTCCTCATACGCATCAGCCAAGCAATACTGAAAATATGTAAAGATGAATAGGTTAAGTATAAATCTTTTGCTACGCTATGAAGGTCTTAAGTAGTGGTTTTATATTCTATTATATTTCCACTGTCCAGGACAATGAGCAGAATTGAGTCTCACTTTACATGTCCAAATGGCCTTTTTCTGGCTGTGTAATTGGCATTTTTGGCACTTAGTCATAGCTTGTGATGCTTATTACCCATGAGGACATATAAACATCCACATAGCTGCTAAATATGCAGCAGGGTTGAGTGTCAAAGCAGGACACTCTGTTCACCCATACCCCTGTGATGTTCAGCATACTCAGCTGTCTCCAAGCTCCAGTCTCAGCTGAGCATGTCAGAGGACGCACAGCACCAGAACAGTGCCATTTTAAATACACATCCTATATTTCCTGCTGAAAATGGGACAAAGCATTGATTTAACCAATGGAGTGCCTGGTGTTTAAAAACTTGATGGTCCCAGGGAAAACAGGACATGTGGCCAACCTAGCAGTAGGCAGGTGCACAGCTACATGCACAAGTCATAAAAATGCAACCGATGAAAACCTATAACTACTGGGTGTTAGACTCCAGAAAAGGAGAAAGGGCTTCTCACACTTTAGTCCCAACAGATGAGTGGTTGGGTCATTTGTCTAGAAGCTAGAGACTCTTATTCTATGTTCCCTTCACTAAGACAAAATTTGAACTTGATTTTCCAAAACGCTGACCACTAATCCACAGTTTAGGTCCTCCTTTGCACAAGCGGTCAAGAAGAAGCAAGGAACCTAGAAGGTGTGTGGCTCTGAGGGAGGGATGCTGCCCTGGAAAGGAGCAGACTGTGGATTTTGTAGATTTTGACCCTCCCTCTCAATGGGGCAGAAATTTCCCCATTGCTCCCTATCAATTTTATCCAATAAGTATGAAATGCAAAATGCAGTGGCTCATCTCCAAAAAGACTGCTAAAGAGAACACCAGATAATATCTAACCTGCTGTCTGTCAGGTTGAGAGCACTGTACTGGGAAGTCTGAAATTTGCAGGTTCAAAACCTCTCTGGTCGAAGGGGATCTAGAATCTGGGCCTCCTGCTTCTTGGGCAAGTGCCCTAACTGCTCAGTTCTTAGGACTAAAACGTAGGAGGGTGGTCCTCCTGCTCCCGCCCTCTAAGCACTGGCTTTTGCCAGGTAGAATTTTGTTATTTATATATATCCAGTATATGTGTGCGTGTAGTCACGTACCTGCCCAACCAGTGTGTAGTCTACTGTGCATGTTCAGTATACACGTGCATGCTTATGCATCCTCACTGCACAGGTGACAGAAACACAATCTATGCATAAGTCCCAAAAATGTCACACAGCTGGAAAACTGCCATTTGGGTGTGTAAAGTGAAACAGGACTCTGCCCAAGAGTCTGCTCTTTCAATAAATCAGTTCTAAACTTCATGCAGACGTGAGGTAATGCTGAGTGGAAAATAACTACTTGTTTATCTGGTAGCTACTCTGTTTATTTTCATTTACTAAGTAAAGTGATTGACTGTGTTAAGTCATTTACTGTAAACATAAAGCTTCAGTGACTAAGGCAATATTGATGAGAGAAAAATTAGAATAGAATACAATTCTGTTTCCATGTAAGTAATGACTTTAATGTCCCTGTATATGATAAAACTAAATTCATTTTTTTTACCTTAGTATAAATGATGTTAGAACTTTCTCCAGTGTTTGTTTTTGTTGGGTAGGCCGACCTTGGAGATGAATGATCAAATATTGAGGTTTTTTAATTCTATTTTATATGAAATTTACATAATACAGCTGTGATCCCTAAACACCTACCAATTGCTGTGCATAACTTAAATATGACGCAGTACGTTAGCACTTGCTGTGTTGCCTGGGTATTCCCTAGAGACAATGCTATGTAGTTTCATTTTAGAAAACTAAGCAATTAATATATAAGTAATTCTCTAAGTACTGTGACATTATATAAGAGAAAACCAATATTCCTTTAAGGGTGACCCATGTCATTCCAAACTCTATTTAGCTGGGAGATATTGGCTTGAAAATGGTATTTAAAGGCCTGTTGTTTGGGAATTGGCTTATAGGTATAGATATATGCATTATAAGGGTTCAAGATGGGCAGCAGGGGTTAACTGATTTGTGAGAGCCTGGGTTTCACACACAGAGTTACATATAGCACTGGAAGCAGACAGGCTGTCTAGTACAACAAGGCCAATGGATGGACACAGCCTGAGAACTGACAGGGCATATACCATACTGTCTAACACAACAAGGACACAAAACCTGGGAACCAAGGAAGTATGTACCATACCATCCCATAACATGAGATAAGTGACACCAGCTACAAGGCCCCAGAGCAGCAGTGGGGCTGAGTCCCGGTTTTGGGGGAACAGACCAAGTTAGGAGAAGGCCCAGAAGGCTATGTGGACTTGTGACCACAAAGAAACAACAACCAGAGATAGCCATGGATGAAGAGTCATCAGGAGTCATCAGAAGGGAAGGAGAATACAAAAGCAGAGACTTGAGATAAACAAAGAGTCCTTCTCTGTTCTTCCTTGCTGTCCCTCCTTCTCTTCCTTTCCATCCCTCCCTATTCCTCCTCCCCCTCCTCCCTGAAAAGGGTCCCTGGGGCCACCATGGACTGAGGGCATACCAGCAGTCCATCTCATACTCTGGAAGGGGGCTGTGGGCCTTGGCATCCCACCTCCAGAAAGTTGACATGCCACGCTGACGTCTGACACCTAAGAGACAGACTCAGTATGAAGCGTGCATCCTGGCCAGATGTACTCTGACTCTGATGACAGCCCTAGGATTTGGTAGATATATAGAATTGCTTGATTGTTTGTATTGCTTTGTTTTTTTATCACTGTTTATCAATAAATTTGCCTACTATTGAATGGAAAGGTCATGGTCAGTCTGAAGGTGGGTCTCTCTGCCCTGAACAAGGTATCTAGACCCTAAATCCAGAGGCAACAGGAGAAATAACTCTTTTCTGAAATACCAGGGCAGTCTACACAGAAATAGGATAATTAACAACAGCTAAGAGCTGTAAAGGCCATAGTATGCAGGGCACTACCCAGGCAACAAGACAACCCCATCCACTACTAGGATGCTTCTTTACCAAGCTTGAGGAACTTGATCTTACACATAAGAACTCCTGAAGAAAGAAAGACCCTTAAGAATTATTAATGATTAATTAATGAGCCTGTGTGGGAAAGTTCTGAGCCAGCTATTCTATGATGAGTCAGACCTTATACACTGCTTAAATACCATAAGGAGCCAAGAAAAGTGATCTCTGAGGAATACACCTGGCACAAGGTAGTCCCCAGTGCAGTGTGCCACTATGACTCTATGTTGGGTTCCCCCACAAATTCTGACTCAGAGTGCATCCTTGGAGGATGAGGTAAAGAACTAGGCTTGATAGGCTTGGTCAAAGAACTGTGTTGCTGTCTGCAGGAGATACTTGAGGCAAAAAGGGTGGAATCATATCCAAACACAGGGGCTTAATGGAAAAAAGAAATACAGAATAGATGAAAGCATTGTGAGGTGGATACATAGCTGACTGGATCATTGTTAGATTATCAATGAGTAGTCATCAATGGCTCATGCAAGTGGGGTTCCCCAGGGGTCTCTCCTGGGTCCAGTATTGTTTAATATCTTCATTAACGATTTTAACAATGGTATTGAGTGCACAGTGAGCAAATTTGTGCACAACACCGAGTTGGTGGAGTCGCAGACACTTCATAGGGTAGAGCTAAAATTCAGGATGACCTAGATACACTAGAGAAATGGTCTGAAATCAACTAGATAAAATTCAGCAAGGACAAGTGTAAAGTCCTGCTTTTGGGATGAAATAATTCCATGCACAAATACAGATTGGGGAATGACTGGCTAGGTTGCTGTACTACAAAGAAGGACCTGAGGATGACAGTAGACAATAAGCTGAATATGACCCAATAGTGTACTTTTGTTATGACAAAAGCCAACAGTATACTGGGCTGTATTAAGTATCACTTCCAAATCAAGGGAAGTGATTCTTCTGCTCTATTCAGGACTCATCAGGCCTCACCT
>NW_017729032.1:211027768-211030018 GCF_001723915.1 Gavialis gangeticus
GTGTACTTTTGTTATGACAAAAGCCAACAGTATACTGGGCTGTATTAAGTATCACTTCCAAATCAAGGGAAGTGATTCTTCTGCTCTATTCAGGACTCATCAGGCTTCACCTGGAGTAGTGTGTCCAGTTTTGGGTCCCACACTTCAGAAGGGATATTGGAAAGAGTGTAGCAGAGATCAGCAAAAATTATTAGAGGCCAGGGAGGCAAGACTTATGAGGACAGACTGAAAAAAATAGGGTAATTTAGTCTGGAGCAGAGAAGACTATGGGGGAATTTGATAATAGTCTTTAATTACCTGAAAGTTCATTATAGAAAGGATGAACATGAGTCTTTCTCTGTGGCCATAGGGGTTAGGACTAGGAACAATGACTCGAGCTGTGGTAGAGGAAATTTAGGTTGGAGATTAGGAGGAACTTGCTGACTACAAGGGTGGTCAAGCATTGAAACAGGCGCCCAAGGGATGTTGTAGAATCTCCATCGTTGGAAGCTTTCATCAGAAGGTTGAATGGCCATATGGGTGAAATGATTTGTCTTTCCTTGAGCAAGGGACTGGAATAGATGACCCTGTGAAATCCCTTCCAGCCCCACTTTCCTATGTTCTTGAGTCATTAGGAAAAGAGTCAAAGAAGTAAAGGGTGGTCTTAGTTGTGTGGATCTAGCATACCAAGACAGAAAAGGAAAAAAAATGGGACAGTGAAGCAGGCAATCTGGACAAGCTATTGGGCCAGATCTTTGCTTAATGTAATTCAGCATAACTCCATTGTTTTAGGTCAGCTACACTGATTGTTCTACTTCCTGAAAACCTAGTCCACCATGTCTGCACCGTAGTCCAAAATGAAGTACAATATCTTATAGCAGTGGCTCCTATATATGCTAATGTTCATTATTAAAACAAAGTCCTACTGGTACATCTACAGTAGTAGTTCTGATGAAATGAAGGACTTCTGCTTTTTCATGATTCCAAAGTGATATTTCTGAACAATATCACTCTGGTCTGGCTAAGTCAGTGACTTCTTATTGATAAGAGCCCTTCAGAAGCAAAACACAGACATTAGCAGGGTACATCTTATCTAGCAAATTTAAAATGCTGCAGATTATCTATAGTAGGTCATTAAACTGCAAAAGATAGGAAAGAAAAGCTATTCATATTAAATATGCCATTTTGTTATATAAGATGAGACAGCTCCATAATCACAGACTGGCTGACAGGAATAATGACATTTGAATTAGCTACGCCTCCAGCACACAAAGATAAAATAAGGAAAACTGAATTGGGTATCAGGGAGAAAGAGTTGCTCATCGTTAATTTTAACATACATGCATTACACTGGCAGGTGCCCGTGGCAAGCTGAATTGGCTCAGGCAAGTTGTTGTGGGATATGTAAACTGTCACTCTTAGGTTATTTGTTCAAATTGGCCCATGACAATGGACAAGTACAGAAACTCTGCTTGCTATGTTCCAGGAGATCAAAAAATATAATAAGCAAATATTCCCTGCAACACAGACCCGAACTTTCTCCTCCCAAACAAATGCCCTAACTACTAGGATACAATGCCCTAACTACTGTCTCAACCCCTCTGACCTAAAGAAAACTGTAAAAAAGCAACAGTTTAAATAGGAGGGATAGAGAGCTTTCCAGACCAGGATACCTGCAGTCTGATGGCTAGGGGACTTTATACAGGTATATGAAACAAGACTAGAGTCCCATTAGACAGGAGAGAATTGAGCCTGTCTTTCACATCCTGGTGAATATTCTAATCTGATGGTGCTCAACCTTTGGCCCTGTGGGCCAGATGAATGATGCAGGGCCAATCTGTGAGCTGGATCAGGCTCCAAGGCCTCTTACTGCTTTTTCTCACTGGAGTTGGGCTCCAGGGCCCTGCACCACCTCCACCCACACCTATGAGCTGAGATCAGACCCTGGGGACCCAGGTGGCACTGACCCCACCTGGCCCCTCACTCCAGGATCAGGCCCCATGCCACCCCTGCCCAGCCCCATGCTGCCCTGCACACCTAATCTAACACATAAGGCTGAAGCCCATGAGGCTCTCTTAAAGACCCTGGGGAGCTCTGCAGGCTGGATGACATGGCACCGGGGTGGGGGCAAGAAGCAGATCTGGCCCATGGGTTGTTGTGGACCCCTTTCAGAGGTGACTGACTTTCCTGATATACCCTACAGAGACAGTAGGCACCCTCAGGGGCTGTATACCTAAAAGTTATACATGTTAACATATATATATATATATA
>NW_017729032.1:211030029-211040260 GCF_001723915.1 Gavialis gangeticus
ATATATAGATATGTTGGAACTCTCTCTGTTGTGGCACCTAAGTCCCTTTTTATATCTACTTAAAACTTAACAAGTTAATATTTTTTTTAAGTTTCTTTTTCTGCAGTCTGCAAAATATAAACAAGCATTTTTTTCAGCTTTCTTCTGATAACCCTGAATTAGGTGTTAAATTACCAGCTTTCCATTACAACTAAAGCCTTCCTGAGAGAGTACCTCTTTCCTTGTGCCATACTGCCACAGTTATTAGCAGCTGACGTACTAAAATCACTTGACAGCAGGATAGTGGTTTCAAAATGGAGTAAGCTACCTTGCAGAAAAGCACTCTCAGGACATAATCTGCTCTCCCTTCAGCCCATGCTACAGAGCACCACATGGAGCGCAGCACATACATGTACCACATTCTGAAAAAATGTAATCTAGCTGCCATTAGAGTAGCACTGTGAAGATGCCAGTTATTCTGTCTGAGACAGAGAGCTCAAGAGCTGCGCTGGACACATGTCAAGCAGCAGCTACATTACATTTGTGAAAGCTGGAGCTGACTGAGAGTACCATGTTTCACTGCAGCACTCCCTATGGTGGCTGAGGCAATTAGACATGGCTTCAGCATGTGCTATTAATGTCCACATAGAGAGTCACTGCGTTGGAGTGTACTTTAAGTTTACACCTGAGCTGACTATACATTAACTTCCTGGTTCAGGAGTGTATTTGGTAGCCCCATTGGTCTGAGACAAGAAGACATACAAAAAAACTAGAACTCTTGGTTCCAAAATGATACCTTTTATTAGACCAACTGGGAAAACACAAGAAAATTATCCTTTTCTGCAAGCTTTCGGGATCGAAGTCCCTTCGTCAGGCTCTGGATATGACACCCCCAGGGAAAAAATTCTCCCTGATCCACACATCAACAAGCTACTCAGCACCGCTCACACAGACACTCCCATGGACCCCGAGGGACAGCCTTTCATTTTCAGCTCCCTCTGTGCAAAAGTGTTATTTCCTACCTATGGTGACTTCTTACCGTCTTGTACCTTCTATACTTTTCTCAGAGCCTGACAAAGGGACTTTGATTCCAAAAGCTTGCAGAAAAGGACAATTTCTTGAGATTTCCCAGTTGGTCTAATTAAAGGTATCGTTTTTTGGAACCAAGAGTTCTAGTTTTTTGTATATTAACTTCCTGGTGACACACAAGGGTTTGAGTCACAGAGCTCATGAACCTGCTTATTCCTCTTTGGTCCCAAAAACCCTAAGGTTATTGACTGACAGGTCGTGCTTCAAGACTTACCCATTTCCTTGGGTGTTGTACTCACTAAGCTTATGAGAAAAGAAGGTTTTGTTTGGGCACTGAGTGTTATGGTGGAGTGTTGACTTCAATCCATTATTTGTGTTATTTCATCGGGGTATTTTCATCTGGTGCCAACATCACCCAGGACCTTACTATAAACCTAGGATAGGTCTCTTGAAAGCAAAAGCTGAACAATATATGAATTTAAAATACTCAAGACATTTCTTTCCTTTCCAATTCTCCCAATAAGATTTGAACTCTGATATTCTGCTCTCTTTCAGTGGGAGTTCCAAATACATGTAAGAAAAGCAAAACACTAATGACAGAGCTCACCATGCAGATGGAGAAGGAGGATTTGACCTTACTATAAACCTAATGTCCAGTACAAACTGTCTACACTGTAGGATAGGTTGGACCTGGACCTCAATGGTTCCTATCGCTACAGCAGGCTGACCTAAAATCCTGACTCT
Organism: Gavialis gangeticus; assembly: GCF_001723915.1. Taxonomy (NCBI): domain Eukaryota; kingdom Metazoa; phylum Chordata; order Crocodylia; family Gavialidae; genus Gavialis; species Gavialis gangeticus. Next base: position 211,031,782 of record NW_017729032.1, read on the forward strand.
AAATACAAATTTACATGCAAAACTTGGAAAAATCCAGATTTGGATTTAAATTCAGGTTTCTCTAATAAGCTTATAAAGCATGATTTCTTCCCTTCTCACACCTGGTTCTGAAGAAGTGGAAGTAATAATTGTCTGGTGATCTGTATCAGCTCAGATGTGTTGCTTGGCTTTGCTCTTTGATCACTCCCTGCCATCCTAAATAGGAAAGACAGTGTTGGGAACTTAACACCCTGCTTACTCTCATCTGCAGCAGAAAGGGAAAGACAGCACCAAGGGACATGGTGGTATGTGTGTCTTCTGTTCCACCTGTACGCTCCTGTACAATTATGTATGGCTGGTCCAAAATGTGGCCCAGAGAAAATGAAGATAAACTACAACTGCTTGTCTGATAAAAAATATACTGCACTGAAAGAAAACAATCTTGATTTCAGCAGACTCATGGAGATGTCTATGTAATAAACGCACTGGGCTTGACTCCAGTACCCTTAAACATGTTTCACTGCTTTAGGCAGGCTGCTTCCTAAATCTGAAGCAATGCAGCCAACTCTGCACGTACGTCAGGTGGGCTAATTAGAATAATTGAGTGACTGGGCTAATTTGCCCACCCAAGCTCATCAGCCCACCCATACACCCACACAGAGATATCTATGCAGATTTCTGTTTAGGCGGAAGGCCTTTTTTTCCCTACCCCAGAGAACTACAGCCTGTTTGAGAAAAGGCCTGATAAGTATGCTGTGTAGACATAGCCTATGATTTTGATCACCAGGGCATGTCATAGTTCACTCTCAAGTGGGTTTTATTTCATTCTGTTGAATTCTAACCCTTCAGAAACATTGGAGGTCCATATTACACAGAAGCCTTTGGGAAGATATGTATTGACTCCAAAGGGCTTTGCACTGGGTCCCAATTCATTACCAGTTTAGCACTCTTGTGAGATATTTATAAAAGTGAAGAATTTTCATCTCACACTTACAGATGGGGACACTGAGACAGAAAGGTTAAGTGATAGGACCATGGTGGGAGTCATGGCAGTCATCCCTTTTGGGATATAGACTTTATATTCCTCTGTCTTACTTCCTAGAATTGTTTCTACAATCTAAATCATCATCTCTTTTGTTCTTGGTTGTCAAGTTATTATTTCTCTATTTAATTTTCACTTACATCAATGGTATTATTATTACATGCTTTAGTACATTAAGACAAATACAGTGAACTAGGTTGGACTGGAAGCTAAATGTGGGCACATCTACACAAGACACTTACTGTGCATTAGCCTAATAACACTGCAGCAGCGTGTCATGGCAAAAACCATGGTGATAGCCTACTGCTCAGTGTTATTAGGCTAATGTGCAGTAAGCATCACTAAATAACAGTATGCTGACACTACTGCGCAATAACTCTAGGTACTGTGCATTTAGTTAGTACTTTATTAAGCAAGTACTAAAGTAAATGCACAGTATCTAAGGTGCAGTGATGAACATGTAGACTCGCCCTGTATAAATTTACCCACTTGGCATACTTTACTGGGGCCAGCTTAGGATATCCTCACTAATACTGAATGTTGCTTTTTGCCACATACTAGTTCTACTGACTTCAGTAAAAATATTTATTGTGCAAACTAGTCTTTGGTGTGAATAGTGATATCAGTCTGGCCTTGTAAAACAGCATTAAATCATACTACATTAAAGAGACAGAGTAGCAGTCCCTAGGCTTATTTTAAGGGCTATTTTTAGATATGGACATTCAGACTTTTTCCATCAAATAATTAGTCATTACAGCTAAAGACAAACCTCCTCTTTTGAATAAAACAAAAAGCAATTTATTTTTTTCTGAGCTTCAGAAAAGTTAATTGAAAATTCCTTGGTAGTTCTGTACCTGAGTGAAATAATGGAGTGCTAAGAGAAACACAAAAATTGTTCTGATTGACTTGCAAATGGAGAAAGAATTTCAAAGAGCTGCAGTAAGCATGTATATCTGGATTTCTGAGCTGTCACAACATTATAAAGAGATAGATGAGCTACAAAGTTAGGAGAGACACTTTAAAGGCAACACATTCTTTAAAAAAAAAACAAAACAGACTGGTATAAAACACAGGGACACATTGACTAGACCAAGGGAGCACAGAAAGGACTGAGGACTTACTGGAGATGATACAATGAATATATGCCAACAAAATGATGGTGTCACAAAAACATTCCAGAAACCTTGTAGATTTGTAGCAAGGGAATTGTCACTTATAAAATAGCCAAGGTAATTATTCTGCTGTCTTTGGCAGTGGTTATGTTTCAGCTGGATGGCTACATTTAATTTCAGGCTCATTGACAAACTGGCAGAGTTCAGGAAAGAGCAACAAAAAAATGCTACAAGTTTTGGAAAATGAGACCTAGGAGGGAAGTTCAGGGAACTGGGCATGTTTGGTCCAGAGCAAACGAGCAGAAGTGTCATCAGGAAGATTTAGGTTAAATACAAATAAATGTTAGCACTTTAGAAGTTCAACAATGGAACAAGCTTCCAAAGAAGGTTTCAGAGATCATTAGAGATTCTGAGAGGTCAGTTAGGATCCTGTCAGGGACAATTTGAAATTAATGGAAACAGTTTGGTCCCAAGATAGGAGATGGACTCAGTAACCCGCATAGAACTGATGTTTGTGCCATGGTTAGATGCTACTTTCTGTTTTTAAGGGAGTGTCTAGGCCTTTTCATTACGAAGGTAGTCTTGAAGCTATGAGTCCAAGAAAAACAATCACTATGGCTAAAATATTAAGCTGGGTATGCCAACTTTTGAATTTTTATTTTAGTTTTAATGCATGTTGACATGCATTAACTGACACAGGTATGAGTTCTAGTGTACACCAAACACACAACCACACACACACATTAATTCTCCATCTTGCTATCTCCAATGGATTTGCAATCATGTCAATGTAAGTTAAAACAGGAGTGAAACTTCAAATGCAGAATCCCAAGTATTTAATGGCTGAGCCTATAGTGGCCAAAGAATCAACAGTGGATCCTGTACTAGCTGTGAATAACAATTTCTCAACAGTTGAGGGAACCCAAGTGAGATCATAGTTGTGATAAGCAGAAGCAAGTAGGCTAGCAATAATAGATTCACTAAGCTCTAAGCACACCCTCTTAGCAATCTGCTGCTAACAGTAGAGAGAGCGCCATTTGGTATTAGCTCTGTCTTATTATTTCTGTCTTATTTTACCAATCTATACATGTGAAATGAAAGTTCTTATCTTCAATACATATCTTACAAGAGCGTTAAGCTGGTTATGAGTTAGGGCCTGACCCAAAGCCCATTGGTGTTAATAGATGTCTTCCTAAAGACTTCTGTATAATATGGATCAGTCTCCTAATGTTTATGAAGAGTTAAAATTCACCAGGATGTGTTAAAACCCTCTTGCAGTGACAGTCTCTTGAACTCTTGCTCATTTGACCTGTATGACCTAAAATAAAAATCTTTTATTAAATAACAATAACTGTACGCACAGATCCCAGCACAGGCAATGGGAACTAACTTCAAGAACTGAAGACTGAGGAGATCTGAGTATTTCCTCTTAATGAATACAGCACACAGACTTTTTGTACCAACCAATCAACTAGTGTGGGTGCATCCCAAAGAATCATCTCAATCACCTTTTCCAATCCCCTCATCAGACCTAAGCACAGTGGCAGGATCAAGGGTGGGTAGTAGCTGACTATTTTTGGAGGCTAAGGGAGGAAAAATTGTAAACCCAGTCAAAAATGAGAATGATGGTTTTAACAGACTAGATCTCCCATTCAAATGGTTCTTTCCCCACACCTCTCACATACTAAATTTATGAGGGGGTTTCAGGAATGAATGGCAAATTTGAAACAAAACTGTGCTGTGTTGCAATAATCATTTACCAGACCACATCACTCCTCTACACCCTCATAAACAACTGGTGCGTTCAACAATGCCATCATCAGTGTTGCTGTGCAGTTTCCCACTTTGTCACAGACTACAATATGGGCAGCCATTTTGCTGTTAGTTTCTGAAACCCTCATCTTTTCTTTTATCTAAATTATTTCTTTCCACCCCCTTTACCTATTTCAAGCTCCTGTAAATCTCGTTACTGACATATTTGTACTCATGTATTCAGCTCATATAGTTTGGATCAATTTCACACGTACTGCAGATTGATGAACTGTTCTCTGAAGTAGATTATATTATGGCTGCTGACATACATTTCAGTAAACAGCCCTGATGTAAGGTCTGTTCTGAAAAGAATCTAACAGAGAACTTGTTACTACCTGTATACTCTGTATATTCACTTGAAGCTATCTTTCCAATTACTCAGTCTCATAAAGTAGCAACTCTGAACTCAAATGATGCAGTAAGGGTCACGTCTTCCCCAGCAAGGTGAGTATCAGACTGGGATTCTTCAATCCCTACGGTGCAATCTGCAGAGTCTAGCAAAGCTTATGGTGATCTTCATTATTTGCCTGAGACCTGCAAATGTAGTGAGGCATATTTCTTATCCCTTGCCTTCCTTTTACAGACCTCTGACCTTTACAAAGTCTCAGTAGTATAATTAAGGTGGGGCAACGAGGGCAGCAGCCCTGAGTGCTGGGTTGGAAGGCAAAGACAGAAAAAAATAACAGCTGCTCCTGCAGCTGAGCAACTGTATTTGCAACATGGCAGCTGGAAGCTGCTACTGCCCCCATGCATCCTGCTGACCTGGGCACCCAGCTGCCTTGTTACACCTTTGCACAGTCTCTCTGGGAGCGTACTCCTTCACTGCAGAGCTGGAAGCCCCATCTGTTCTGCAAGGGAAAGGGAGCCTAGATCTCCACCTCTCTGAGATTTGATCTTCAACTTTAGCACTTCTATTTCTGGTCATGGCTTCTTCAGCAGGCCTAAATTAACTTGGAACCCTATTAGAAACTTCTGCTCTGGGGAGCCATGCAGTCAGCAGCTGATTTGCAGCAATAAAACAAGCCAGTATTTATTAGTCAACTGGAGTGCAGTATTTTACAGCCCTTAGTTTAAAATGAAAAGCAAAGCTTACACACACCTCTCTGGCAGCATTATTTACCCCTCTGCCCAAGGATAGGATAGGTTTCCTTCTCCCTAACTCTACTAGGCAGCCACTTCTTATCACCAGGTCCTAACACCTTAGATTTTTCTTTCAAACTCTAGCTTCCCTGTTTTCATATACCATATTGTCTCTCTTTCTGTAGCTACCTGTAGCTGCTAAAAATGAGCAGTCCAAAATTGGAGTGTGTCTTAAGCATGTATGGAAGTTGATTTCTGCACCAGAACAAAAGTTTAATGGTTGCCCAGGCTCTGCTTGCAGAAAAGGAAGGCTGGAATGTACTCTGCAGCATCACAGTTAGTTTGAGCCCTTTCATATTCACTGCCAAATTGGCAGCCACTGTGGGAGGATTAAAACTGTAGCCTTTGCCTAACAGTGAGGGTCAGGATTCAGCCATGTAGTCAGAATCTCTTGTGGTCAGGATGTAGTCTGGAAAAATCTTTTTTCTTCATTCTGTCTTCCCAAAGAAAAGTGCGTGTCTCACTTGGGAGCATGTCATATGCAAGAAAACTCAACTCTTTTTTCAGGAGCCCAGAGAATAAATTAACCCTTTCAGTCCCAGTACAGTACAATGAGTGGATAAACTGAGTGGTATATACTTTTCAGAAAATACAGAAATCCCCCCCTGTTCTCCATAGGACAGCATCCAGAACTGTCCAATCACAAGTGTGCCCCTAGATCCTGGAATGGAATAAGCAGGAACAGGACAACTGTATGTATCATAGTGATATAGTTTAACTGGAGTCTGAATAATCTATTTTGGAAGTTCACAGCACATGCAGGTTGCAAGTTGCTTCAAGGGATAATAGCTTGATAACTGAATAAAGATACCATTTACAAGCAAAACCTCTCAAAGGGATAGCTTGACTTTCCTATCAGGAACAAGCAGAATGTCCCTCTGGCTGGAGCACTGCAAGAAAACAAACCATCTAGGAAGTAAAGTAATACTACTGTGGGTAGGTCTGCATTGCAGACAGCTAGCTCAGGTACTTTAACCCAGTTAGGTCTGGCAGCACAGAGCTCTGTATGGGGTAGGAAGAAAAATGGTACATTAGTCTGTGCTAAGCTCTAACCTGCTACAACTTGGAGTACCCCCAAGCTTGGAGTAACCTGCTACAGCTTGGAGTACTTGGAGACAGTTCATTTAAAGCTACCAAGGGTATCTCTATCCTGTACTGCAGTCTGCAGAGCAGACAAAACCAAGGATACTTTGCAAATGTAGAGGATTTACTACATCTTTCCCATAAGAGAAAAAGCAGGATTGCATGTAGTAAAGAGGACAGGGATCCTTTATTGAGACAGTTGGACCTGACAGGCTCCACAGCTCCCTGGCTCCATAGTCCACAGAAAAGTAACTTATGCTTATATTTCTCCAGGCTAATCCTAAATCCTTACCAGGAATATGCAACTTTGAAATTAACTGCTGATTATTCTGCACTCCTGTTCCAAAGAAACAGCAAAAACAATGTTATTATATTATAACTATATTTTATAACTATATTATAACTATATTTTGAGGTTATCGGTATCTCAGTCATTTTGTGCTCCTTTACTGGCTGGGGTTTTATCCATTAAATTAATGGTTATATCTCATCACACAGCAGGGGTCCATACCCATTTGAACAACCATCCTTACAACGTTATTTTTCATGGATTTATGGTGCATAGGCAGGGTTATTTGAATAATTGGATTTTTGGTTGGTCTCTAAACTGAAAATGAAAATAAAAATTGCTTTGGATTGAAACTCTGTTGTTTTATCTGTTTTTCTCGTTGAAAAGAAATTGCATTCCATTTGATCTGAAAGGAAATGTTTTGGTTTTGAGCCCTTGTAAAAAAAGCAAAGGAAACGATGAGTAAGATTCATAAAACTGTTAGATGAGGAGGTCCGCTTTTTTTCCAGTAGTTCAGTGGCTAGAGCACTTGGGCAATAAAACATCAGGGTTCCTCAGAGACCCATTCCACCCCCTCATGGACTTTGAGACTACATCTTCCACCTCCGGTGAGAGCTCTGGGGTAGACTGGGCAGGTTTCTCCATAACTCTTATTGATAATGGTTCATTTAGATAACTAATTAAACATTCACTTGAACTAGAACTGAAACTCAAGGTGTTCCACCTACCAAATGAGTGTCCTAACCAGCAGTATGGAGAATCATTTTCTTGCTCTCTGTCAATGCCCAGCTAAGTATTTAATGAAAAGTGGACATGCCTCAGCTATACAAATTAGGGAAGTCCAGCTTTAGAATTCCTGACTGGGTAGGACACTCACCTGATAGATAGGTAATCCAAGTTTTAATATTATCCCTTCATGATTTCAGGCCAAGGATCTGAACCAAGGTTTCCCACTTCAGTAACCATCCTAATCAACAGGGTATCCTGAGATTAGCTTGCTCCATAGGTAGTATGTTTAGGAGCTTAATATCTTTCTCATCTCCAAGATCATGTCTTGTGGGGCACCTTTTGGATTTCCTTTTGGCACTCTAAAGAGAAGCAACATAAACATAAATAGTGTAGTGGAAACTTCCAGTTGGAAACTCCCAAATCAGATGAATTATGGAGCCAATTTAGTATTTGGAAATTAGAATGAGACATGCATAAAACATGTAACTGTAGTTTCAAGCATGGGTGAATACTAACCATGCCTTTAGAGTAGCCTATCTGCAATTGTTTAAAACTACTACCTTGAACATGAGCAAAGAACCAATAAAAAACAGCATATATGTGAAAAAAGTTGCCTGCTTTGTTGGGTGAATCTGTAATATAAAAGCAATCCACTGTGAAGAGTACATTTGTAGCAAAGGCAGCAGCAATTAATCTAAATTATTTTCCTGTTCATTTTTCCCAGATTATGTTCCATTGTATTTGTCATGGGCGGGCAATTATTTCAGGCAGAGGGTTGCTTACCGAGTTTTGGCAAGCCGTTGAGGGCTGCATGGGTAGCCCCATCCCTTGACAGGTGCCCAGCCCCCTGGTCATCATCTTGTAACTGGAAGTCCCACCCCCTAACTCCTGACCTTTGCCACCAAAAGTCCCTCCCCTTGCCCCCAGAAGTACTCCTTTCAGCAAGGGGTTTTGCCCCCTCAGAACCAGAAAAATACCAAATTATATTTTAAAAAGCGAACGCCTACAACATTCATTCATTCGATTTCAAAAAATATTTTTGTCCTGATTTACATGTGTTTGCACAGTGCAAATAGAGGTGATTGCACAATAGCTTAAAATGAAGTTTTACTCCTGTATATTGTGAGCAGGTGGGTATAAGTTTGTGGGGGGCTGTGGGTGTGTGGGTATGTGGGGTGATGGAGCATGTGGGTGTGTGTGTGGATACTTGGGGTGTAGGTGGGTATGGGGTTTGTGGGGAAACTGTGTGTAGGGGGAGGGTGGTTGGGGTGTGTGAGGGGGTGTGGGGGTGGG
>NW_017729032.1:211040457-211049622 GCF_001723915.1 Gavialis gangeticus
CTGGGGTGTGCATATGGGACTCAGCCAATGAACACACACACCTGCACGCACACACACACATACACTGCCCCTTCCTGCACTCTCTCTCTCCCTCTCTCTCCTTCTGCCTGCACATACATACACACACACAAGCACGCGCAAGTGCACACACATGTACCGGCATGGCCCTGTGCTCCCAGTCCGGTGATGCAGCTGGGAGCCATGTGGTGCTGGAGCAGGGCGGGGGCAGGAAGCATGGAAATGGCTGGAGGTGGGTGGGGCTGGGCTTCTTCCACCTACTGCCAGCTCCCCTGGGGTCCTACTGCCTCTGACTCCTGTCACCTTTGACAGGCAGCCAGGAGAAAATAAATACTAATTTACTAATTTTTGTAGGGCCCCTGCAGGCCAGATAGAATGGCCTGGCAGTCTGTATCCAGCCTTGCAGGCCATATTTTGCCCACCCCTACTATATGCAGACTTTTTTTTTGTAGGATACACTCAGAACTCCCAAATGAAGAAAAGTCCTGCTTCTGAAGAGGCAGTAGCTCATTTACCAATAGATGTGTTTCTTGTGTACAATAATTATGGGGCGTGCCTACACAAGATGCTTTACTATACAGTAGACTAATCTACTGCATAGTAAAGCGTCACCATGTAACCGTGCACAGCAGCTACTACACAGTAAATTAGTCTAAATTAGATTAACTGTGCAGAAGTTACTGCACTAGTGTAGATGCTGACTAGGAGCAAATTATCTCCTAGTCAGTCACACCAGTAGGGGGTCTGGTCCTTGCACTGCTCAGCTTCTGGCCCCCCAGAGGCCAGGAGCTGAGCAGTGTCAGGACTGGGGAGCTCTCTGTTTCCCCATTCAGCTGGGGGCTGGCCAGGAGCTGTCCTGCCAGTGGGGCAGCTGTCAGCGAGCCCCCGGCTGGGCTGGGATTCCCTGCCCAGCTGGATCTCACTGGCAGCTGTCTCGCAAGTAGGACAGCTCCTGGTCAGCCCCCTGCTAGGTGGGGAATGCCCCCTGGACACTGGGCTCACTGGTAGCAATGTGTCTGGATGCGCACAGGGCAGGAGAGCTCTCCTAGTTGCAGCAGCAGCTCTCTCCTGGCCCCACGCACATCAGGACCCCACTCCTGGCCCTGTGCATATCAGAATTGGCTCAGTGCCCCCTGCCATCCTCAGAGCTAGCACCCTTGTAGCAGGCTGCTCCTGTTGGAAGCAGAGTTCTTCCCAACAGGGTGCATGTGTAATCATGCTCCCAGGAAGGCTTACTGCACAGTAAAATACTGTGCAGCAAGCCTATTGCACATTAATAGCATGTGTAAACACACCCTCTACTGTGTAAGAAAATCTAACTCTGGGAACTTAAATTTCTTATCAGGCATAAAGCTATTGCATTCCCATAGCTTTTATTCAATTAAATAACTTGTATTAAGTTTATGCTATGTTTGATAACAGGACAGTGAACAAGGTAAACTCACTCACCTAAATAAAAAAAGGGAGCAGCATTATCTTAACACATTATGATTAGGGCTGTCAATTAATCACCCTTAATGTGTGCAATTAACGTTCTTGCATTAATTTTTTACTGCAACCTCCAGGCTGCCCAGCAGGTCAGCAGTGGCAGTGAAGAGGACTGCAGGGCAGCCTGGGCTCAGGCTCCAGGCTGCTGCACCAGGAAGGCGGGGGAGCATGCACACAGACACAAACAAGCAGCTGCAACATGTGCACGACCAGGAATGCAGCCTGGTGGCATATAGAGCAGCACCCAGGAGGCAACTGTGGAAGGGAAGGGGCAGGGGAGGCAGATCAAGGCCCCTACAGTGTGGGACGGAGTGGGCTGGGGCAGGGCTTGGGTGAATGGGACCCTGATGCCAAGGGGTCATGGGATGGAGCCACTGGTGGCTCATCCAGAGGCACAGGGGTGTTGCCTCCATGCCACTGCGTGCACCCCTAGGGGAGGCATGGGATGCATGTGCCCCCTGCATTTGTGCATGGGGTGGAGGTAGGCTGCCTTCTGTGGGCTGGAGCTCTGCCTTTGCCCCAGGAGCTGCACACTGGTCATGATGTGCATCCCCTACCTGCCTGGTGGCAGGGGGTACAACATGGCATTGCATGGCTCCCAGGGCAAAGGCAGCAGGGTGCAGAGGCCCAACCTGCAGCAGGTAGCCTGTGTCTACCCCGCGCACAAATCTCAGAGCCATGTGCACCCCATGCCTCCCCTGAGGGTGCACATAGTGTCAGGGAGCCAGGCTCTCCATGCCCCTGGACAAGCTGCCCACAGCTCAATCCCATAACCCAGGATGGGCCCCATTTACCCCAGCCCCTGCCTCCACCCCTGCCCCATTCCTTCTATTACCACAGGGTCCTCGATCTACTCCCTGCATCCGTTCCCCTCCACAGACTTACCTGCTGATCACTGTGTGTGTCTGTGTCTGTCTGTGTCTTCCCCCCACTCCCAAGCCACAGTCCCCCTGCCCCAGCCCTGCTGCTTCCCCTCACTTCTGACTCACAGTACCCCGCAGCCTGCCAGTGCATGTGAGGACACCCCCTTGGCTCCAACACCCCCCCACACACACACACACAGAGCCCCTTACACCTTCACAAATTCCCCCTACACCCACCTCCCAGCCATACAAAATACTTGCATAATTTTGCATAATTTTTAGTTTTTCTGCACATAATTTTGACTTTTTAGCTGTGCAATTAAAATTGTGATTAATTGTGACTAATTTTTTTAATTCCACAACTAATCACGATCATTTTTAATTGTCTGACAGCCCTAATTATGATTTTAGAATTATGACCCTGATGCTGCTGTTAGATGATGTCCTCTTTCTGTACCTGTGCCCTCTAGATTCTACACATTGGGTGGAATTCTATTTTCTTTTGTACATCTAAATGTATGGACACAAGTACATCTGAAGCCATTTCAGAAGGACAACATTTCAAAAGGGGAACTGTTCTTGGGAGCATGCAATAGCTGCAGCTGCTAGGTTATAGCAGCCACTTATGGACCAGCCTGGAACAAAACAAACGTAGCAAAACTGCTGGGAATTTAACCCTGGATGAAACAGCCTTAAAGTTGGAGTGGTTCTATTACATTGTTTCATTTCCAACTCCTCTACACAAAACTTCAGAGGTAGCAGCTGCTATGTGGTTTGCAGCAAGAATCTCCAAATTGGAGATTTGGAAAATGGTTCCAAATATGCATATGTCCATAGCCTAAATCAGCATTTCTCTACCTGTGAGTTGCAACCCAAAAGTGGGTTGCAAGAATATATGAAAGAGTTGCAAACAAACTCTAAAAATGGATTCTCCTTTAAAAGAGAAAAATGTGGAAAACTGGCTTTTCCCTTGTAGGCTGGCAGAGTTCCAGCCTGCAAGGGGCTGCTTGGGGGCCCCTATACCCTCCCCACCACACACCCACCCACCCCTTGCCCTGTACACTGGAGGGCTGGGGGCACGGGGCAGTGGGTCAGGAATGAGGGGCACTGGGTCAGGACTGGCCCCTGATGTTTACAAATGGGTCACGATATGAAAAAGGTTGAGAACCACTGGTCTAAATGACAGCTTTTTAGCCATGTAAGTGCCAAAAAAGCCACTTACCTGCAGGTAACTATTCCCCAAGCATGTGGGAATGTAAGTATGCACACATGGGATGCACCTACATGTGCCATTAATGCGCAGCAATAACCAGGCCTTATTGTTATGCAGTTTATTGCTCCCAGGTGTGTCATTTACATATGCACCTAGATCGCAGCCCATTGAGCTGGGTTGGACCAGCCCTAGCTGGCAGGAGGCCCAGGGGATCAGCCTGCCAGCTGAGGGCTGCTCCAATTTGGGCTCAATGTGTTGCAGAGGGGCTGCCTGTGCCAGGGGCATGAGGGTGCTTCAGCACAGGGCTAGCCAGCATGAAAAAACTCCACAGCAGGGTATTACTTATATTTATGAGTATTACCCTGCTATAGCATTTATTAGTTTTCTGCACCCTAACAGGGGCACTCATGTAGACACTGAGATGTTTACTGTGGAGCTAATTAGTCAGTTCCTCAATTAATGGCTTGTGCAGATGCACCCACTGAGCATGCAGTAGGCTCCATTCTGGCAGAATTTATGCACAGCCAAGTATTCATTCTAGCCATATAACAGCATCTAAGACATGAAATATATGGGAAGCCAAAAGCCCATAAATAGCTGAACATTTAAGGCCAGGAAACCCAGGGCTTAGGTTCCCTCCAAAGGGAATATGAAACTGCATCTGTCTGATTTCTTTACATAGTTCTAACTGCCACACCACAGGTCAGGCATAATACTGATCTCTTTTCAGTACTCTTTTGGAGATTGGCCTCCTGGACATTGAAGAGAAGTAAATATGAACCAAGAGGAAGAAATGAAGCCACAGAAGACAGACATGGTTTTCTATAATCAACACTCATGGCAACAGCTGTTTCCCTGGATGAGAGTAGGATTTGGGTTCTAGCCTGAAGTTTATTTGAACCTAACCCACTGCCCTGTATCTCCTTTCTTCATGTGATAGTAAACGCAATGGGCAGTAGCTCATCTTTAAAAGGAGGTGTCTATATAATGCCTGACCCATGGTGTAGTGGTTTGAGTACTGTACTAGCTAAGCCTGAGAAATGCAGGCTTGATCTGTTTCCAGGCAAAGGAGGGGAATTAAAACCCAGGTCTTCAGCTTCCTGGGTGAGTCTTTTTATCACTCAGCTATGAAAGGCAGCTCTCCCCCCACCATTGGTTTTCATTTAGTATGCGGGATCAGAACATGCCTAATCACCTCCAAGATTGGGGGCTGTACAAAATGCAGCTAGGACCATTTTTTCCTTTAAAGAACATGGTGATGGTGACAGCAATGGCACTATTTTACACTGTTGCTTACATCCACATATTATATTAAATGGGTATTGGATAAAATACAGAAATGGTCCCCGCAGGCAGGGACCAAAAACTAGTACTTCCCCACACCTGGTCAGTTGTGTATCCTAACTAGTAGACCAGCTGGCACACTCTCTCATCAATAAACTTTGAATTCTTGGTGCACAGCTTTAACCCCTCTACAAAATAGCTGTACCCGACCTGGTGGTTAAGGCCCTCCCCTGAAAGGCTGGACTGGGGAGAGAACCAGGGGAAATGCATTGTGTCAATACTGAACAGGTGTAATCAGAAAAGAAAAAAAGAGGTTGAGAAAGGGCATTTCCTTCTAACAAATGAATCTTTGTAAGGAAATTAGATGGATTTGGGGGGAGGCATTTTAGAGGGGGAGGGGCTATTTCTAGAAATGTTGACCTCTTGTGCTAGCGGTGTAACTCTGACCTGTTATCCATATGAGACTGTGTTTTGCTCTCTGGGACCTATGCTCACCTGACAATTTCCTTATCTAAATGACATTACTGCGTTAATTGAGATACAAAAATAAACTTTCTTTTATCCGATGCCTGTTTTTGCCTGCAAATTTTCACTCTTGGCTCATTACAGGAAAATAATTTTATTGTCACATTTGGATGGCAGCTGGAATTCTCCAAATGAGGGAAGCAGGGCAGAGGCTTGTTCTCTCATCTCTCCACAAAAATCTTTTAACATAAGGCGCTGTGATGTCTCCAGGCTTTAAGCGAAGAGGAACACAAGCATCTGGGCTGGATTCACTCGTAATGCTGTGCTTGCTGGTTTAATATAAAAAGACAGATGAAGGCAGACACTTTAATTACTTCATCCTAACTTTTTATTACAACATCAAGTAAAATGGTGAGTTACAGAAGAAGTGGAATGGGAGATAAGCACAGGGATGAAGCCACACACAAGCTGGTTATTTTTATACCTGCCAATGAGATTTTAAATATTTAGAATTCCTGTACATGCATCTTAATTTTAATTCTTAATGTCATGGTAGATCACTTCAGAACTATTACTTTAAACTATGAGGTAGCTACTAGGACTGGGACCCAGCTTTTTTCTTCTGAAATTTTCTGAACTGAGACTGTATTGCCACTGCAGCTCTCTCTGTCTCTGGTGCATCCATGTCTATGTCAAAATCCTCTTGAACTTTCTTCTGTCCATCTGTCCAAGAAAATAAAAAACAATATTAAGTTGAGCACATGATAACCAGCTGTAGTATAAGATGAAAAAATCTCTCTCCCCTGTCTCTCACATATCCAGTTCAGTTCATGAAAAGTTATTCAAAAACCTGAATGCCACCAGTTCAGCTCACATGGCTGACCAAATCCTTCTGAAGGCAAAACCAGCGACAAGCTCTCCTGCCATATAAAGCAACTGAGCAAAGAAGAATGAGATCAGTATTGTGCTTTGTATATAAAGCATCTCTCTGATATCATGACTGGATGACAGGTTTCTCCTTTATAAGGACTGGGAGACCCCAAAAGAGCACAGACTAGAGGCCTGAGATATCAATAACAGAGGGTGGTTCATGAGCTAGAGGCTTAACTGGGCAGTTCTGTGCCCTGAGAGATGGTGGCACATGGGGAGCAGCTACAGCTGGGCTGGCAACATGGCAACTGGGGGAGCTGCAACAGCTATTTTTCACTTCCCTAAATTGGCACCTGGGACTGGGGCTCCAGTCACCTCCTCTCCCCTCAACTTTGCTTACACTGCTGCTCATGAGTACCCCATTCAGGCAGAAATAATATTTCACCTTGGCCCTCACTCTGATTGATCTCAGCCTCCCCAAATATTTCCCAGATATTCTATGATCCATTCCCACATTCATCTTGCAGTCCTGGAAAAACTCTTCTACAAACTGAAAAGACAACTCTTTGGATTGTATCTGTCTTAATGAAGTGAAAACAGATAAGTGAGTAATCCCACAAGTTTAATCATAGCCCCCCTATAATAAACAATGTTATCATTGATATTGTTATTACCAAACTTAGACTGCCTATACAAATGCTCAGAGGTGTGTGGGTATGGGGGTGGGGTGGGGGGGTTAATTAGTGGTTCCCAGGCAGCTGCTTTAATTAAAATGCCTCACCATCACATGTATTAAGCCCCTGCACATTTAAAAATGGCTGTGGGATGTTTTAGCTGAACCTCATTTGACAAGGTTTAGTTCAAGCACCCTGAGACCACTTTAAAATACATGGGGACTTAATACACGTGATACTGTGGTGATGCTGCAGAGTTCTAATTAGAACATGGGACAGACTCAATTAATTGATTAATTTAATTAGAACACCAATGAGCACATGTGTAGGCAGCCTGACCAGTCCTACAGTGGCCTCTGTATAAGCAAACCACTTACGCATTCATGCAGCATGGCTGAAGCCAGGTTCAGGACTCCATTTATTTTGAACAGTTTACCTTGCCTCGTCTCAGACTGTAATCTGCATTATTCTACCCTTGTCACTCTCCCCTCAGCCCCTACCTTCTTTCTCCCTTCTAAAGCAAAACAAGGACTGCCTACAGTATTGCCAGCTCCCATGATTTTTTTATGAGTATTGTAATATTTGATGAATTTTGCTTTAAGCCGTAGGCCCTGGAGTCACAGAAATATACTAGCTTTCATTTAAAAAACACAAGAGAGTCTCTAGCCTTCACAGTTGCACACACAATCTAGAAAATGCAAACCCTAAAGACACAAAAGTTAAAATCCAAAAATAGAGAACGCTAAATGTAAGCTTAAAATTTAATGATTCTTGAAGCTTGATTCAAGATTTTTAAGTGGTTGAGATTGACAATTCTGCATTTCTTCTCCACTGAGTGCATCTACACATTCATTAAATGCACAGTAGTTACTGCACATTTAGTTTAGTACTTGCTTAATGAAATACTAACTAAATTCACAGTAATTACAGTTACTGTACAGTAGCTCCAGTACACATTCTTTTGTAACGTTTACTGTGCAGTAGCCTAATAACACTGTGCAATAGCATATTAGCACAGTTTTTGACTGGAACGCTACTGCACGGTGTTATTAGGCTACTGTGCAGTAAGCATCTCATGTAAACGTGCCACTGTTTACTAAAATGTCCAGCCTAGTGTAGACTCTGAGAGCCCTGCTCACTCATCCCTGCACTCATTAGGCTGTGTACAAACATTTGGGGAAGTTAGATCAAGTTAAAAATAGCCTCTTGATCTAAGGTAAGTCAGAATGGTGGGCCTAACAGCAGGGTTGGGGGAATGGGGGCCAAGTAGACTCCAGAGGGATCAGGGATATATGGGGGGACTGGAAGAACAGATGGGTCCACAGGAGGGATTGGGGGGGCAAGCAGGATCCATGGGGGGATCGGGGACAGGCAGGGTCCATGGGGGTGGTTCAGGAATTGGGAGGCGCACGTGGGGTTCACAAAGGTGTTGGTGGGATGCAGGAGCATTTAGCAGAATCAGGGGGAGTTGTAGGGTCTGCAAGGAGGCTTCAGGAGATGAAGACCTCTCTCCACCACCCCCTAGGACCAGGAGCTATTTTTAGCTCCCTGACCTCCTCACCCTCCTACAAACAACCCCTCAGTGAAACTACACCCCCCATCTCTCCCACGCCTCCCCACACCAAAACTTACTTCCTCACATCCCAGCATCAGTGAATTCTGATAAAACTGGCACTGGGAGCAGCTTGCAGGATTGGAGGGTTGGTGGGATGAGGCGGGTGGGGGAGGGCTGGCTGGTCCAAGAACAGGGTTGTTCACTCAGGGGTGGGACAAGGTGTGAAGACTGAGGGAGAGACTAAAAATAGCTTGGTGGCAGGGAGGAGGTAGATAAAGTACAACCCTGGGGCTGGGGCCAATATCTGTGTTTTCCCAGCTCTGGGGCTGTGTGGGAACCATACAGAAGTTAGATCAGTCTAAAAATGACCAACCTGATCTGAGTTAGTCTACCTTGGAGGTAAGGTTAAGTTAGATCAGGTCCCCCTTTTTCTGATTGATCTAACCTTCCTGGAACTTCTGTACAGTTTGCACTTAGATGGACTTAACAAGGGATAAATACTGATAAGTGCAGGGTACTGCATCTAGGGAAAAAGGACCAGCAGCATACCTACAGGCTGGGGAACTTGCTTCTCATCAGCAGAGAGGCAGAAAAGGATCTTGGAGTCATTATAGACTCCAAGATGAACATGGGCTGCCAACGTGGGGATGCAGTCAGGAAGGCTAACCACACTGACATGCATCCACAGATGCATCACGAGCAGGTCCAAGGAGGTGATTCTCCCCCTCTATATGA
>NW_017729032.1:211054622-211055011 GCF_001723915.1 Gavialis gangeticus
TGTGAAGACTGAGGGAGAGACTAAAAATAGCTTGGTGGCAGGGAGGAGGTAGATAAAGTACAACCCTGGGGCTGGGGCCAATATCTGTGTTTTCCCAGCTCTGGGGCTGTGTGGGAACCATACAGAAGTTAGATCAGTCTAAAAATGACCAACCTGATCTGAGTTAGTCTACCTTGGAGGTAAGGTTAAGTTAGATCAGGTCCCCCTTTTTCTGATTGATCTAACCTTCCTGGAACTTCTGTACAGTTTGCACTTAGATGGACTTAACAAGGGATAAATACTGATAAGTGCAGGGTACTGCATCTAGGGAAAAAGGACCAGCAGCATACCTACAGGCTGGGGAACTTGCTTCTCATCAGCAGAGAGGCAGAAAAGGATCTTGGAGTCAT
>NW_017729032.1:211055022-211095063 GCF_001723915.1 Gavialis gangeticus
CATTGTCGGCCCATGTTCATCTTGGAGTCTATAATGACTAAGTTAGATCAGGTGGCCATTTTTCACATGAGCTAACCTCCTCCTATCCTCTCCAAATGTCTCTAAGCATCCTCTGTCACTAAATCCAGAAATAATATTATTGATCTCAAAGGAACAAGTAAGGTACTGCTTAGCATGAGTTAGGAGCTCCCTGCTGATGGGGCAGGGGGACATTTTCCTCACCCAGGCTCTGATGGCAGAGCCCACCATGGCAGCAGGCAGCTCCTGGGAGCAATATCCCAGCTCATGCCAAGAGATAGCTGTCTCCTGGCCCCATGCTCCCTGCCAGCCCCTGGGCTAGCACCCAGGGGGAACCTAAAGTTCTCCTTGATGCTGCAGGGGGCCAATGTAATGCCAGTGGGGCAGGACCAAACCGCTGCCATGAGCATCAAATCTGCTGCTACTTCCCTGCAGGTGTAAACTCGTGCCTGGTACTCCAGAGTTTGTTACTCTAGAGTTAGTTAACCCACCCCAGAGCATTTGCAGGTGTAGACGCTCCCACTTTGAAGTAAGTTAGGATTTAAAATAACAACAGGTCAACTCCTCTGTAGCAACTACTTGTGTGAGAAAATTCATCCCTTGCTGAAAGTGAGGCACACTTTCTCACATTTACCGCAGGTTAATAACATGCATATGGGCAGTTACTGCAGAGCAGGCAACACACTGTAAGTTTACACCCTGCCTTTCCTTGTGCTAAATTGTGTGTCTGGAATTTTGTTTCATTTTCTTCTGAAACTACCCCACAGTCAAGTGAAAATATTTTTAACCAAAAATTTAAAAAGAAGATTGCTCTTTTGAGATTTCCCCAGAGAAACATTTCAGTATTCTGCAACTATTAGTAGCTTGTCTATGGATACCAATAAAAACTATGGAAAGAAAATCTTTTACCAAATTAGCAACCATGGAAACTCTCCAGTGATAAATAGACACTGGTACAATAAAATTCTTCTGGTGAGAAGAGTATAGAGTCGCAACGAATGTACTTATTTCATCTAGGTGCTTATACTGGGAATGCTAAGCAAAAACCTTTAATCTCATGTGAAGCTGATTAGACTCCTATTGGCAATCCATTGAACGTTTTCCACTGCTATTGCACTATGCCAAGCTTGTGGCCAGTGCTTGGCTTCTCTCTGTACTCAGTCTGGAGACTTAACATTATAAACAAATACCTGTAGCTCAAGCACGTAGGCTTTGCACCAAGAAAAAGACATTCCACTTATTTCTTTCTCCTATTAATTTTAATAGAAAAGGTTAAGCTGTCAGGGAAGGTTGAACATAGACAGCTATTTTCACACTGTATGAAATCTCAGCACAAATGAATCCTTCCCCACTGTGGCAAAGACTTGGTATTACAATAATTTGCAGAAATCCTTCTGAGTTCTTTCCTGAAGAATATATAGGATTATTATGTCTCATAATTATGATCATCTTTCTCTAGACTCTCTGAGCCAGACAATGCTTAGCTTATATAACTCAGCACAGTTTCTATAAAGTCAGCTACATTATCCTGATTTATGGCAGCTGGAGTTTTTGCCCCATTCATTCTATTTTTTAACCTGATTCAGCCATTTGATCACTCATATTAGGACTTCTTTCATCTGCCCTGTCTTTTATGGAAAATACCCACAAATCCCCCTCTTGTACCACAAGCATCCAGGGAGGTTTCCCAGCATTTTCTGATCTGTACATTCCTTCTATTGTCTACATGTTTCTCCTTTGGATGTACTGGTATCTGAACAAAAGCCTAAAATGTCTCCCTATGCCTATCTATTTCTGAGGTGTACCTGAAAAACTGTTTTCTGTCAGATCCTACTTCCTTCTATCTTGATAGCCACTCCCAGCTCCCTTTTATCCAGGGACAGAGAATAGAAGTCATGCTTGCCACAAGAAGTCACTGTTCCCTTGCAGAATTCTAATGATCAATAACAGGAAGAAAAGATCAGTAGAGGAGCTCTCAACCTGGTCATGAACGATACATAAGAATAATCTTCCTGGCTCTCTGAAAGCTCTTGAGTCTGGCTGTGCACAGAAGTCTAACTGCCTGACTTGTTTTGTAAAAATATGCATTGTTATGTTTGCAGATTCTTGGGCATACATAAACTCAGAAGTGAAAAATCTGAGCTCTGGCCTTGCAAATATATCTTTACATAGAGAAGTTTGCTCCTGCTTAAAGTTACATGAAAGAAAGAGAGCTCCATGAAGCATCATTGACCATAGAACCAAAGAATTGGAAAGGACCTCAAAGATCAGCTTTATGCCCAGATGCAAGCTACACTGTTCCTAAAAGAGGTCTGTCATCATAGGAAACCTTGAAGGACTGAGAATTTTTAAAAAATCTACATTATGTAATAGGTATTTTATTTAGTCTGTTTCCATAGACATCACAGCTGGAGACCCTGACATCTGATGTAAAATGTTCACATAATTAATAGCTGTGGTTTCCCCAATTATAACAGCCCTAAAGCTCAGTTCACATAGTTGGAGTCATAAATGATCTATTTATTCCATTTGCAGAAGAAACTTAAGAATAGTAACTTTATAATCTGCTCTTGTGCTTCATAATCAATACCAAATACTAGCTGGATAATGAAACTTTGTGAATCTCTTCCTGTAACAAGGTGGATAATGAAACCTTGTGTAGCTCTTCCTGTAACAAGGCAAACAATCAAATCTTATATGCCAAAAGCTCACAGCAAACTCCTGAGAAATGTGGTACAAGTGTAATTACTCACAGTCATGCCTTCAGCTATTTTCTTGATTTACTTTTCAAGTTCAAAGTAAAATGAATTATGACAGCACTGCAAAATGAAAATATTAGCTTTTCTGCAGGAGCCAGTAATGCAAAACAGTCCTATGAGGCATTAGAGCAAGGTGGTATGGGAAATAGTCTTTCCAGAAAGTTTTCTCAGAGGAGTAAATAGTGAAGGAATAATCTTGGCAGGATAAAACTGCAGTTCCAAATCACTCATTCTCAGAGGCTAGGGACAGAAATTACACATAAACTAGTACAAGTGATCGGAAACCAGTTCAAATCTGTAACACAACAGGGACGCATCCACACATACAGGCACATGCACTTGCAGCAGCTCAAAGAGGAGTGGCACAAATTTGAGTCGGGGATTTTTGCCTTAGCGCACATGCCCAGACAAGCACTTTGGTGTGGGGCAAGTTGTGCCACTTGGGGCAAAATAACCTGGCCAGTTCCTCCCGGATCTGCAGCCAAGGGAGCTAGCCATGGAGGCAACACCCGGCCTGGCATGACACGCGGTTCCTGCGAGTGGCACTGGCCCCCAGGCGACAGTGTGATCAGCCCCAGTGCTCCCTGAAGTGGCATGGCCCCATGCAGCACCACAGCAAGCTGGGCTGGTCCCACTAGGAATGTCACAAGTGGCACCGGATCTGAGGCAATCAGTGCCTCACCGTACTGCACCACAGGGGTGCTGACAGCAGCAGGGCCTGAGTGCCCCACAGGTGCTGCTGCTGCAGGGGTGAGTTTCAACTCTGCGGGGGTGGAGATGGGACCCTGCAGGGAGGGGGCTGTGCGCCCTACAGGGGGACCCACTCCCCCTGACACCCCCCCACTCTGACACAGGAAACCCCTCCCCTGCAGTTCTCCTCAATCCCCCCAGTCCCTACTTATTGGGAACAGCTCCCAGGTCAGCCTTGAACACCCCATGCTAGGGCACCAGGGGGCACCATAGAGCTGCCAGAGCATCTCTGGAGGTCCAAGCCCCAGCTTGCCTCAGGACATGGTGGGGAACCATGCCCTGCACCACTTTTCTCCCCGCTGTTTTAAATTTTGAACCTGCTCTGCAAATATGCAGCATGGGGAACATATTTTCATTCTCAGGGTGTCTCTTGTGGCATCTCAGACTGGTTTGAGATGCCACAAGAGGCACACGTGCACTTGTCTGGGCACAGCCCAGAAGTTCAGTGCACATAAACCGCTTTCAAAATGGCTGAAACCAGTTTAAGATAAACCTGGATGGATGCAATATCAGACTTAACTGAATTAGGTTAAATCAGTTTACTGAACTTCTGTCCCAGATCCGCTTCAGATTCAAGTTAACTCACAGTTCCCCAGCATCCCAGGATGCTTTGCATCTCCCTCACAACCCCCACTGGCAGGATGGGCGGGCTAGTCTTGGCCTAAGCTGTCTGCTTCAGCCGAGCAGGGGGGTGTGCTCTAGCACCCCCTGGCTCCTAGCCTGAGCCACTCAAGAGTGTGGCTGCATTTCTGGAATCAAAAGTGATGGTATGTTCACTTGCTTATTTGTTCAATCTATGCAGCTTAAACTAACCTGCAAAGATTGAATCAATTCATCCTCTGGCTTTTTGGCTATCTATACTTAGCCAGAATGTCTGTTTCCTTCATCTACTATCAGTCTTCAAAGGAACTTAATAGGTTGGGTCAGAGTACATTGCTTTTCGAGGACCAAATTGCAGCACTTAGCAAAAGAATCAAAAGAAACTCAGGGTGCTGTCATCATACCTCATAGGAATTTCACAGGGGTCTTTTGCCTTAGGTATGGTTAACACTTTCCCAAGTCCCCCAATGCTTACAATACTATGCAAACAGAACAGACTTATGCCACCCTGACCCAACCTATTAAGCCAACCTGTGCCCTCTGCTAGCACAACCCATAGCTAAAGCAGATAAAAACAGAAGTGAAGAGCTCATGTTTTTCTGGTGTTATGGTTGCTGATGTCCACATGATGCATTGATGTTTCATCATCTGATGTAATGGGAGATAATATTATCTGAGAAAACTTCATAGCACCCCCTCCCCACACTGACGTGCAGGTGTGCGAACACTGGAAAAATCTAAGGATCAAGTCCTACTCCTAACAAGTGTCCCTCTCTCCCTGTCCCCCTCCGCCCTTCCACAAATAGGAGGGCAGAGGGAACTGGCAGGGTAATTCTGGCAGGGTAAGTCATATAATCTTCCCAGGCTAACCAGATCTTTGTGCCTTTCTCACCACAGAATCTCTGACCTGATACATCTTCATATCATCAGCCATTTGAAAATAAGAGGGAAGCTGAGGAAGTTGAGCTCTCTCAAGTCTAGGAAAGGAAATGGGAAGAACTGACCCAAATTTACCAAGCCAGTATATTTTTTTGGGATAAGCATGCAAAAATACAGCACTGATCAGCAGAAAATTGGGATGGTGGGAGCATGTCACAGGTAGCATGGGGTCCCAGCCCCCTACACCTTGAGGGCTGGATGTGGGGGCGTATATGCAGGGGGGCATACTTTGTGCAGCAACCAAAACCAGTCACACCTTACCCATCCCTGGCCCCCCAAATTGAGCATCCCACCCATGGCTCCCCAGATTGACCAAAACCAGGCCCATGCCACCCACCAAGTTGACTGTTTATTTCTTGATTTATTTTATGAATAAAAGGTACCAAGCATGACAGTTTCCATTCCAAAACTGCCCCCTGCTGTAATTTAGTAGTAAAAGGTTGGGAGGGTAAAATTGTTATGAGGTTCCTTCTAACATCTTTAACTTGTAATAGCACATTAATAGATTTTGAATGTTAAACCCATAACATGCAAAATAGTAATGGGAAGTATTGTGGTACATTGCAAGAGATAAAAAACACAAAGAATATATTTATCTAGACAAAGTCAAGAATGTGTACAGGCACCCTTTGTTTCTAGTTTAGCAGAGGATGTAGGTGTGCAGCATTCCCACATTGTGGGTGTGCGTTCCCACATTTTGCTCTTTGGTTTATCTCCTGTCCAGCATATATAATTTGCTGATAAGAAGATACCAAAACAAAGCCTGAGCCACTAATTCAGTAATATTCACTTGCTGCTTCTGTAATGTTAATGAATAATCTCTTGGCTTCATGGATATCAAAGTATAGGCTTCTGTGTTCATACAAGCTCAATAGCTTGCTGACAGGATGTCAAAGACTGGTCACTAGCAGAGCATTTTTAACTTGTAAGGCTCATTTCAAGGCATTAGTTTTTGTGCAGTCCCTGGTTCAATACTTTTTTATGTTAGATTTACATCAAGGGCCAGAGTTCTGTGAGGTCTCTAGCTTAGTAGCTTTAGCATGTCAAAGGAAAAGCCTCTATGATATTGGTTAGTGGTTAATACCTCTTGCTTGTTGGGCTGATGACAAGGACCAAATTTTTTGTGAGATTATTACCTTTGTACCACAACACCATCAATCTTACACGAAGAAACAATTTTATTTCAGGTCCCCTGAGCACAGAGACAGCAATTTTAACAGATTAGTATCCAGATTATATAAGAGACGAGTATAACTTACTTATCACATACATGTACCTGTTTTTAATGGCATATCACAATTAGACTTTAAAATTCCATGCATCAACACTAAAAGCTTAATTATCATTTTAAAGGAAGGAAATTCCTACCTAAAAAATTATGGTATAGATTTTCTATCTACTCAAAATGTAAAATGAGAGAGGGGAATGTATACATTGGTGTAACCCTTTATAACCCTTGAACTTGAGGTGATTAGTTTTGTGTGTAGATTAGTACATTGGTTTTGGTTTCCTCATCTTATATTAATAACTTAAATATTTAGGTAGTATTGTAGTGAATAACAGGCATTGGGGTGATGTTGTAGAGAGCAGATACTAAAACACAGATAGAAGGATTCTTTCCTTTTTTCATGTCCCAGTGACAAGGTATTTAGCAGAATTCACAGATTAACTGAAACCTGACAGGGCTGTGACTTGAACCTTTCTGCTGTGGCCTCAAGCTCTCAACCTCTGAGCTGTCAAGTGTGTGGGTTAGCACCCACACCACTGCAACCCACAGGTAGAAGAATACCTTGCAGAGAAAAAAAAAACACTCCCTTTCTGACCTCACAGTCCTGCTCAATGGAAATTTACAAAACACCTCCAGAAGATGGGCCTGAGAGCAAAAATTCATTAACTTACAGGACAAAAAGAACCAGACAATGACCCATTATAACCATGACCTATTCATGGCCCATTATAATCTACCTGATCCCTGCTCTCTCTCTTCATTCCACAGGTGATAATTACCCTCTTGAATGGTCTTGCTCTTCCCTGTATCAAGTTACCCTGAGGTTACAGTGTTTCTCCTGTCTACTAGCAACCTAATAACATCTCTTACAGCCTGTGTTTATTTACATATGGAGTTTTAACAAGCCTTTGTTCTATCCCCTATTTAGCTCTGCTGTGTCTGCTTTGTTCTCAGAGCTCTGAGGAAGGGTACAGGGATACCCCAAAGCTTGTCTGTGTCCCTCTCAATTATACAGCTAGCCAAATGAAACAATATAACTGAGAAAAATCCTCGC
This sequence comes from Gavialis gangeticus, assembly GCF_001723915.1. NCBI lineage: Eukaryota > Metazoa > Chordata > Crocodylia > Gavialidae > Gavialis > Gavialis gangeticus. The sequence goes on from NW_017729032.1 coordinate 211,062,371, forward strand.
CCCTCATCTGTTTAGGGACTTTCAAACTTCCTAAAGTTTGACTAGGAAAACCAGTTCTACCTGTGACTGGGTTTTGTGGAAGGGTTTTGTTTTTTCTCTTTTGTAGTGCTTCTGATGAACTCTAAAAGAAGTACATGCCTGCATGGTGCAAGATATATAAAGAATCATGTCCTAAACTTGAAGATCAAATCCAAGAACCCGTAATTCTAATATAATTGTGAATTCTCAGTGTGCAGGAAAATAAAGACTGTGATTAGTGAGCTGATTAAATGTACAACTATTTTTATCTGAACAGCACCCACCAACCCCACACTATCACTAGAAACAAGAAGGACAAAATCAGCATCTTTCTATTAAACTGTAAATTATTATTGGATTTAAAATAGATTACTTTATTAGTCAGATTCTTTTTTGCCCCTCAGATTGACCTTTATTTTTGGAAGGTGGTGTTCTTATCTTAATGTGAAAAATTAATTCTGGTGTACAAAAAGATGGCTGTTCTTTTATGAGTTTAAAAATGTTATTTTAGCTTGAAGCTTTCGAAATGTCTGATTAATCTTTTTTTCCAGGTGTAATGATGTGAAAGAGCAGCAATATTATTTCTGACGCAAGATAAACAAAGTGGCATAAAATTACGTATACCAGGGTAAAACATAATGAGACAGAAAAGAAAAGCCATATAATTCAGTTTACAATATTATATCTTAAACTAATGCATAACCAGCTAAAGACATATTGATTTTCATCAATAATATAGGGACAAATATTGGAGTTTGTAAATGTTAATGCTGGTTAATTTTTTTTTAACCTAAGAAATGTTGCTACAATTATACACTCTTAAATGGCTTAAAATGTGAGCTTAATGTATATGTAGCAGGTATCCAGGTTGTAGAGGAAAAGGCAATCAGGACTCATAGTAGAGATGATATCTTTTATTAGACCAAAAAGATTTTTGAAAAAAAAAAAAATTCTTTAATTGCAAGCTTTCAAACACAAACACCCTTCATCAGGCATTGGAGAAAAGATTGTAAAAATTCTCCTGGGTAGAAATGAAAGTTCATAATTCACAGGATTTCACAGAGGAGTCAACAGATGGAAAACTCCTCTGGGCAGTTAGTTCATAACTGGTATGAAGCCTCTCACCTCCTGTAAGGAACTGTGATGATGCAAATTACCTTGAAACAAAGGCAGGAGCAGGATCTCAGGTTTCAGGTGGTCACTATACATATACATAATGTATATGTATGAGTGTTTTAATAGGATCTTCAAAGGATTGGCAGAGTAAAGTTACATGCATAATTCAAACACATAGGGATTACAAATAAATATATAATAAATATTTAATAAATAAAATAAATAAATGAATAAATAAATAGGGATTACACTTCATGACGCGCTGACAGCATAAAACATATACGTGTTAACAGCCAGCTGAAACTTTTAATCTTATCATATTTTACTAGCTAACATCACATCAGTACCTGAATAGAACTCCTTCCTACCAAGGCCTCACCCATCAGGTACTAGGCCAGAGGTTGGCAACCCCCAGCAAGCGTGCCAAGCATGACATGTGAGCCCATTTTTCTTGGCACGCCACAGCCAGCCCTGGCTCTGGGTAGCTGTTGGAGCCCGGGCTGCTCCCAGCAGGGCTTGCAGCATCCCAGCTGCCTGCTGGGAGCAGCCTGGGCTCTGTGGCTGGCAGCAGCTACCCAGAGCCAGGGCTGGCTGCAGTTGGGAGGCCCCAAACAGCTGTGCCAAGCTCCAGAGCCCCAGCATTAGCTCCGTACTGGCACGTGCACCCACGCGTTGGAGTGGGCAGTGGGGGAGGTGCCTGAGGCAGCGCAACCCCAGTCTCTCCCAGCACAGAAGTGATGGTAGAGCTCTGGAGCCTGGCATAGCTGTTTGTAGCCACCCTGGGCTCTGGGCAGTTGCAGCAAGCAGTGGGCAGGCTGCAAACAGCTGCAGCGGGCTCCACAGCTCCAGCATCAGCTCCATACTGGCAGAGACTGTGCGCGCACCTTGGGGCAGATAGCAGGGCAGTGCAGCCCACCCCAAGGTGCCCATGCAGCTGCCACCAGCATGGAGCTGTGGAGCCCGGCACAGCTGTTTGCAGCCTGCCCACTGCTTGCTGCAGCTGCCCAGAGCCTAGGGTGGCTACAAACAGCTGCACTGGGCTCTGGAGCTCTGCCATCACCTCTGTGCTGGGAGCGGGGGAGACACCAGGGTTGCACTGCCTCAGGCCCCTCCCCGACCACCCACTCTGATGCGCAGGTGCATGCACTGGTACAGAGCTGATGCTGGGCCTCTGGAGCCTGGCGCAGCTGTTTGCATTCTCCCAGCTGCAGCCGGCTCTGGTAGCTGCTGCCAGCCACAGAGCCCAGGCTGGGGGGCACAGGGCAGCAGGGCTAGGGGGCAGGGGCTTTGGGTGGGGGACAAGGGGCACATGCAGGGCATCCTGCCATGTACCCCCGCCCCCATTTTGTTTTTCTGGCATGCTGGCACTCCAGCACCTTCCAAGGTAGGCATTGTGGGGGTTTTCGGCACTCTGACCAAAAAACCTTGCCTACCCCTGTACTGGGCCTTGCTCAGGATAAACCATAACACAAATGTCTTTCTGACTATATGTAATCCGTTCAAGGTGCCATGACACTTTTACCTTTACATTTCAAAGTCCTGATCAAGTTCTAAGAATTTTTATGGTCCCTTCTTACATTTCCTCCACAGTTTCAAACTTCTTCAATTCTTGCTACTTCCTTCACTGCTTTACAAGTGTTGTTATTCATCATTGCACAACTACTTCAGAAGTCCAAGCATTTCAGTAATGTGTGAAGTGACCTTGCCTTTCATTCTTAGTCAACTGGTCCATTAATATGTTAAATATCCATTCTATTAAGCTAGTGCCTAGAAGCTCTGGTCATGGACCAGGCCCCAGTGTGCTAGGTGCTGTGCAAACACAGAGCAAGTATTTGCCCCAAAGAGTTCACAGTGGGTACATCTACACATGCAGTTAGCGCAATGTTACAAACTCTGGCCCTGTACGTGCAGGAGTTTATTACTCCTGGGCTCAGGATTTATGTGTGCCCAGGACCACAACACATTGACCTGGGACGGCACAGACCTGGCTGGCAGGAGGCCTGGGGGTTCAGCCTGCAAGCTTGGAGCTGCTCTACCCCAGCTCAAAGGAGTCGACTGAGGCATGAAGGTGCTGTAGAGGGGCTATAGAGGGCTTAAAGGCTATAGAGGGCTATAGAGGGGCTATACAGAGCTTGACTGGAGCATGCTAGCTAGCAGGCAGCCCCTCACTGTAGCACCCTTGTGCCCCAGCCTGCCCTTGTCACCATCTACACATGCATTGTAATGCTCTAAATGATTTTGCCGTAAGTTAGCACTTCTCCAGGACAGTACTATCCTACAGAGGAGTTAATTAGTTTACTGCAGCCTAATTGTGTAGACGGTGTGTGGACGGTGATGCTTTACTGCAAAGAATATTAGTCAAATCTGCTGTGAAATGCACATGTAGATGCCCCCAGTCTTAATAAAGTACAGTAAGTGTCTTCAGAACAAGGCTTAAAAGTAAAACCTTAGCCTTTCCTCAAAATTAGAGTACAGTATTCTTCAGAAGATTGTGAAGCACTCATAAATTGATTAAAATGACTTGCCACAAATTTTAAATTATAACATGACCAATAGCACTTAACATTTTTGCATAAATAAATCTAAAGAAGTGTGCTCATTTGGAGGTGTGATACAGCTTCCGCTGTGTTCTGTAACTCTCACATTTTCCATGAATGCCACTTTTTTGCCTCAGCATTCAGAAGAGTAATGTATTTAATTAATCTTCAGAGAAAAGCATGAGGTACCATAGTGGAACAGCGAAAAGGGAATGTATGTAAAACAAACAAAAAAAAAAAGATACAAGAAAGAAGATACATGCTAAAGCAGGAAGCTTTTCACTCACAAAAATAAGGGGAGTCAGTCAGAAGGGCTCAAAAATGAAGTCAGAGTATAGTTCTGTACACACACAAGAGCAGAATCCTATGCCATTCCAGCTTTAAAACTGAAAACACGGAAACTTTCAGGGCATCGTTCTGTATAAGAATCATATTGTTGACAGCTAATGAAAAGTTAATTTGACTTTTCCACATAACCTACATGACTCTCAGACACAAACACAAGTAACACTCACAGTAAAATTATATTTTTTCTATTAGTAAAACCTATCAATATGTGCTGATTCCGATGCAATTAAATAATTAGCATCTGGTCATCAATGGACAGTACCATGTCATTTGCAGCTGTGGCAGGGAGTTATTTCAGAACTTCTACATTTTGTATGATGATCCAGTGTGACATTAAGAAACAGTCCCTAAATAAGATTACTTGCTTAAATAATAATAAGAGCATAAGAAAACTAATCTGAATCTTTTCAAATTAGCACAGCTTGATTTTGCTGATCTAAATATAAATTCTGGGGCTAAGTACACATAGTCAAAAAACCTGAGGCTAAATCAATTAAATCTTTGCAGGTTAGTCTAAACTGCATAGATTGAACTGATTAGCAAGTGAACAGACATTCACTTCGGATTCCAGAATGTAAATGCAGCCACATGGCAGCAGTGACCCAGGCCAGAAGCTGGAGGGCACTAGAGACACCTCCCTGCTCAACTGGAACAGACAGCTTGGGCCAAGGCTATCCCACCCACTCTACAAGGGGGGCTTTGCAGGAGAGGAACAAAGTATCCTGAGATGCTGGGGGACTGTGAGTTAACTCGAATGTGAAGGAGATCTGGGACAGAAGTTCAATAAACTGATTTACCCTAAACCAGTTAAGTCTGATACTACATCCAGCCAGGTTTATCTTATAACAGTTTTGGCCATTTTGAAAGTGGTTTATGTGCACTGAACTTCTTTTGTGTTACAGATTTGAACCAGTTTCCTATCACTTATACTGGTTTATATGTAATTTCTGTCCCTAGCCTGTGCACCAGATCCTATTCCACATATTGGATATCTAAGTGGACTTAAAATTCCTAAATGTTCAAGTCCCTGAAAAGCTATTAATGCATCTACTTTTGAACCACACCATCATCTGGCCTTTAACATAGTCACAAAAAAGCAGTGAGGAGGAGATGGATCTACCTACTTATTATATTAGCAGTTTTTCATGGGAGCAGGGTAGAATAGAATTGAATTAAAAATGCATACATCCATTTACATGCCTAACAGTTAAAAAGAAACTGGTTCTACAAGTTTAAGCTCAGACACTGCAAAGCTGATGGTGATGCCATAGTCATTATGGCACCATACCCACCTAGAGGCCTAATGTTCAAAAAGATGCTTTCTACAGATCAATTGGCAAAAAAAGGCAACCATGTCCCACCAAGAGAACCCTTGGAATATGTATTCTGTTGCATTACCAGCAATATGATACTAGTTGTTACTAAACATCAGTGTCATTGGAGCCCAAATTCCATTATGCACAAATCGTGCTGGATCAGCACTAACTTGGTTCAGTCACTATCTGGCCGAGGTCCCAGAATGCCACATATCGATTGATTTATTTCTACTTTGCAGTGAAGAAGGGGTCCTTCTTTAGAATGAAGCATTTCAAGAAGGTTATTTATGTCTCCAAGAATAGCATTTATTTCATTAGGATACAGGCTGTTTGCTCCTTTAACTCCTTTGAAAATTGTCATTCTAAAGATTCTCCTAACCTAGAGCAAAATAGTTGTCTGCCTTGAGAGAGTTCTATATAATTATTTTCTTACCCATTATTTGTTTTAGTCATTATTTGAACAGATTCATCAGCCTTACATTGTCCCAGTTTTAATATAACTATAACTGCATTGAATACTTCAAAACCGTCTCACATTTTTGCTTTTTTCTACAGGGATGTTATTACTTAGTTTTTCTGAAGAACACATAACTTATTTTAGGAGACCTACACATAATAGCATCACAACTAAATTAAGAAGGTAAAGCAAAGGTGTCCTGTCCCAGCATAGTACTGAAAGAAGATGAAATGGAAGTGAGTGCTGGAGGGTATTGTGAGCGCATTCCAGGTGTGGAAAACTCTACCATTAAGAGGCTGTCACAAGAACCATTTGGAACCAGCTGTGGTTAAACAGAACTTCATGCTGCACAATACTGATCAGTCAGAAGTCAAACAGTGAATGAGGTGGCCATCCAAATTACTTCGTGGCTCTGAGTGATTGCTGAATAACGCTATGGAAATTCATGTGGGCAATCATATGTGCCATTGAATTTAAAATTCCTTTTATTTAAATAAATCAATCAATGATTATGAAAGTAAATGCTTATTCATATCAATTAATATGAAATATTATGTTATACTAACAAAATTAAAAGTATAACATCCCAATGTGTTGCAGAAAAGAATATAAAAAGGAACACTGACCCATCAATGCAATTATTCAAAACAATTTGTAGGGGTAAAAGAACAACTCAGCTTCTATAGAGAGTCAAGATGAAACTCTAGTGAGGTTTTCAATAATGGTGTCGATTCTGTGGGTGGCTTTTCTGAGGTTCCACTTTCCATTCCCTTGGGGGTTGGTGGCATAGGTCTAATGCATTTTTTTGTAGCTGAGCAATTCTTTTATATTTATCTATGAATATTTAGTATCTGCACATGCACACACTTGTGCATGTGTGTGTAGGACACAAGTTGAGTATTTATGCAAAAAGATCCATTTCAAATTTCTTAGCACAGCTCAACAATATTTCTCAAATTTCTACAGCAAGGAATTCAAATTAATCCCAAAATGAGTAATATGAAATACTGTGAACAAGTAACAAAGTAACATTGTTGTAGGAACTACAATTGAATGTAATAGCTACTATAAACATACTTCTCACCTTCTCATATACTGAAAGATGGAGAAAGCATCCATCACTTGACTGCTGTTCTTGGTATGATAAGAAAGTGGAAACAAACGTTCATCTTTCTGATGCAACCACAGCACATTCCACAAGCTCAAAGTAGGTGTGCTGGACACTGGAACACTGACAAGTAGGGGTGTGCCAAGCGGGTCCTATTTGATTCAGATTCCGCCCAAATCAGGGACAGTGATTCGATTCGTTGATTCGGATCACTGTCCCAGATTTGATTCAGCTGAATCCGAATCTGAAGATTTGATGCCCATCCCCCCCCCCCGGCTCAGAGATCAGCCATGGGAGGAGCCCAGGTGGCCCCCCAGACCCAGGAGGCACCAGTCACTAAGCCGGGGAGATGCTGGGGGGAGGAGCCCTGCATGCTCCCCGGCTGACCCGGGAGAGGACCAGAAGCACTTCTGCTCCACTTCCAGGTCTGCTGCCAAGCGCACTGCCCCTCCCCCCCATGCTTCCATGGGACACTTCATGTGCCCCAGCATCACAGCACTCATGAGCCGCCTGCTGCCTAGAGGTATGTAGAAAAAACATTTAAAGCTGTGTCTATGTCTGAATTGCTGAATCTTTCCGAATCTCTCCGAATCGATTCGGAGAGACTAAGGGGCCTCTGCTTTGATTTGGATTCAGAGATTTAGCCACTGAATCAGGCCGAATCTCCACCAAATCAAATCAGGGACTGAAGCTTCACACGGCCCTACTGACAAGAACCTTTTTAAAGGTGCAGCAAACGGTGCTTCTCACCATGGTCCTGATACGTACACGGAATCAATGGAAAATTCTTCATGGTCTTTTCTTGAGTCCCCATATTGAGCAAGTATCCCTAGCATTAGTGCCTAAGTAGTGAATACTTTCTGTCTCCCTACTGGAGCTCATAGATTTTCCTGTGCTCTGCATGACTGCCCATTATTTTTTCAGTGACTATTGGCAGCTGTTCATTATATGACAATTGCAGGTTTCATATGAATCCATGGAACTATTAGCTTTAAAAAGTAATAAACTTATCAATGTGTAGTTAATCGCTGGTAATTTTTTACAGATGACACACAAATCTTTTTTACATTAAAAATAAGGTCAAGAAAGAAATATTATTAGTGGACATAAGACAGAATATGTGAAAAGTGTTATTCTTTCACACAAAATATCTAGTGGGGGTTAAGCGGATGAAAACATGCTTTTTTTCTCTATTGTGAGCCACAATTTCTCTTTCAACTGGCATGTTGTGGGATACAACAAAGAATACATTAAGGCAAAAGGTAAATTTCATCCCATTGAAGTAGCTGAGAACACCTACTGGCACACAGGAAAATTCCTTGTTTAGCACCAGGGAAAAACAACGACAATTAATATAGCCTCTAAAACAATTAGGACATGGGAAAAAAAGGGCAAGGTGTCCTTCTTAGCTGCTGGTTCATTACTTACAGAGAGTTGCTACATTGTTGGGCAGAAGCCTGGAATTCTAACAAGTCAATACCAGAGCTCTGTGGGATTTCTCTTTCCTGCCTTGTGTTTCTGTATTTATTGAGTGAAGGCTGATGGTATAGGGTAATACAATTTTCCAAGCCTTTTTTAAGTAGCAGAGATTAATGAGCAAGGTCAGGCACCAAAGGCACTAGACAGCACTTCAAACATTTCTCTTTTCCATCTAATGAAAAACAGAATTCCAACTTTTCTGAGAACCAGGCATGGAACAGCATTTTCTTCTATTGAATTCAATGCTAATTGTGAGAGTTTTTTCAACAGAATAAAGTTGTATGTCTTAATAAGTACTTAGCTAAAGTACATAAAATTATATTGGTTCAGGTGCGTGGTAAGGAGAAAGGTTGGTCTGCCTTTGCACAGTTCATATAATGACCAATGAGGATATAATAACTCAGAGGATGATAGTATTTTAAAGGTACAATGATTTTCTGATCTCCTCATATAATAGGGTCATGCTGACCCAACGTAGAATTTGCCTTTGAGACACAGGCTAACCCTTGCAGTATGTATGTGCAAATAAATAGCATTAAGATTGTGATTATGACCATTTGTCACATGGAAAAAGATTAATTTGCTTTAGAGATCATGTCCATGTATTGTCCCACCTGCAAACCCCTCTACCTTGTGTAGTACCCAACAAGAAGAATGTGCAGTGATGTTACACAGGCAGAACAATACCATTCAGTTCTGCTGACTTCTTAGCAGATGCCTACAGAGCATGTCTGGTGATGGGTGTTCAACACTTTAAAGCTTTTATTTTTGTACAAAACAAAAGTGTGTTTTTCATTCCATCCCCAAAATGGAATTTAGCTTGGAACTCAAAAAAAAAATCAACCTTCGGGGAAAAAAACACTATGAGATGTGAAGAGTTAGCAAGTGTAAAGCTTACGAAGATTCAACTACGAAAATGTTTCTTAGAAAAAATCTATTCTTTGTATTACATTCTTGTGCATTCACAAAATTTCCCTGGGTACATCTACATGAGCTATTAATGAGGCTCAGTAAACTCTGGCACAGTTCATGCTGGAGTCAGTTGCTCCCAGGCACTGCATCTTCACAGTGACCGCAGCAATTTGAGCCAGCGCAAAGCAGCATCAGGCTCACAGCAGGCTCAGGAGGTCAGCTAGGCTCTAGGTGACAGCATCAGGCATCAGAGGGGCTGACTAGGGTATGAGAGTGCTGAAACTGTGGAGCTATGTGGCTGACCCTCCCCTCCCCCTGATCCTGCTTCCAGCCTGGGGCTGCTCCACCCTGGCTCAAACTGCTGCAGTTCGGGTCACCATCCACACTTGTTTCTGTGCATTTCTGCACAATAAATTACTCTTGCATAGGATAGTACTTGTCCTGAACAGTATGATGCCACATCAGAGTTAATTAATTTACTGCACCTTAATATGGGCACGCATGTAGATGGTGACACTTTACTGTGGAACTAATTAGTCAACTCCACAGTAAAGCACATGTGTAGATGCACCCGCTATGTTTCAAAAGGAAAGGAATTGGTCTATTTTTCAGGTAAACTATGCTTGCAATGAAAAATATGTAAGAGGTTTCGATACTGTAATATGAAGATAATGAGAAGAAAAGCAGGATTGTGAGTCAATCCAGTTTTCTTTTTACTGAGTTTTAATTTGATTCCTCTTAAAACTGTCAACTAAAATGTTTTATCAGGAAAGTGTCGACATTGATTTAACAAAATACTTTTTTTTGCAATTAGAAGTTATTAAACCCACTGTCAGTTAGCCTAATTGATATGAACATCTAATGGAGTCCAGGGAATACAGGTTCCCCTCCCCCCAGCTAATCTATATATTTATTTCACAAAAATAGATGAAAAGAATGTACAAGTTGAAAAGTCAAGCACTCAAAAGTTAGGAAGTGTTAAATTATTCTGTCTCATAATACAAATGCATGTGACAACTAAATAAAGGTTACACTGGTAATTCCCAACTTTAATCTGCTTGACTTTGCCATCTTCACATTCATTTAACATAGTGTGTGTAATTTCCTAGGGTATTTTTTATATTTTCTTTTTAAAAAGCAAATGCAAAATATAGAAATTTTAGCACATAGTATTGTGTTGACAATCACATGATTCATCTGCCAGTTTAAAACTGTTAGATACACCACAGACCTCTGCCACTTGAGCTAACAGAGAAACTGATAGCAGTATCCCTGTGGTATGCTCTTTTTAGATCAGCACGAGAGAAGGAAGTCACACATTTTACCAGTAGGTTTTACTGATTCTTGCTGAGAGCAAAAGAATGGTAAGATTCATGAATTCTGGGTTCCATCCCTGGCTGTAGTGGACACATAGGTGCACACCCTTCTACTTGTACACCCTCATAGGTGTACACCCTTCTACTTGTACTCCCTAAATTTGAACTCTTCTGCTCTATCTTTTACAAAATGACAGTATCCTCATTTTGTTTCTTCTGAATTCCAACTCCTTGTCCTATTTCTAGTCTCCCACTCTGAGCTCTATGTCCAAAGCCCAGTCTTCTCTACCCCAGACTCCAAGTCTCCTCCTCTCTGTCTCCTTAACAAGCCCCCACTTTGGAGATCCCCCAACCAAGACCTACATCCACCCTCCTCTGGCTTTTTGTCCAAGTCTTTTTGCCAAGCTAGTCCTACTGGTGTTTTCTTCTTCAACATATGAATTCCTTCTCACACCTGTTTCCACTCCTTTTATCAACCACCCTGCTGGGTTCCAGTCCCTTAGCTCATCTACTTTCCTACCCACCCTCCCTCCAGCTCCTCATCCAATCACAGCATTCCACAGCTGGGCCACGACAACAGACTCCTAGTGGCCCCCATTCTCCTCATCATCTTACAGTTCAGTTTTCTATTCTGTATTTCTAGCTGGAATCTCTTTGCACAAAAAGTATGACTCTCCCCGCCATGCTGCACTTTCCTGTCCAAGCCCCTACCTTTCACAGCTACCAGTCATACTGTATTTACTCAGCTAGAAGATGACCCCAATTATAAGATGACCCTGCCCGATATTTAGATTTTATGTATGGACAATGTATATATTTGTTATAATTCTGCAAGTATAGAATCTAGTTATCAGAGGTTTGCCTTGAATTTGTCCCTCTCCCACTGCTACAGCAGGGAAAATAAATGTGGAGGGTCTGGTAGCCCCCTTGGTCTCTTCCTCCCCCAACCTGTTCCCTCTGCAGCCTCTTCCCCCACTTCCTTTACTATCAGACCCTGATTTCCCTGAACACATGAAAGTAAGGAGCAAATTTGACCTTGAAACTAAACAAAGCTGTAGTAATTTGCATAATTTGCATAGATTTAGTTCATCCAGGATTAATGTGTGTTACTTGTGTTGAAACTTCTGCAAGATTTAGCACAGGTATTCCATAAACACACTTTTAGACAGTATTTTGGCATCTACTTATATATAGTACAAACTCTGCATGATATAAATCCAAAACCAAAGGACTCATAATTTGCCTTATATGTAATTGGGCTGGGCCCCACCAAGTCAACAGGATTTCAAGCCATGGTGACCGTACTGTTCAGCACTGTTCAGTATGTGTGCATACTCCAGATACCCCCAAAAAGGATCCAAGTAGAACTGGGTGTTTTTGTCATGAGTCCCAGGATGCTCCAAAAATGTATATGCAGATGAGGGGCAGGGCAACCTGGTCCTGCTTCGCTTCATGGAGGGTGGACCCACACTAATTGTATGTAACAGGCTGAGAGATGGGGCAACAGAGGGATTCTGAGTGAACTGTTTGGGGCTCTGTTTGCTGCTGTTTTGCCAGATAGTTAAGGCTGGTGATGAAACAGGAATCATTGGTAATGGGAGAGGAAGGTACAGCTCAGCTGTGTGACTGCAGAGGTAGTAAAAACGTATTCAGCGTAGTGGCTCACCATTATTTGAAAAAGAGGCAGCAGTGAAGGGAACTGCACTCAATGGGCACTACTCTATGTTTTAGTCCCATGGGTTGCACTAATCTATAGCTGTGGTAGGTTGTCATCAGTATATGTCCAATATGGGCCATATGTTTTAGTCATGAACAGTGCTGGCTGCATTTAGTCAACTTCATAGTTGGCTTCCATTACTGAGAACATGCTGCTTTTGACAGGATTTAGAATGGATTTAGTAAAGTTTTCTTGTAAGAAAATGTAGGATGAATGGTGTTCTCCCCCCATGCTGATTACATTAAAAAACAAACTTAGCTTGCATTCAAGCAAATACAGTAGTTTCTCTCTTCCTAGATGCTTTTTAATCCCAGACCCACCAGACTCCTTGACCCGACCTATCCCTTTCTCTTCCCCTGGTCTCACTCAGGATTCACACATAATGCATACCTCTTTCACAGTGTCTGGGTGCCAACTGGTGACCCAATCAGAATATAGCAGAAACAGTCTCCCTGCTCCTAGCATCAGCTTCTGGTTCAGTAACTGCCTGGAGCAGCTGGGACCTGCAATTACAACTTCAAGTGTTTCAACCATGATCAGTAGCTCTGTGGGGATGGTGCTGGGGTGATCTGCTTAACACTAGTAATTGTGAGAAGCTTGTTTCTGCTCAGTGATGCAGAACCTTCGGCATTTTAGCTGCTAATGTCTAAAGAGCTAAATTCGGTTTCACTTCCCCTTACTTATGTGCAGCTGCTGGCAAAGTCCTAACTTTCAGGACCGAGATCATGGGGGCATGCTACCTTGCTTGTATAGCTTAATGATTCTTCTATTTTCAATTAGGAGCTAGTGCATAGCATGTACATCCAGAAATATTATGTCACCTTGCAGAACCACACAGCTTTCCCGCTCATTTCAGTGAACAGCATTTACAGGCCTCTAGAAAGAGATCCTGTTGCCCAGGAGGTATATGGATTGCCATTCATTCAAATTGGGAATTTTACCTTTGCTAACATGTCTCCAGATGCTTGGAATTTTATTTCCTACTGACCACATAAGGTACATGTATCTTAACAGGGTTTCTGCCCTTGGCTTTCCATACAGCTAAACATTTATATGGATGCAAGCTGCTCTTGTTTCTCCTCCATAAATAATCTAGTAGTTGGAGCATTTTCATGGTGCATGGGCAATTAGGATTGTAGAACTCCCTCTTCCTCCTTCCTCCCCTCCCCGCCCCGCCTCAGGTTTTTCATCTCATCATTCCTGTAATGATCACCACATTCAATAAACACAGGCATATGCAAATGAGAAAAACTAAACCAGGAATTTTATTGTGGGGCAGTAAGCAACCACGGCAGGCCCTTGGTCTCTCTTTAACTAACTCACTGCTCCATGACTGAAAGCCTGTCTCCCAATTCTCAGCTCCCTCAGTCTCCTGCTAGGGTACATTTCTAATATTATAACTTCTATCGCTACACTTCATATGTCCCATCAGAGTGACCTAACAAGCTGTGAGGCAGATAGATATAGCTATGCACATTTTCTACCACCTTACCCATGAAACTGGTCCACTTGGCAATTAAGAGAAAAAGAGTTATGAGGCCAAAAGGAAAGCAACCAAGAAGGAGGCTAGCTCTGTGGCCCAGGGAGGAAGGCCATGCCTTGCTAGGGAGGGAATCTAGATCCTGTTCCCAAGGCTGTTCATGCATTAACCCAATGACTCCTTAATGCAAAATGAATTGTGTACATTGATGTACACCTTGCATAAAGCCACCCTATGTCATGGCACTATTGTGGGTTGTATTTTAGGAACAGGGGTAGAATGTGGCCCAATGAGTTGCATCAACACAAATGGGACAGAGAAGACTCTGACCTACAGTACAGGATTATCTGAAAATAAATTGATCAGTCTTTAGTATGGCTACTCCCCCACTTGCACATGGTCTGGATGTGCAATGAAGGTATCACAGGAGAAGCATAATCTCAGTGATCATCCACAAAATGGGGTATACACCAACAACAGAGGGCTGGAAGATACTGTATGCAAGCTTTCTTTTTCTGAAACAAAAGATGCCTTTGAGTTTGCTACTACCAATTCACCAGGCTTTTTTTTCCCCTGCATGAAGAAGTAATGAAGCCTGCCAATAGAAGGCTTTCCAGTGCTACAGTGTGGGCTGCTGTTCCAGCCCCATGAGGAAGTAGTTTCAAGATGTGGAGCACCACATGAAATGACCCCCAGTGCTGTTTATGAACCTCTCTCAGTTACTTGAGGCTCCCTCCCCAGTTCTACCAGAATAGCATCTAGCTTCTTTATCTAGAGTAAGGTTCCTTCTTTCTTATTCTCTGGCCCCACGATGCCTTCCCTGAGATCCCCTAGTTTCAACAAAAGTGTGTTCTCAGTCTTGCCTGGCCTGTGTCATTAGGATGCTGTCATGGGATGTGATGATTCAAAACCACCTTGGGGAAGGTGGGCCTACATCCTAGGTCTCAGATCCTTCCTATTCTAGGCTTTTCTCTAGGCTTCCAGGCAAATGTTAACCAACATAATTTTGGTTTCAGTTTATTGTCAGTTGCTAGTTATGAGTTTTGTTTGTCTACAGTTTCAGGGGTATATGATACATTTCTAAGTGTTCACGATAAAGCTGATTCACAATAAATGTAAATGGATTTAGACACTTTCGAGACAGTACTAAATGATTTCTGAGAACTCACATTAGGGTCACATCATCACATAAGGCAAAACAGTAGTGACTATTATCTGGATTACCTTTTGTGACTTCTCTGTTCCTGTGAATTTCATGCTTGCTTTTGGCCTCTCTCAGCACTGCCCTCTCCTCCCTCCCCTTGTTCCTGCTCCTTTCTGCCTTTTGTATTCAAATTTTTCTCTCCTTCTTATACACTGCTTTGTGCGTGTCCTTTCACAGCTTCTTAAGTTAGCTTCAGCTCACAAAAGTTTGTGATATATGCTTGTATCTACTTTGGTTGGTCTGTAAAGTGCAAATCTACCCTACCTTCTATTTGACTTTCACCTAACACAGCTAACTACATCTCTCTGCTCATTTAGGTACATGTAGTCGCTCATACCTCCCCCTTGTTCCAGGTGCATTGCTGCCTGTGTTCCCTCTGTCTTAGCCAGCCTTTCTCCTCTGTTGTCCCTGCCACATGATGATTTTACTCACTGTGCAGGTAGCTGGAGAGCAGCAGCAGACAGCTGACAGAGTTGACTGCTCTCAGGGGTGTGGCTTTTAGCCTGTCTGGTTTCTCCTTAAAAGGCCCTGTCCCTTCTTCCCTGTAATGGGGATTGAAGGGGCCCTGCTACAACACATAAACACAATTCAGCCATTACCTAAAACAAAGTAAAATGCTGTTGGGAGACTTACTATAGATGACACATAGTGAAAGAGAATTCCAACCTAGTTTTCTACTGAGCACATGCAGACTGAGATTGTTCAAAGGCTTGTCAATTTGGGGAACATTTTAATGTGCAAAATCACTAAGACTATATCCCACCTGTCAACTCTCAAGTTTCTATTCCAAAGCAAAGGGGCACCAGAGTGGTTCAAAGAGAATTTGTTTTGCTATCGCTAAACACTACATTTTTACTACATTTCTTTGGTTGCAGAAATAGCAGGACCACTTTGGCTAAAACCACCCAGAAAATTCCAGCCTGAGACAGGCAATCCACTGGAATTTCAGCCCAGATGATTCAGGTCGGGCAGAATTAAAATGTCATCCTAGTTAGTGTCAGGCAGGCCTCATGGTCTGTGCTGCCAGCATCACCTTTAGCAGTAATTCTCAGCTGCGGTGTCCTGGCATCTTGGGGGACTGAGGGATCTTTCTAAGGTTGCCTCAGTATTGGGTACCTGTGCTAGGACATAAATAATCATTCCTTTTTCTGCCTGGTGCTGGGTACCCCAATGCATCACAGACAAGCAGCACCTGCAGTTCTTCCCCACCACCAGCAGCCTCCACGCTCCCACCAATGTGCTCCGCCACACACACATGGGGAGGTAAGTTTGGGGCCATGGGATCACAGTTTTCAGCCCAGCTCATTCCCTTGCTACTTCCATGCTCCTGGGGCTGGCAGGAGGGGAGGCGGGTGCACATGCGTGCATGCTACCAGAGGAGTAGCCACAGTGGTGTGTCCCCTCCGGTACAGATCAATGGTGGAGAAGGGGCATAATGTGGAAGAAGAAAGGCGTGGTGGGGTGAGATCCTGCCCTCACTGCCCTCACCTGACACTGGGCTAGATTCTAGCTGAGTTGTTCTCAGCCGGGGATGATACTAAATTCTGAAAACTATGGACAAGTGCCCAAAGTCTAAAGAAAAGTTTAGAACCACTGATCTGGAATAAAAAAGAAATTAACTGCTTAAGAAAAAGTGAAAGAGAGGACTCAAAACCAATGAAATAGAGATAAAAGCTATAAAAAAACATCTCTGAAGAGGATTTAAAGAAGAATATGAGCTTTCTAGGTTTGGGGCTAACAGTAACCAATGTTTTCTCGAAGCTTCTAACTTCAGCTCAGGCCAGCAGCGATGTGTGCTTTAAGACATTTAAATAAAAGATGGAAAATTACCAAATATTTCCCCTAAACATTGTCTTTTGGAGAACCCATCCACTGCTTAGCATTGCTCTTTATTAAAAACGTGTCTGAAAATATTATCCCCTGTGTGAGTTTTAGCTTTGACAGACATTGTCTGAGTTCTGGTTGGATTTACAGACATTGTCAGAAATCCTGATCAGCTATGTATCTTAGTTGACACACTCGGCTGGCAAACCACACATCATTATTCCAGTGCCTACTTCTCTAATCCTTACAGACTAATTTTTCTTCCTTATTTCTAAGGATTACAATGCTCAAGAGCTTACAAGGCTAGTATGAAGATGAAGAACTGGAAACTTCATATCTCCCCTCCACAAAGAAAAACACAAGCTGGGCTAGTGTAATAAGGATTTAAGTTAGGATTGAAATCTCTGACTGACACCTTGGAGGACTAGCAGGTACACAGAGCATAGTACAGCCCAATGTAAGCTACTGGTGTGCTATTTAAAGACTATCTCATTCCAAGAACTTTAGTAAATCTCATATCTTAGAGCTGAAAATAGATTGCACAAACTCAGTATTTTTTTTCTTTTCTCAGGCATGCAAATCTTCCTCCCTTGTTCCTTCATGTCAAGTTGAGAAAAAGGAACAGAAAGAATATAGTGAAAAGCCAGCTGATCCCCAAATAGTATTAAAAATGGTGGGTCCAAAACTCATAGCTTTTGCTCAGTCAAAACCCACACTGGTCTAATTAAGAGGGAAATATTTCAACTAGTTTCAGAAATCTGAGTTAACTCTATGGACTCAGAAAAGAGACCTGGGCTTCATTACAGACATTTCAATGAAAACCTGTGCTCCATATGAAAGCAGCAGTACATAAAAGAGCAAAGTCATAGGGATGCATAAGGAATGAAGTGATGAATACAATTCAAATGCTAGTATATAAATCAATCAGGGGGCCTCCCTAGGAACAGAACATGTAGTTCTGGTCACTTCATCTCAAAAAGTATATTGCAGATTTGAAGATGGGTGGCAAGATTATGTGGCAGCATGGAAAAAAGCTCTCAAATGATAAATGATAGAAGACTTGGGTTGTTTACCTTGGAGAAGACATGGAGTTTAGGGGCCACGGTAAGAGCATAAAAATAAGAATTGTATGCAGAAGGCAGAGTAGGAGCTTTTGTGCTCCTTATCTCATGATACAAGAACAGAGAAAGGTAGTTAGGCCATTTAGTTTGAAGTCAGGCAGAAGGCAGGCTAGTACCTTAGAGACCAACTACTTCAGAGATATAAGCTTTTAGGTGACAGACTACTCCATCAGATGCTATGAATGGATTTGCAGAAGGCAGGGGCTCTAAATAGAAGGAAACTTAAATACAAAGGTTAGGGGTAGATCCAGAGGGGATGCAGCAGTACAGCTGCTCCCCCTCTCCCTCCCCCCGCCAACTTAGGCTGTGTGCCACGTATGCAGTGAGCTTTCAGAGCTCAACAGCATGTCAGCAGACCACTTGTTGGGAGCTCCACGTATGCCACAAGCTGTAAACTCACTGGGTGATTGATGTAAAGTCTACCTAGAGCCCCTGCTTGCACAAGCTCCAGAGTCCAGGGAGATATTGCTGCTGCTCCTGTTCACTCTTCTCCTCCTTATTCCCCTGGTTCCCCCCACCTGAATTCAGCAGCAGGGCAAAAAGAGGGGATGAGCAGCTGGTAGCAAAGTTCAACACCTTCTTCCATACAGATCCAGAGCCTAGGGACTATTCACTACCTGCTGCTGCTTGTCCCTCCTCTCCCCTGCTGCTGAATTCACAGGTGGGGAACAGGACAGGGAGGAAGAGCAAACAGCAGCACTCAACCTGTGGGATCCAGAGATGCTTGAAAGCAGAAGGTCCAGGCAGATCCCCTGCTGCCCAGCCAGTGAGCTCATATTGCTCCCAGCGCATGCAGAGCTCCCAGCAGGAGCTATGTTGACATGCTGGTGAACACCCAGAGGTCACTGGCATTTAGAATCACAGCGAGGGGCTGTGAGCACAGCACCTTCGGCAGTGTGACACATGCACAATGAGCTCTTTTCACTGCACATGTGCCACAATCCCAGCACTGCAACCCTGGATCTGCCCATGGGGAGTGGGCACTGCTGAAAGAGGCAAAGATGGACTGAATGTGTCAATAGGGATAAATAAGACATTTTAAAAACTGACTTAAATGATAATAAGAAATCATCCACAGAGTGGATTGTATTAATCATGGTCTCAATAGAGACTCTGGATTTTTATCCCATTGCCTGGATTAGCTTTTAAAAACCCTATTAATCCAATGCTTTATCTTTATTGACTTATTCAAGCCACCTTGGCCTCTCTTAGCAATATTCTGTCCCCCTTCCCTTGTCCTTTCTATTGTAGAACCCCTGCTTTCTGCAATTCATTCATGGCATCTGGTGAAGTTGGATGTTGCCTACAGAAGCTTATGCATCTCTGCACTAGCTAGTCTCTACCATCCCCTGCCTTCTGCCTAACATAAGGACAAGCAGACATTCAGGGCATGTCTACATTGCTTCCCTCAGGCTGCTGAGAGCTCTTACTCTGGAGCCCATCTTGTTTACCCACTCACATGTGCAGAAGCCAAAAATGTGGCAGTGGGACTGCTCCAGAGGCACCCCCTTCTTACTGCCCCCTGTAGCTGCTCTTATACTATTTGTCACCACCATGCTTGAGTACAGCCATAGGATTAGGATATGCCTGGGACCACCCTCCCTTCCTGCAGCAGTTGACATACCTTCAGTAACATTAAAAAGGGGTAAATTCTGAACTGGAAATACAAAATACTTTTTTCATACAGTGTCTAATTGCATTCCAGAAATCATTGCCCCAACATGTCAAAAAGCCAGAAAATTTACTGAATCAGAGGACTGGGCATTTATATCACTATCAAGAATATCACAATAACTAAGGCAAACAAAGATTTTGGAAAGGACTTAAAACCTCATGCTTTGAGGTTTAAATGAATTAGAATGAGACCTGTAGGGAGGGCTGTTTAGCTCACTACTTACTACTGCAGGTCTTCTCCAGCTTCCTCTGTAGCATCTGGCAGTGGCTGCTATTAGAAACAAAACACTGAAGGAGGTAGACCTCAGTTCTGGTCCCTTATGTCAGTACCTATGTTCTAGGATCTCACTGTTGCAATGGTTTTTTGGTGAAGGATTTTTTTTCTTAGATTACTTTTCAATTCTTAGCAAAATGTTATTCAGGTTCTGAATCAAAAACAGCTTTATCATTCAGGCATAGCAGGATAATTCAGGATTATTCAAACAGACAGCAATTAAGCGTTTAACTCTAAAAGGATCCATTGGGAATCTCAGCCCACATGAACAGCAACTTTGCATGAATCCACATGAAAATTGCTCCAATGTTGTTCAGCCCAGCAGGTAAAATGATTACAAACAAACATTGAAACAGACTTTTAATTCTTTTTAAAATGGTGTTTAGGAAAACGGGAAAATCTTGCAAAAAATATGAGGTTGGTTATGGACATGGACTAATTCTAGCTTCTCTGAGCTCCTGAGCTTTGCAAGTTAAGTTACCTGCTACAACTTGAGTTACCTGCACTCCAGCTCCTGCTGCTTTGGTGCAGGCGTTGGCTGTGGTAGCTGAAGCTGGGTTGGGAATGAGTGGAGCAGGAGCCCCAGGCACCAGACTGGCAGCTCCCCTGGGAACCTGCACTCCAGGGGCTGCTATAACCACTGCAGGGGGAGCCCGTCCCCCAGCCCCAGCAGCCAGAACCTGCAGCACTACAGGAGCAGCAGGTAACACCCCACTCTGCCCAAGGTGGGTTATGCATCTGCCCTGACCCTCCGTTGCTGCTGCTACCATACTGCAACAGACCTAGCCAGAGCTGGGGAGAGCCTGGGGAGCCACGCCATTCCCCACTCCCTGAGAAACCAGTTTCTCCTCCCTACCCCTGCAGCAGGAATCAAAAGAGGGTACATCCACGCCAGTGCATCACCCCTGGGTCTACTTCTGGGCTTTGGGGCTAGACACTCTCTCTGTACACAGAAAAAAACAACTAACTGGCACCAGCATTAAAAGCAGCCAGATCCTCCACCAGTGTAAAACTACATGGTGCTTTTGAAGTTAGCAGAGCCCAAGCAATTTCTACAAGTTGGGGGGTTAACCTATCATTTCCTATTGCTTATATAAGATGTAGACAAAAGAACTGTGTGTTTTGACTTGCAAAAAAAGAGGGGAAAATTACATTTTCTTACAGGACAAAAATTGGTCTTTGTGCCAAGGTAAGTCACCTAAAAGAAAATCCCCTGGAATGACTGAATTAAATCTGTTTTTTGTTTTGTTTTGTTTTGCTTTGTTTTGTTTTGTTTTGGTGGGGTTTTTGGCAGAATTGATCAATTGAGAAATCATTTTATCATATCCAGGAAGCATCACTTATAATAACAGGTAATCCTGTCACCAAGAAAGGATTTGGCAACAGCTGTACTGTACTAGGCAATTATTCAGCAATTATATTCAGACATGAAGGAACAGAAGCGCATGGTTGTATTCTCAGTTATGTATTGCTCTGCCAAAAAATCTCTAAAACAGAGCTGCATAGAAAGAGCTGTAGTATACAGGTTTGAATTTTGCAATTCACACCAACATAACTGCCCCCAAATCTCAGTCTCCCCACACTACATTGGCTTTCACTACGAAGTGTAAAGTCATGGAGAAGAATATGGAATTCCACCTCTTTTAAGTACTCAAAATAATCTTCCTAGAACAATTTAAAATCTGAAACTTGGGCTAGGTTTTTCATGGTTTAAAAGTGTTTTCAGGCCAAGTTTCGGACAATTCAGATCTTTCTATGGCTTGCTGATAAAACCATGAAAATCTCAGTGATTTTGTATGGGTTTTGCTTGCACAACAGTGGTGGTTTTTGACTGATTTTTGTTTTAGATTCATTAAAGCCAGAAACTCAGAGCAAATCTAAGAGGGCAAGAGTAGAAATTCACACTAATGGTGGAAGGGGTCATCTCTTGACATGATTGACCATGCTAATTATTATTACCTGTGCTTTATTGGTATTCAGGGCAACTGAAAACTAATCTAACTCCAGTGATCTCCATCTGATCTGTTTCAATTTTCCCTAGGCATAAGCCACTCCAGTTGAAGTCTAGTATATGGCACAAAAGCAGCACTAATCCTGGTAGTCAATAACCCTCTCACAGCAATAGAGAATAGTTAGAAGACCATTGTAATTTTGCTTCATCTGAACATGGCATTCAGTGCCCTGTGCCATGAAGTGCTATAGAACTATGCAAGGGATGGAAGGAATAAACCTTAGAGCCATTATTCTCTTTACCTTTGGAAACCTCTCCAAACAGGCTTATGATTGTGGCACCTCCATAAAGATTCTGATCTCTAAGATCCCACAGCCTCAGTCTTGTCATCTCTCGTTCCCAGTGTGTATGTGGAACCACTCAGGGAGAACACAAGTCAATACTGATTGTCAGTGGCACTAGCTCTGGATCTCTTGTTTCACCAGATTCTGACAGACCTTTTTCATTCTCCTGTATTTGGCAGCAAAAGGAACCTGGATGAATGCCACTGGGTTAAAGATCAACTAAGATAAGATGAAGGTGGTGTTGATTGACAGGATGAAGCTTCAGGAGAGACTGGTAAAACCCAAGTCTGTTTCTTTTGATGACAACATTCACTGGCTGTTGCTAAGATGGTCTATAAAACAAACTTTTTGTTTGATTACTTTGTGTCACTAGATTTACTAATAGTTGAAGCCAGAAACTCCTTTTTCTATCATCTGCTTGGCAGGAAACTGAATTTTTCTCTTCAAGGCAGACCTTGCTAGAGACATTCATGCTGCTGCTACTAATAGATTCACTGCAAAGGTCACCCAGGATTTCCAGGCAAGTGAAAAATACAACTGTCTGCTTTGTGAGCAAAGAGCTGGATGACAGGATATAACATTGTGCCCTGCAGTATCTGTTAATGATTTGTCTTCTGGCTGATAAACAGGATGCTAACTACCTCAAAGCCCAAACTGGCCTGGAAGTCAGTTACTTCAGAGACTATCTCCCCATGCCACACACATCTATGTATTCACATATTGGATAATGCTTAAGCTAAGCTATATGGAATGCTTAAGCTTATGGTTCTGAGAATGAAGTAGAAGAAAACTGAAAGCACAAGCCCGATCTTACACTATATAGCAGCTGAAGTAGCCCTAAATCTCTCTTCTCCATCCACATGCAATTTGCCCTGCCCCAAGGAATTAATGTGCACTGCAGTTACCACATAGAAGTTACCACTCCTCCTAGATTTTGTGAATAGGACTGAGAGACAGAAAGAGATGTAACTGTTCTAATAAATTCTCAAAAATTAACAAAGGAAAAGTGGACATATGTGAAAGCTGGAATTATTTGGAATACAATGGCCATTAGGTGCCATCTGTAGTCACTAGCAGTAATTAGATATTAATATGAGATTTTTTTAACTTAGATTAGAAATTCTTGAACCTGTATGTTTACTTTTAGTCTGACTTGAATAGACATGTAACATATTCTAAAATCATTTATAAAAACACACTGGGTTTTGGGGATGGTAACTAACATTTCCATTTATTTGAAATACAGTAATAGCTAGTTGTTTGTCTTGGCAAATAATTACTCTCCTATTAATAAAGGCCTTCTTAAATGGCTCCTTTGAGTTACCAGTAGAGTCAATAATAACAAGCCAAGAATTAATACCTTCCCTATTCAGAGTTAACTGGCAATATCTGGGGCCAGATTAGTATGAAGGATATAATGCTGATAGAATTCTAGGTACAGATACAGATAAAATATTTATGAGTATTAAGTAATTAATATCTTTACACAATTTTCCTCAAATTTGGAATGCACTCTGTCTTTTTCTTGCATAAGCTCTTGTGTTCCCACCACACTGATGCAGCTTAAACTGGAACATCTTTCTGGATTCAATGTGTATCCAACTTTACTTTTTTTCCTTGAAAAATTCTTCAAAAGTTGGACTTTCCACAGCCCTTCCTACTCCCACCCCATTTCTTGGAGATTTAATTTAATAAGAAAAAAATTGAAGACAAAATAAAATAGTTTTCATAGTGAGCACCTTACGAAAGTAAAAAGCCTTAGAACTCTATCTCAGAACTTTATCTTATTACCAGCATAAACCCAAATGTGAAAACATTTACATCCATAAATTATTTTTCATGTGAGTCCAAAGTCAACCAGAAATGGAGCTTCCCATTGGGCTAATATAGTTCAGGCATGTCAATTTCTATGGCCAATGGCACACTAGGGGACAATGTGGCTAGCATCATATTCAACCATCTTTCACTCTGCACCCCAAATGACCAGGGAAACATTCTCAGCTGGTTTGACTGGGAGCAGTTTAGTCCAGAACAAGATTCAAATTCATGTCTCTGGAGCTGTGGTGAGACATGTTACTTGTTCTGCCACTTCAGCCCTTCCTATATGAATAGTCCCACTATTTACAATAGAACTAGTCATCATCTGTAGCATATGCATGTGCAGGATGACAGTCAAAGATAGTCAACTCATGTATATCCCTTTGTTTAAAAACAACAATAATAGCCCCAGAGGATAGTTACAGTTGATAACCATATCATAATTGCAGATGCCTAAATGTAACTTAGGCAGAAGTTAGGTGCCCAGCTTACAAAAGGTGATCCAAGCCAACCATGTTCCATTGGCCACAAGATTGCTTAGGCATATTTACTTAGCCTTGTGTGCATGTATACAGAAGCAATCCAGAATAAAATTGTAGGAAGTGGGGAATATAAATGTGAATTCACTCAGGTGGTACAGGACCTAGAAGTCATGTCTCTCCTTTGCTGAATGAGGGCTTTAACCCTTGGCTATTGTAGAAAAGGTCAGTGGTGCCAACACCATGGACAGTGTTCAAAAGCATACCTGGAGCACTAGGCTGCACTTTGCATTGAATTCTACACTGCTGTCACCGTGTTAGGTATCCAGTAGTGGTGTGCAAAGTGGGGTCTATTTGATTTGGATTTGAATTTGGCCCTAATCAGGGACAGTGATTCAATTAGTTGATTTGGATCACTGTCCCTAATTCAATTGAGCCGAATCTGAATCTGAAGATTTGATCAGCGATTAGGACATAGACACAGCTTTAAAGGTTTTTTCTACATACCTCAAGGTACCAGCACAGCTCATGAATGCTGTGATGCTGGGGCAGATGGAGCATCCCACAGGAGTGCAGGGGGCCCCTCCATGTGCTTGGCAGCAAACCCAGAAGTGGACCGGAAGTATTTCCAGTCCACTTCTGGGTCCACCAGGGAGTGCGCTGGGGCGGTCCCCCTGCACCCTCCCTGTCTTGGCAATAGGTCACAGAGGGACCCTGGGTGCCCCCCTAAATACCCAGGAGGCACCAGTTGCTGAGCCAGGGGGGCGCAGGGGAGTCCCCTAGCATGCTCTCCGGTGGACCCAGAAGTGGACTGAAAGTGCTTCCGGGTCAGCTGCTGAGCACTTGGAGGAGCTCCCCATGCTCCTTTAAGATGCTTCATGCACCCCAGCATTGCAGCATTCACGAGCCACCTGCTACCTAGGGGTTTGTAGAAAAAAACATTTAAAGCTGTGTCTATGTCTGAATCTTTCCAGATCTCTCTGAATCGATTTGGAGGGTTCCGATTCAATTTGGAGAGATTAAAGGGTCTTCTGATTCAATTTGGATTTGGAGATTTGGCCACTAAATCAGGCCAAACCTCCACCAAATTGAATCAGGGACCAAAGCTTCGCACAGTCCTAGTGTCCAGGTCAGGTAGGCACCTCCCTTCTCAGTTCTTTGGCTACAAAGATGACAGAGTCATCCTTGATTCTGATGCAGGTTACCTAAGGAGGACCAGAAATCCAGATACAGTGTTATGCCTAGTTTTTCCTATAAGTTAGCTCTATATGCCTTTCTGCTCAGTACCAAATGCTCTGGGTCATTCCTAGATGCCTAACTCTCTCCATCATCCTTCTAAGAATCCGAGGTGCATAACCTTGCTGATTTGGATCACTTTCCAGGGCCAAGGCACTTAACTTTCTGGCACTGCACCATCTAAGGGTGCCACAAGATATCTAACACCCTTATGTTTCGCAGCTCCAGAGGCACTACAGCTTATGAAAATGCAGAAAAAGTATTGACAGAGTAAGAATTGTGAAGACTTCTCCCCCACACACAGCTTTATCCGTGTACTTCTGTCAGAGACAGAATTTTGGGTAGGCAGTTTTGTAAGATGACACATACATTATTTCCACCAAGAAAGGGAAATATCCAAGTGAGACAGCCACAACAATGCCATCTTCCAGCTACCTTCCCTTAATAACTTTCATTCTTCAGCAACAGAAATATACAGGGCTCACCTTTCCCAGGCCACACTTCCAAAGACTGTCTAAGGCTAGGTCTATACAGTATTGCATTGTTATCTGTAGAAATACCCCAGGGGCCTTGTTAAACAGTAATTTTAGGTGTCGTCTGGAGCTATTTACCCCTAGATTGGCTGCAAGTTAACATCTTTTAAGTAGCTTAAAGCACTCATTATTCATCTTAATGTTATGTGACTCCAAGGTAGGATTATCTCTAGTCCACTTAATTTTGTTTCTGTTCCATTAAGGTGCGTACAACTCTCCAAGCTGAAGTCTTTCAGCATTTGCAGATACAGTGGCCCCTCCTGAGTCATGGCAGAGACACCAGGGTGCAGCAGGTCACAGCTGTACAGGTCAGGGACAGTCAGAGAAGATTTTTACCCTTAGGTGTGATTGTTCCATGAAGTTGAACAACACTAAGCCAATTAACATTTGTTTGGCTTACAGCATGAGGCCCTAAATCTGTGCATCTGCCAACTTTTGGAAGTTATCTCCTTACACAATGTCTCCTTACGCATTGTCTACTTTCACCGGGGCAAGAAAGGCAGAAGCCTCAGGCAAAGCTGTCTCTTTCCCACATTGCTATCTGCAGTAAGAGATAGGATACAAGAGTGCAACTATACAAGCCAAGCCACCATCTGGACTAGTGTCAGCAGCTGGAAAGCTGCCATTTCCAGCTTAGCTGAGGGCAGCTGTTGGCTTAAGGACTCAG
The DNA here is from genome assembly GCF_001723915.1 of Gavialis gangeticus. NCBI lineage: Eukaryota > Metazoa > Chordata > Crocodylia > Gavialidae > Gavialis > Gavialis gangeticus. The sequence continues at coordinate 211,089,300 of NW_017729032.1, forward strand.
ATGGTGTGTAGTATATCTTTTGTGCTGATTAAGTCAGTGCCCATGCTAAAGTAACATGGAAAACATTTGAAAGGATTCTGAGATACATCTGGAACTACAGGTGCTGACTTGATGAATTAGAGACAGAAAGAGAAGATGGAAAAAGATGCAAGTGAGTAGATGTTCACTAAGTGGTATAGGTGATGGTGGGGAGGAGGGGTGCACAGAGGAGTACATGCCCCCACCTGAGATTGGCCGCCGCTGGCTTCTGCAGGAATTTGCTGCTCGCCAGCCCCCTGCTGACATCACTGCCAGCTTCTACTGGCTGTCACTGCTTGACACTCCACCACTGATGCTGCCACCCACAAACTGCCTCCCCAGTCTCAGGAGGCACCAGTCACCCATGCTAAGTAGAGAAGGAATTAAGATAGATCCTGATATCTGGTGGGTAGAGAGATACAATAGGCCAGATCCAAAGAAGAAATCCAGTACCCAATTTACGATATAGGTAGGATTAAGATGCCAAAATCCAAAACACAGAGCCTGAAAACCTGCTCATCTGCCCCCCAACTCCTGGACATGCCTGAACTCTGTATGTGCCATACATTTGGGCTTCAAAGTTCCTCAGGCACATAACACATTATTCCTGCTTGTGTCCAGAAGTGCCTCACTCTTGGCACTGCTCAGAAGCTCAACAGTGACCACATGCCTAAGCCCAAACAGGCCCCAACACTTTGCACTTTCCCACCTCAGTCTGCCAATGGCCTAGATTCATTACGCATTTCCAAACAACATGCAGCACACACCTCTACAGGATCAGGTGTCATGCAACATGGAGTGGTGACTGATATTTTCTTTTAAAAGATTACTGGAGAAGAAGCCTTCCTTGTTATACCAAGGCCTTGTTATACCAAGGCCATCACCAGTTCTGCAGCAGCTGGAGCAATAAGGGCAGCAGCAGTTGGTTAGGAGTCCCACACCTGTATACTAGCACCTTGTGGGCTGGATGCAGCCTTCAGGCTGTCAGTTTGACATCACTGTGTCATACAATAGTCTGTGGTTAGAGCACTCATCAACAAAGTAGAAGTCCCAAGTTCAATTGCCTGCTCTGCCTGAAGGGATTCATATCCACCCCTCCTTCCTCTCAGAAGAGAAGGGAAGAGAGTGTAGGAGGGCAAGGCTACTTACCTCATCTCCAGTGTTTCAATTAGAATAAAAGAAACCAAGATTCACTGAATCAGAAAGAAAAAAAACAAAAGAGAACATGGCAACAGATGCTCAATTCAAGCATTTGCCCAAAGAAGAGGAGACATACCCTCCAGTCCCTGTTCCCAAGCCTGTTTATGCATTTTATCCAATGATTGTTTCAGGATTGCTCTAGCCATTGCAATCAAGGGCTGTGCTTCCTTTTGTCTTGCTGCCTCAGTAAATCTTTTTCTTTTTTCTGCAATGTGGAACTGTTTTAACAGGAGTGAAGGGTGCTCCCACTTCATCCTAGACAGTGATGCTTTATTGTGGAGCTAATTAGTCAACTCCACAGTAGAGCACATGTGTAGATGTACCCAGTATGTTTGGATTGGAAGAAGCAGTTTCAGTTTTTTCCTGATGTGTGAAGTGAAGCAGCACGCTGATAATTAAAATCTGATTGCAAAAATATATATATATGGTGCTTGTCCAGGGTTTAACTTAGTATCACCCTTACTTGTTAACATTTGACAGGAATTTAAACATGTTTCTGAGCAATGCAAGAGACAAAAACTCATGAAGTGTGGAAAGCCTTTATTTATTTATTTCTATTAATAACTAACATACAAAGTGCCTCTCCAAATGAGAGCTCATATTGATTTTAACATAATAAAAAGTCCAAACTAAGGAAAACTGTCACTGGATTCAAAAGCAGGGACCATAAACTACAAGGAAAAATGAGGAAGCAAAAAGTACAGTCCAAACCCAGAAGGATGTAGTCAAAGGCACCATGTTCTCTAATGTCCAAAATACAAGGGTGTATGAGGAAGCTAATCCTAGAACCAGTGTGGTCTAGGCAGTAGCATAACTAAGGGGTGGGACAACTGAGGCAGTAGACCCAGGCACCACCTTTGTAGGGTGGGGGAAGGGGGGGCACAAAAATACTTATGACTACAGCAGCAGCTGATCACACTGCTGTAATTGACACTGCAGCAGCTGGCACTGCCCCAGGTGTCACACATTTGACCAGGGTATGGAGTTGCCTGGCTATGCCTCTGGGTCTAGGGAAAAGTGAGAGAGCACTGGCTTGGGAGTCAAGTGACACACATTCTATGTTTGGCTCCGGTAACTTGCAATGAGAAGCTGGTCAAGACACTGCCTCTGCTTCTATTGCCATCTTTTGTATCTTTTGTCCATTTAGAGTGTATATTCTCCAGGGCAGAGACATAACCAACTGTTTCAGCACCTTCAGCAAGGGTTGGGGAGAGGGAAGAGAAAAGGTTATGTGGAACCAAGGGGAGATCCAAGCAAGTTTTACCTCACTTGGAGACCCCTCAGGGTTGCTGCTGCTCGGCACAGGGTTGCTGCATTGTGACTGTAGCAGCCGAATCAGTACGGGTTCAGGGATGCTGCACAGACACCTCACACAGCAGTTCTAGCAACCCCCATGTTTTAGACTCCTTGGGGAGTATCCTCTGGTGCCCCCCTGTAAATCTGCTCTTGGCACAGGTGCCCCTCTTGCCCACCCTTAGTTAAGCTATTGCTTCAGGGCAGGGACGTTTTTAGGGTCCCTAAGACACTGCCTCTATGATGTGCTTAGGAGCACAATCCACTCCACGCGTGCCAAAACCTAGAAATGTGGCAGAGAGGCCCTGAGTCCATACCAGTAAGCATTTTTGAGACAGGGAGTTCAAGAATGCTCTGGGCATGTGCTCAGGGCTGCTGTAAGGCAGCTAACTGCTTCATTTAGGAGAAGTGGAAAACATAAAACAAGAGTGAGTGAGAGGCTTGCTTCAGGGCAGTGCTCCCAGGTGTACCACAATGTCAGTACAGACATGCTCTTATATGTCTCTGATGTATATACCATCTATCTCCAAGGGGCCCTGGTCTCTGTCATTATGCACAGTAGCCTTAATGAAATCATAAATTACAATAAGCAATAAAGATCTCCTACCTTCTTTCTGATAACTGCCTGCCACTTCTGTGCTGCCAGTCGATGCAAAGGAGCAAGCAGTGTTTCACACAAGATAAGCTTGTTGTAGCCAACATTTTTAGGAACGTGGCTAAACTTTTGCACATGGCCAGCTTGGAAGCATTTATCTTGGTGGGTAAATATGAAGAATTAGCTCAAATTCAGGTGAAAGTATGTAAGGGTTTAGACCAAACTGGTAAATTGAAATAAAGTCACTAGGAGCAGCTATCACTCACACAAAGGTTCTGGAGAAACTCAAATGTAAACTTGCAGAATTGTCAGAAAAAAATATGCAAACTATCACTCAACACAGCCTTACAGCCAGAGGACCAAAGGAAAACCATTATTCTGGATAGTCAATTTGAAAGCAGGTGGTGAAATTACAGAACGATCACACATAACCAAGTGGGTAACAAAGTGGCAAATAAATGTTAACATTGATAAGTGTAAAGTAATGCACACAGGAAAAATAACTCTATGCATGTACACACATAAAACACATTCCGTGATGGTCTCTGAATTAGCCATTAATTGTCAGGGAAGTGATCTTTGAGCCATTGTGAAGAATTCTCTAAAAACATTGGCTTAATGTATAGCAGTGGTCAAGAAGGCAAATAAAATGTTAGAAAATTTTAGGAAAGCAATTGAAAACAAAACAGAAAACATAATTATGCCATTATATAAACTAATGGTACACCCAGAAAACTGGGGTTCTGGTTACCACATCTTGACAAGGATACAACAGAACTAGGAAAAGTAGAGAGCAGGGCAACAATGAAGATGAGAAGTATGGGATAGCTTCCATATGAGGAGGGACTAAATAGGCTAAGCTTTTCAGCCTGGTGAAGAGCCAATGAGCAGGACTATGATGGAGATTTATATAATCATTAATGGTAGGGAAAAAGTGAATATAGAACTATTATTTACTGGGTGCATCTACATGCGCTATTAATGCAATATAGGCTGACTGTGCACTAAAATAATGTGCAGTAAGCCTTCCCCAGGAGTGCATCTACATGTGCATCCTGTTGGAAGCAAATCTGCTCCCAGTAGGAGCAACCTGATACAGAGCTGCTCCTGTCTTGCACTGCCCCCCTGCAACAGCCAGGGGATCGCCAGGCTCCCCCAAGGTGCTAGTTCAGAGGCTGGCAGGGGCCACAGGGGTCAATCCCAATGTGCCTGAGGCCAAAAGAGCTTTGCCAGCTGCAGTGGCAGCTGTCTTCTGGCCCCGTGCACATTGGAAGGGCTCCTGGCCCTGTGCATCATGGGATACATAGCTGCCAGTGATCCCCATGCCCAGCAGGGCTTCCCCACCCAGCTGGGGGCTGGCCAGGAGCTGTTCCACTTCTGGGGAAGCTATCAGTGAGCCCCTGGCTAGTTGGGGATTCCCCACCCAGTGGACGTCTGGCTGGCACCTGTCCTACTCCTGGAATCCCCACCTAGCCAAGGGCTTGCTGGCAACTGCTGCAGAAGTGGGACAGCTCCTGGATAGCCCCTGGCTGAGTGGGGAAGCATAGATCTTCCCAATCCCAATGCTACTTAACTCCCGGCTCCTTTGGGGAGCCAGAAGCCACATAGCACTGAGACAGGGCAGGGGGGCGGGGGGGGGCCGAGAGTGACACTGTCCTAGCATTGATCAACTCCCAGCTCCAGGAGCTGATCAGTGCCAGGACCAGGGACAGAGAACTCCCCCGTCCCCTGTGGCTCTTTATTGGTGCAACTGACTGGGAGCAAATTTGCTCCCATTCAGTCTCTACATAAACGCTGCTTCACAATAACTACTGTGCAGTTAATCTAGAATCTGTATTTACAGGTATTAGCTAACTGCATAGTAGACTAATTTACTGTGCTGTACATGCCACACATGTATAGATGGTGACACTTTATTGTGCAGTAGATTAGTCTACTGCACAGTAAAGTGTCTCATGTAAACATGTCCACTGTCTCACAGTACAAGAACTAGGGAACATCTGACGAAATCATCAGGAAGTAGGTTTAAAGCAAACAAAAGGAATTTTTTTTTAATGATGTGTAATTAACCCATGAAACTCATTGCGACAGGATGTTGTGAATACCACGCACAAGAGGGTTCAAACAGGGGTTGGGCAAAGTTAAGGTGAGTAGGTCCATCAAGGGCTATTGAGCGTAACAGTCAATGATGTCACCTTTCCATAGTGATTGACTAGGTATGGCAGGAAATGCATTGCCCTACACTCACCTGGCTTCTACTAGTCTTACTCTAAAGCATATGCTACTTACCACTGTTGAAGACAAGATACTGGACTGTGGCATGAGCTATGGTTCCATCTGGTAGAGCACTTCTAAAGTTCTTAAGCATTTAGGGTGTTTCCTATACACAGACCGGTATGCATGTATGTAAATCCAGCTGTATGCAGGCATTATGGTTCATACATGTAAGCACAAGGAAGCAAAGAAACAAAAATCCTATAAAGCAGTCATTTTTTTTCCTGCTGCAAGCTGGAAAGAAAGAGATGGATAGAGACAGAGAATGTTATTGTTATCTCTGGTAGACAAGCTGAGGGACTGCGGCATTGACAAATGCACAGTCACATGGGTGGCAAACTGGCTCCAGGGGCGCACCCAGAGGGTGGTGGTGGACGAGTCGAT
>NW_017729032.1:211095469-211103353 GCF_001723915.1 Gavialis gangeticus
CCCGGGCCCCCCTTGGAGTCACCAGGAACAATGGCCACAAGCTGAGGGAGGATAGGTTTAGGTTAGATATTAGGAAGAACTACTTCACTGTAAGGGTGGCCAGAGCCTGGAATAGGCTTCCCAGAGAAGTGGTGCTCTCGCCTTCCTTGGAAATCTTCAAGAGGAGACTGGATAGGCACCTGGCTGGGGTCTTATGACCCCTCCCACCCCCAGTGCTCATTCCTGCCCATGGCAGGGAGTCAGACTCAATGATCTGTCTAGGTCCCTTCCAACTCAGTGATTCTATGATTGATTCTATGATTCTATGATCTCTACTTTTAAATACTTGGAAGGCACTCAGTTACGGGGGTGGTAAGGACCATATAAGTACCTTGACAGATAGCTATGAAACAGAAGAGTCAGGCGTGAGGGTTTCTTCTGTCTCAAAGGTTTCAGTTATCCACAGGATACTTGTGGGGGCTTTAAAGGAAGAATGCTAGACTTATAGTTTAAATTAGGTTTATATTCTAAAACCATTTGAGATTGATTTCAGCTTCTCAAATGCTTTCTTAAATGCATCATTATTGTTGTTGCTGTTGTTATTGTTATTGTTTGTTTTGTTTTTCCTTAGGGATTTCTGAGTTTAGTTTGTTTTTCTGGTAATGTTGAACCAGATAAGATAGGACTTTTTTTGTTCTAATGTGATTCAGGAAATACACACACACACACACACACACACACACATATCATAAAAAGATGCATTGGGTAAAACAACATGCACACACTCTTGATGTATACTCTTATATTCTTTGTACTAGACAAAGTAGTTAACTGATGAAATCATAGTAGTGTATTATAAATGATATATGAACTGAAAACTTCTTTGAAGGTATGCAGAGAAAACAGTGACCAAACCATCACTGATGCATTGTTCTAACTGATGCAACTGTTAATGAGGTGCTGGTTAAGAAAACATTTGGAATTGAAAGTTCCCTTATTATTTGATGAAATATTCAGGTGCAATGTAACATAAAAAGCAGTGTAAAGCTAGCCATAAAAGAGAAGAAAGAAACAAGAACAGCATTCTCTCTCCCTAATGAGATTGGAAATGTTTTAATTGTATATTTTGCAGTTTTAGAATCCCTCAAGCAGTCATCTCCAGAAAAATCAGATGGTCCCTTTATACATGGGTATGTAATTTCAGTACAAAAGGTATGGATCGTTTTTCATGCGTATATAGCAAGATGTGGTTTGAAAGTTTTATAGAAGATCCTTGACTGTTGGACCAACCTGCAGTGGTCCTCTAGCCAGAATTGTAGTTAGCCCTGTGCCTGGAAAGTAGAAACTTTCCTAGGAAGGGATATATAGTTTATGTATAACTTCACCTCCAGGGAAGAAGAGACTGAAAACCATTATATTTATAGGACCATCATTTTACAACTGAAATACCCTATATATGTTGACCTGTCAAAGATGGTGCAGGATCCACTTGGACTTTTAGGCCTTTTTTCCCACTAGTCCTCTTGTGTATGACCATTCAGAGTGACAAACATTACATACAGATAAATGTGCTAAAGGCTGAGAGACCTTTTCCATACTGATTTAGTCATGGGTTTGTATTTACTTAGTGGCCATACATGTGCCTAAGGACATTGTTTACAGATGTACTTTTTACACTTTTAAGAAATGGAGTTGGGACATGGAGCCCAATTCTATGCTGAATTATGGTTCTTGCATCCCAACTGAAATCAGTTAGGTTGTGAAGGGTGTAAGATGATTGAGAGTTGGGTCCTTAGGGCATATGAATCTGAAGTAAAAAGAAGGAGAAAGGTGTACATTATGGACTGGGAGATCACATCTTATTAAGCACCACTTCTGAGAAATCTGTGTCAGAGGACCCTGGCAAAATACAATGGGGAAGATGTGGCATAGAGGAAAAGCATAACTACAGAGTTACTTCCCTTTGTCATTCTACCTAATTCCCAGAAAAGATGGCATTAATTTGTTTCATGCAGCATCACCTTACTGAATTCATAATTGGTGTCAAGGAGTGACAGACCAGAGAGATCAACAGGCTGGAAGTATTTTTACCATGATTCAGCAACTGCTTGTCAGACCTCATGCACCTTTTGCCAAATAAGTAGCATTTGAAGGAAGCACAAAAAACCCCAAAGTATTGCAAAGTTTCAGCTCAGTTTTTAACCTCCCTTGTAGCAAAAGGACATGAAAGCAAAGGCTAGACCATTTGAGCACAAAATATTTTATGAGTGATCTACACATGACATTACATCACCGTAGCAATGGAGCAGCTAAAAATAACTGTGGGCCACCAGCACGACACAATATGGACTGTTACTGTGCCATCATTTAGTTCCTTCAAAAGGAAGTACTAAATGACAGTACAGTAACAACAATGCCATAGGGGCCCTCTGTATCTCAAGCTCTGCTGCATTGCTCAAGGCCTCCCTAAGTCTTTGCGTGGTTCAAGCTCTTATGAAATGGACTGCGTCCACTTAGCCATGTGCTCCATCCATTATGGCATCTAGCTGGAGAATTGTGATGGATATTTCTATTCTTATCAATATTCATGTCCTGTTCAGGTATAAAACATGATGGCTTCTTTACAGGTTCTATAAAGATTACAAACACCCAGATTTCAGTGATGTCAGACTGCTTTATTACAGTTAAGAAAACAGTGTAGCCAAAGACTAAAATAGATACAGTAGAAGGCCTTAATCTGGAATAGAGAAGACTGAGGGGGATTTGATAACAGGCTTCAAATGCCTGAAGGGAGATTATAAAGTAGATAGTGATTGTATCTTCTCTTTGGCTGTAGGGCACAGAACTAGATGCAATGGCCTCAAACGGCAGTAAAGGAAATTGATAAATGATGAAGAACTTTCTGACTATGACAACAATCAAACATTGGACAGCTATGTAGAGGGGTTGAGCAATTTCCATCTCTGGAAATTTTCAAATCGTGTTAGATAGGCACTTAGCAGGGATGGTTTGGTCAGGGGTGGTCCTGCCTTGACCAGGGAGCTGGGCTAGAAGACTTCATGAGGTCCCTTCCAACCTTATGTTCCTGTGATCCTATACAACTCACACCTTGAGTTCATCAAGCAAAATTTCCCTTGTGGCCATGAAGTATTATGACCCTTAGAGAGTATGGGAACCTAGAATAAAGTTCTCCATCATGCCTCTGGATTCCATGAAGCAGATCTCATAGGCTGAATAAGCAAGTACTTAAAAAGGAAGTAGGAAGTGGAAGAAAAGAAAAGCATCTTCCTGAGAAGCCTAACTGATCAGCTGAGAATCGTGTTCTACCAAGCCAAATGAGCCAACTGATCTATTTTCCTTTTGATTCAACTCCCAGGAAGCCATAGCAATCATCATGTGAAAATGTATTTTGTAATTGTAGAGATATTAAATCTTTGAGGGTAAATCTGGCACATGAAGAAAGTAGCTCAAAAGTACATAAAGTAGTACTTGTATCTTTTTTGTTCGAAAGAGGGAATTTTTTTAATAGCAGGAGGTTGTCTATAAATATGAAGACAGAAATCATTGGTTGTGATGTGATTATTCCCTTGCAGAATGTGCTAAGTTATAAAGCTGCATAATAACAGCTTTTAAATTATACAAGAAAAGTTCAGGCTAATATGAAGTGAAATGAGCAATGAAAAGTACTGAATACGGAAAATGCTTTCTGACATCCCAAGATTCATGAGAACAAGAAGTGTGCACATAGAATGGATAGAGAAAAGCAGTATTTCTTTGTTGCTACATGTCTTCAGGATAGTCAAAAACACCTATGTTTCAAAACTGGTAAAGCAGAGTATGAATTATGCTTTCTTGCCTGATCTGACTGGTGTTTGGCCCATGTGGTATTCATACTATTGAGCCAGGTACAGAAATTACACTTTTACCAGTATAAGTGATTGAAAATGAGTCTGTTCCCATAATAGAACAGAAGTTCAGCAAACATAGACTGGTTTAAAAATGGCAGAACCTGGTCTAAGATTTGCCCCTCCCCCCACCAAAGGGTGAATGTATCTTTTGTTTGCTACTGATCTAAAGTATGCTGCTTACCTAAAACTGTATAATTTAAATCAATTTCACCTTGGGCTTTCTGAATGTCTGTACCTAGCCTTGGAAACAAAGATAGTAGTAACACTTTTATCTCCCCTCTGGACTTTTTGCTAGTGGGAGCAACTTTAAGTTATGATAAGGATACCATTAGGGCTCTGCTAACTGAGATTTTTGAAGAATCAGAATCAGTAGTTTCCCCCTGCCAACTCTGGGAATGCTTCCTTCTTAGCCGTTGCCTCCCACATGTGTGTGTACTAGCTTAGTTTAAACCACATGAAGGCATCTAGGTAATTATGACATACTCTGTAGAGATGCTGGCCTTCTTCAACTCCCAGTCTGTGGGAGCTGCAGCTACTCAGAACTTACATAAACCAAGCCATATTTACTTAGAGGCTTGCATATGGATTTAGGAGCATAACTGTAGGCACCTACATTAAAATTATTAGTAAATATAAAATACCAATAAATATGATTTTTTGTGGTGCCTCTCTGTAAATCTCTAGGCTTTTTTTTTTGTCTACCAGGTGCAGTAATTTATTGTAACATTTTACTATCAATAATTTCATTCTAACCCATTCTCTGCTGTGATTGATGTTCCCTGGGGTGTTTTAAGCAGGAATATTTTACATACTGTCCAAGAAGGCTGCTGCACCTTATCTGAGACCCACTAAGTCAATGGAAGTTCTTCAATTGACTTCAGTGGCCTTTAGTACAGGACACCAATGAAGACTGTGGCACCATGTTGCCATCACAGTGAAATAGCCTAAGAATTAAATAATTGGTTTAACTCAGTATGAGACACTGAGTCATACCACAGCTAATTTTCAATCCCAGAAGCAATCAATGGCATTCAGGGCTGATCTTGCTGTCACAGGTTGAAGAGAGTTTCCCTTGTTTTGAAAGGGAGTGAGATGGAAATGGATGGGCTGTATTAATGTTCAGTATTTTTTCTTTGGTAGGACAGAGTATTGAGTCTTGATCAGGAACCCACAGTGCTAGTTGCTGTATAAAAATATAGGAAAAGGTGCTGTATATCATATGCCAAACTGTCATGTCAAAGAGATCAACAGGGACATTGCCTTGCAGAAAGCATGTTGGATGCCCCCAGAAGCTCCATAGAGAACCCTATTGTACCCAGGTAGCAACAGGGAAGGATTCTCAGGCTCCTTGCTCACATTCTTCATGTATACCACAGCCATGATCATCTCTTGCTCTGCCCTGGAAAAACAGTTCCTGAAAAACATTGACAGGTAATGCTACTCCGCTCCACTCCTTGCCAAACCTGGAAAGCTGAAACCCATGGTGACTGCTAAGTGGTGATTTAGTGTAAGGGTCAGTGTAAGAGCAGAAAGAAGTGGTGACAGAGAGAAGTGGCAGTGGTGACCAGGTCATACCATCCACTTGTCTTCAACCTAAGATGGTTGTTCCAACCCACCACCAGAAAACATTGCCAACTTCTGACCTAGTGGCTTTTCTGAAGCCAAACCTTTCCTGCTGCTCTTCAGCAAAAGCCAACAAATAAGATAACTGCTACAAAGCAGTATCAGTTCAATGGAGCATGAGGCTCAGAGTTATATGACTTCCTGGGAGAAAAAGTGTCTAAAATCTGTGTAAGTGGCCAAAGTGCTTGCTACTAAGCAACTGATACTAAACAAAGGATGTAAATGGAACATCCTTTGTATGCCTACAGTACATTTAACACAGAGTGTTCTCAGCTGTGGAATCCAAATACATTTCCCACAAGCATGGCATCGACATAACTTAACTCACAGCAATGTTCAGGAGCAGAAACTGGAATGCAACAAATCAACGTTCCATTTATTACTAAAGAAAACAGTTGAATATATTTATACCTCCTGTTCACCCAGTTCTAGTTTCCTCCAACAGAGGAAGGAGGGCAATGAAGCTATTAAATGGAACTCTTTGAGTTCTTTTCATAGGATGCCTCTCAGCTGGGCAGTCTTCACCAAAGGATAGTGTTTTCTTCTTTTAAAATGAAAAGTGCCATCTTGACAGAGAAGAGAGCATCAACAGAAATAGATGGTGGGAGCAGCAGCTATAGAAACATACTTAAATGCTGACATTTTCCAGACTTCCAGACAAAGGCATGGTAAGAATAATTTACAGCATGTGTATATAGAAATACTCACATTAGCCAAAGGAATAATTTGATTTTGTGTAAGTAATCACAGTGTACAACTATGAAGGCAAAATATAGACACATAGGCCCTGATTTCCTTAATATATATATTGTGGAGTGTGTGTGTGTATGTGTGTGTGTGTGTGTGTGTGTGTATGCACATATATACCTATATGTGCATGTGTGTGTGTGTAGATATATGTGTGTGTGTGTGTGTGTGTGTGTGTATGCACATATATACCTATATGTGCATGTGTGTGTGTGTAGATATACATATATGTGTGTGTGTGTGTATTCACATATATACCTATATGTGCATGTGTGTGTGTGTAGATATATGTGTGTGTGTGTGTGTGTGTGTGTGTGTGTGTGTGTATACATATATATAAAAGAAAGGACTTAGTATGTCTGTCTGCATTGGCAACACATAGGGGGTGCATGCAGGTGCACATGCACCCCCTGAGATTAGTCATGCACCCCCTGGAAGCACCAACCACAAAACCAGAAGTGCCGGCAGAAGTGCACTTCCTGTTTCACCGCCAGCAGTTTCACACTCGGAGATCTGCCACTGGGGGACCCCCACCCCATCAGTGATCTGGTGCCTCCCCCAGACTTGGGAGGCACCAGTTGCCTATGTCTGTTTGTGTGTCTATCTGCATGTCTGTCTGTCTGTAATGCTTTTGGGCAACTGTGCGTGTAAGAGGGCCGTCAGTGATTGGCTGCAGGGGGCTCTGCCTCCTCAGGAAGGGAGGGAGCCACTGCCATCTCTGGCAGGGAGGTGGAAGCCCCACTGCTCCATGGGTAGAGGCAGAGGTGGGGGGTTGGAAGGAGGGAGCCACCACCACCTCCTTAGGTGAAGCCCTGCTGCTCCACAGGAGAAGGTGGAGGCAGAGGTGGGAGGGTAGGCAGCGGGGAGGGAACAGCCACCGCCTCCTTGGGTGGAGGGAAGCCCTGATGCTCTGTGGGAGGAGGCGGAGGTGGAGGAGGGAGTGGGGGGAGGGAAGGAACTGCAGCCACTATCTCAGGTGAAGGGAAGCCCCACTGTGGGAGGAGGCAGAGGCAGGCAGGCAGGCAAGTGGGCAGGGGGGAGGGAGCCACCAGTGCCACTTCAGGCAGATGGAAGCCCCACTGCTCCATGGGAGGAAACAGAGGCGGGTGAGCAGGGGGGAGGAAGGGAGCCGTCACCACCTCTTCAGGTGGGGTGAAGGCCCACTACTCTGCAGCGGGAGGCAGAGGCAGGCAGGGGAGAGGGAGCCGCTGTCCCAGAGGCTGGAAAAGGAGGCGGTGGCAGCAGCGGGACTGTTTACATGGCCAGCCCTGAAGGGTGGGCGGGATGGAGGATGGGGCATGGAAACACTCCCCGAAACACTCCGTCATTCATGTGTGTGTGTGTGTGTGTGTGTATACATACACACACACATATGTACAGATCTCCTCTGCCAAATTTTGTTTAAAACTGAATTCCACATGGAGGACAGGAGTGAGCCTGCAGGTATATAGGTCCAGGAAGGCACAATAGATATTTTCCTTTCACCTCTCCTGAAGCTTTTGCATTTTTTTTTAGATATATGCCACTTCTCTTCACTGTTACATTATACTAAAATATGAAACTGGCATCCAATTTGCCTATATTGTACATAATGTATTATCAGTATCACACATAAAACCATATGTCT
>NW_017729032.1:211108353-211135982 GCF_001723915.1 Gavialis gangeticus
GGGGGAGGAAGGAAGCCATCACCACCTCTTCAGGTGGGGTGAAGGCCCACTACTCTGCAGCGGGAGGCAGAGGCAGGCAGGGGAGAGGGAGCCGCTGTCCCAGAGGCTGGAAAAGGAGGCGGTGGCAGCAGCGGGACTGTTTACATGGCCAGCCCTGAAGGGTGGGCGGGATGGAGGATGGGGCATGGAAACACTCCCCGAAACACTCCGTCATTCATGTGTGTGTGTGTGTGTGTGTGTATACATACACACACACATATGTACAGATCTCCTCTGCCAAATTTTGTTTAAAACTGAATTCCACATGGAGGACAGGAGTGAGCCTGCAGGTATATAGGTCCAGGAAGGCACAATAGATATTTTCCTTTCACCTCTCCTGAAGCTTTTGCATTTTTTTTTAGATATATGCCACTTCTCTTCACTGTTACATTATACTAAAATATGAAACTGGCATCCAATTTGCCTATATTGTACATAATGTATTATCAGTATCACACATAAAACCATATGTCTCATTTGACTACAGAACTTATTTTCTTCGGAATAAACTTCAGTTTTTAGACAAAATTGCCACTGAGAGCTGAGGGAAATTTGCAGCACAAAGGCTGCAGGATTTGGGTCTAAGAGTCTGTCTTCACTCTGACAATAGGAATTTTTTTTTTCAAGCTGAAGCACAAAGAAAATTAACTCAGAGTGCAGTGAAACAATCAAAAGAAAACTTTTTCCAATCACTCTAACAATAACCAAAATATTTTCTCTGTCTTCTTTTTACTTAAATTGAAGAAATAAATGACTTTGCTGTCAGTGCAATTCCATGCTTAATGAATCAAGATGTTAAAACTAGCAAAATGTAGTGGGTTACTTTCTTAATTTGTGGGGTTTTTTAGCCTATTGCACATAGCAGGGACTGATTTCATTTCACTATAACATTAAGTAAAACAGCAGTGAGGGAAGAGTCACCTATCCTGAATTAGAAGATAAAACAGAAAAAGAGTTGAATCTTACCTCATGGGCAGAGGTTTTGTTCAAAATAACACCCAAAAGCTGAGACCAAAAGACAACCCTTTTATGAATTCTCTGTACCTCTCAGCTATGAAAATAAATGGGTTGAACTTCTATAACAGACGTGCTCATGATTTTTTTTCATTTTTTCTGCTTTCAGTAAGACCATACAGAACAGTCTCTTTCAATTAGAACTGGGCAAGCAACTGGAAACGGGCCATTTTTTCCCTCTGAATTTAGCCCTTTCCTTGTTCATGAATAACTGCAAGCTGGCAGTGGCCTCAATTGTCAGCTCTGTTATAGCCAGGTCTTGTAAAAAATGTTCCATTGAAACTACTTTTTGCTGGATAGTTGGATTCTGACTAAACAATTTTTTATTTTTTAAAAATATTTTCTTTTTCTGCACAGAAAAAGTTGCTGCTTCATTGATAACTCTTTGTCTAACAATTGAAAAATCTATGCCTAAAACACTCAGTCTAGAGGTGGAAGGGAGAAGGAAAGTTGATGTAAAAGCAAAACTTTTGATCGGAAAAAAAATCCCATTTCCATCCAGCTCCATTTACACTCAAGTGGCACAAAAAAACCCTGTAAAAGTATTTTGATACAGGGAAACAACTTGTGTGCTATTTTCCAAAGTGAAATAAAAATCTAATCTTACCATTCTCACCAGATGTCTTGTCTTTTTCATTTGTTGCTCCAGCACCTTGCCTCTGGAAGGGAAGAAGAAGGTATTTGTCCTATGAATTCTAAAGGTTTGCATTCTCCCGCTGGAACTCCATTTGCCAGAGGCTAAGTCTCTCCCCTCCCTCATGTAGCCATTCATCCAGCACAAGGAGGAGTTGACATACTCAAAAATCATAGAATCATCAAAAATGAGGGCTGGAAGGGACCTCAGGAACTCATCTAGTCCAACCCCCTGATCAAAGCAGGACCATCATCCCAGCCAAGGCTTTGTCTAGCCAGGTCTTAAAAACTTCCAGAAATGGAGCTTCCACAACCTGTCTAGGTAACCTATCCCAGTGCTTTACTACCCTCCTAGAGAGAAATTTTTTTTACTAATATCAAACCTAAACTTCCCTTGCTGCAACTTAAAACCATTGCTACTTTTTCTGCCATCTGGCCACCACTGAGAACAGTCTAGCTCCATCCTCTTTGGAACCCCCTTCAAGTAGTTGAAGGCTGCTATTAAATCCCCTCTCAGTTTTCTCTTCTCTAAACTAAATAAGCCCAGTTCCCTCAGTCTCTCCTCAGGAGTCATGTGCCCCAGCCCCGCTCACCATTTTCATTGCCCTCTGCTGGACTCTCTCCAATTTGTCCATATCCTTTCTGTAGTGAGGGTCCCAAAACTGGACACAGTACTCCAGATCTGGCCTCACCAGTGCTGAATAGAGAGGAATAATCACTTCCTTTGAACTGCTGGAAACACTCCTACCAATGCAGCCCAGTATGCCATTAGCCTTCTTGGCAACAAGAGCACACTGTTGGCTCGAATTCTTCTTATTGTCCACTGCAACCCCCAGGTCTTTTTCTGAAGACTTGCTGCTTAGCCATTTGGTCCCCAGCCTGACTCAGAACAGGAGTCCTAAGGGGCAGCTGTGCAAAAAGACAAGTCACCAAACAAGGTGCAAGTCAGGGGAGAGTCAGGTAAGACAAACATATCTCAGGGTTGATCTAGGTGTACTTGATCTTGCCTCAGTTCAGACAAGATGAACTCTTAGGGCACATCTACACATTACCCTACTGTGACGTTGTTACTGCACT
Source organism: Gavialis gangeticus (assembly GCF_001723915.1). Taxonomy (NCBI): domain Eukaryota; kingdom Metazoa; phylum Chordata; order Crocodylia; family Gavialidae; genus Gavialis; species Gavialis gangeticus. The sequence goes on from NW_017729032.1 coordinate 211,111,117, forward strand.
GTGCTTTAATACTTATTTTTGGAAGTACTAAAGCACAACACAGTAACCACCTTTACTGCACCATACATGCAACACATGGTTATTTTTAGCAGATACTTGCCATAGCATCACATTATATTGGGGAAGCATGCCACTACAGTGAAGTAGTTGCTGGTCACGTGTAGACCTCCATGGATGCTATGTCGCCATAGTATGTTGCAAAGGCAATGTAGCATCACGTGTAGATGTGCCTTTAAGGTACCTTCCAGCTCTGATTCCATGGTCAGGGAAGGCCCACCTTACCCTCTTGATGCTACCACCTATGGCACCAGAAGATAAGGCAGAGATCTTAGAGACTAACTGGTTCAGGGAGGCATGAGCTTTCTTAGGCAACTACCTACTTTACTTTGGGGTCCTTTTAGGCATTAACTGCTCTGTTCATCTTAACTGATCTAATCAATCCCTCCCCACCCCAAGCACCTCTTTCAGAAGTCAACTGTTCCCTCATACTTTTTCTTTCTATGTGCATCTTCTCTTTCTGCCAGCCCATTCTTACATCTGATGAAGTAGACTGTTGCTTATGAAACCTCATGCCTCTCCAAACCAGTCAGTGCTAAGCTGCCACCCTACCCTGCCTTCTGCCTGACTTCAGACTCAAGCGGCTTCCCACCTGTGCACCTATGGAAATGGAACATTTTATACTTGTTCTTTGGTTAAATTCAGTCAAAAGAATCAGTAATGAAGTCATTAGCATCAGATGGTAATCCAGTGATTTTGTGTAAAAACAGTTACTATTTTAAATCCATTTCCCAGATGTCCTGTGTTCATATTCAGAGGTTGATATTACAACTGGTACTAGCTGGCTTACTTGGTGACAGACTCAAAGACTGGTCCATAACAGAAATTCACCCAGGTGTAATTGTATCAATGTGATTATATTACTGGATTTTGGTTTGGGTTGGTGTTTTGGAGTTTTTTAATGTAGATTGGACCTCAGTGAATGCATACATGTGATATTAATGCACAATGCAATAAACTCCAATGCAGTTCATATTGGAGTATATTGCTCCTAGGAACAGCATTTGCATGTGCACCTAGTAATGCAGCACATTGAGCTGGGGCAGCACAGCCCCAGCTGGCAGAGGGTTCAGGGGGTCAGCCTGCCAGCCTGGAGCTGCTCCACCCCAGCTCAACGTGCTGCAGAGGGGCTGGCTAGGGCATAAGGGTGCTACATTGTGGAGCTAGCTGTCAGGCAATCCAATACTGTAGCACCCTTGTGCCTCAGCCAGCCCCAATCACTGTCTATATGTGAATTGTGGTGAAGTAAATAACTCCACTGTAGGATAGTCTTTGCGTCAGGCTGTACTAGCTTATGGCAGAGTTAATTAGTTTGCTCTAGCCTTGTAGGAGAGCATGTGTAGATGGCAATGCTTTACTACAAAGCTAATTAGTCATCTCTGCAGTAAAGTATCTCATGTAGATGTACCCAGTATAAAAATTAAAATACACTCTCACACCTAGGTATGGAAACTTGGGACATGTCTCCATCTCCTCAGTCTGTGACAGGGAAAGCCACCATGAAAGTGCACTATCCTCACTCATTCACGCTCTAGATACACCACATACTGAAAGAAAGTCATGTCATTGCTTTTTGGCACAGAGCCACAGCATGCTCAGTGAGATTCTAGAGGTGATTATGTGACATTTCTTGACATGTTCTGTACATAGATCAGGAGTGATTAGGCCTAGGGTGCTTTCACAGAGGTTTTCTCTAGCCATGTGGACGTGTCTTCCGAATTTCCATTCTGGCCCATTAAAAAGGTGATGTGTCTAGTATGGTGAATGTCACATCATGCATTATTATTATTTTTACCACATATTACTATGAAAGAAAAATAATTCACTCTTTAGATTCTGCTGTCTAAAAATATGAGTACTAAATTCACAGTAAACAAACAAATAAAGCATCAAATTCCATTCAGCCAGTCAATTTAAGCAATAGTCTTAAAGTCAATAAAACCACTGACTTTCACTAAGAATGCAACTGATATTCACTAAGAATATTTCTGTTTTCCCACAATCACTGCAAACCTAATTGGTAGCATGGCTTGTTTGTGACCAGCTAGGATAACAAGTTGAATTTCAGCTGAAAACCAGCCCCTAAAAATTGCTGTTTCTTAATCACATCCGCGTGTTGGTTGCTCATTAGGTTCTGGGGCCAGATACAGACATTACACTTTTACCAGTATAAGTGATCAGAAACTGGTCTATACCCATAACAGAACAGAAGTTCAGCACACAAAACTGGTCTATACTTGTAAAAGAACAGAAGTTCAATGCACACAGACTGGTTTAAAAATGGCGTAATGCAGTCTAAGATTTGCACCCCTCTTCACCCCCCCCATCAAAGTATGAATGTGTGTTCTGTTCAGTACCAACATAAAATAAACCACCTACAGAAAACTTCCTTAGATGGGTTCCACCTCAGGCTTCTTGAATGTCTCTACCGAGCCTGAATACCAGCCCATAGTTTGATTCTACTGGGTGTTTAAAGGGACAATTATGACCTCAATGAAAAGCTTAAATATGACTTTCACTGTAGGATTTGAGAAAAAAAATCTTCCCAATTTGAAACCAGATCTACCTACTTAACTGCTACTTCAGCCTTATGGCTATGGTAAGTCCCTAGGCTCTAGTTCCAGGTAGGAAAAACACTGATGGGCATGCATTGTCTCAGATTTGTTGGCTCTGCCTCAAACCTCAGGCATCTCAAAATACTCTGTTCAATAAAACAAGGACAGCCCCTATGGAACACAGCATCATTGAACATCTCCATATTTTCTCTTTCTCACTAGCACCTCTGTGCCCAGGCATAAGATAAAAAAATTAGTCAATAATTTTGAAGCAGGAGGGGATCCTTAGAGATAAGAAGTTCTCTTAATGTGTAAATTCACTTGAGATTCAGAAATCCATTCAGCAGCCACTTGCTAGCCAAAAATATTAACTTACAATATTAACTTAACCTGCAAGCAATCTCAGGTAATACTGTAATATGCAATTGATTATTACTGACTCCTAGAATGCATAATAGTCATCAATGCTACTGTTAATGAATTATTTGTAATTAAATCCTCATTTGAAATTAGATCAGTTCACTGGAAACATACTGGAATCTCTTGAACAATCATAAAATTGCTTGTCAATCAAAATGATAATGTTATTGCTTCTTTTATTTAAAAAACAATGTGGGGTTTTGTTCTGCCTTTTTTCCTGAGGGTACATGGATAGATGTAGAATTTTGAAATTGGGGGTTCCAATGGTGAGATGCATCATGACATATAAACCAACACACATTTTTCCCAGTTAAAAATAAACTAGAAGTTTTACTAATACACCAGGGACCTAGAGCTGCATTATTCCATTTAAGATTGAAGTGAAAACAAATATAACTTCTTTGGAATACATTAAAATAGGCTGCGGGGCTGTGAAATAGGAGCTTGTTACCAGGAGCAGCTAACAGACAGCAGAACTGCAGAACAAAGGATAGCTTGGTTGGTGGACCATCATAGCCATTAAAAAGAAGAGAGGGTCATTAACACCTATAGTATAGTTTAGAAGGGATCAGGTAGATGAAAATAAGCCATGAAGTCAACTGACTTCCTCAGCACTGCCTGACTAGAAATGCTTCTGCCACTGCCATGCAGTTGGTTTGAAACTTTGGGTGGATCAGGAATCAAAGGGGGGTACAAGTGCACTCTTGCAACCCCCCAGGATCCACCCATGTGAGGGTCTATAACTTATACTGCCATTCCTGTGCAATCAAATCTATTGTATGATCAAATATTTGAAATAGAAGCAAAAGTGTGTCTCATATTGGGGATTAAGGAAAAAATAATAAAGATAATGAATAATTTCTGGCCCCTTTGAAGTCCATGGGAGTCTTGTCATAGACAATAGTAGGGCCACAATTCTATTCAGTGATCATATGAATTTATCATTCCAGTTATTTCTCAGATTGGTAAACCACAAGATTGATTCCTATTTGTTGACAAAGAAAATGAGCCCTAAATGTCACTTACACTTTTGACAGCCTTTCCTTCACTGCCCTGTCCATATTCTGCCCTATTTTGCCCTAAAAAAAAGTATATTGTCTTTGAAGTGATGGTAGTAGATTCAAGGGGAGGTGGGGGAGGATCTCTCCATAACATGAGTATTGAATAAATCAGGTAAAAAAAAAATCAGTGCAGTTGATCCTCCTGCAAAACACTGAGCATGTCTACATGAGATGCTTGCTGTGCAGTTGGACTGTGCGAAGCTTTGGTCCCTGATCTGATTTGGCAGAGATTTGGCCCAATTTGGTGGCCAAATCTCCGAATCTGAATAGAGTCATAGGACCCTTTAATCTCTCTGAATCAAATCAGAACCCTCCGAATAGATTCGGAGAGATTCGGAAAGATTCGGAGATTGGGACACAGACACAGCTTTAAATGTTTTCTTTACATACCTTTAGGTAGCAGGGATTCATGAGTGCTGTGATGCTGGGGCGCATGGAACGTCCCACAGCAGTTCAGAGGGCTCCCCAGCATGCTCAGCAGCAGACTCAGCACTTCTGGTCCACTTCCGGGTCTGCTGGGGAGTGCACAGGGACCCTCGCCCCCCACACCTCTGCCCCTGGCACAGTGAGTGGAGCCTCCTGGGTCTGGGAGGCCCCCAGCATGATCCCCGCAGACCCAGAAGTATACCGGAAGAATTTCTGGTCCACTTCCAGGTTTGCTGCTGAGCACATGGAGGGTCCCCCTCCACGTGTGTGTGATGCTCCATGCTCCCCAGCATTGCAGCAATCACCAGCCATTCCTGCTACCTCAAGGTATGTAGAAAAAACTTTTAAAGCTGTGTCCATGTCCAAATTGCTGATTCTCCGAATGAGCATCAAATCTTCAGATTCAGATTCAGCCAAATCGAATCAGGGACAGTGATCTGAATCAACTAATCTAATCACTGTCCCTGATTTGGGCCAAATCTGAATCTGAAATGAATTGCATACCCCTACTGTGCAGTTAACTAATTAACTGCACAATAAATGTCTTGGTGTCTACACATGCGCCCCTATTGGAGCTCAAGAAACTAATAAACTCTGCAGCAGGGTAATACATATAAATACAAATCCTACCTTGCTGTGGAGTTTTTTCATGTGCAGCAGCAGCACACATGTAGATGCTGACCAGGCTGGCTAGAGCACAAAAGTGCTTCAGTGATTGAACAAACCTTCATGCACCCATCCAGCCTCTATTTAGCACATTAAACCCAATCAGGGGCCAGGCTGGCAGACTGAGCCCCCAGGCCTCCTGCCAGCTGGGGCTGCTGTGACCCAGCTCAATATGCTGAGGTCTGGGCACACACTCACTTGGAACTGGCCGGGAGCAATAAACTGAAGAGGAGTAAGTGCAGTTTATTGCTGCACGTTAATGGCACAAGTAGACACACCCATTTAACTTAATTCCCTCATTGGATACAGTTTTAAAAATATGTTCTCACACTTGTCCTTTAATGATGCCATCATGATGCCCAACACACAGGACAGCTATGTAATGATGTTTTTAGAATGAAAAGCCACAAACCTGAAAGAAATAACTGCAGGCATTGTCAAAAATTAATTCAATATAGTACCAGGAGAGCAGCAGCATAAATCCTCCATGTCCCCAACAGACTCAATTAAATCAACAGAATAACAGAATCCGAAAATATTTTTTTCAAATTTAGACAAGCCCTTGACTTTTAAAAGACAAGAGAAAACCAATGCCTCCCTGACATGCACAAGCTTTAACCAGTTTCACTGGTTGGTGTATTCTGAAATTCCCCAGGATTTTCTCAGACAAACACAAATATCTTCAGAAGATTGAAGCATAAAATGCTTTCCACTAAGCATCAGAGAAGAAATATCAGAGCTGAAATGAACACAAGTGCAAAAACATAATGATTATACAGTAAAACAGGATAAACAGTTTTGTTGCTATGTTGTGTAGGAAGAAACAGTTTATAAGTGCTTGGGGCCATATTAATTTTTAACTTAGTGGTTCTGAAGAACACCAAAGGCATATCATAAAAAATATATCCAAAATCAGTCACTCAAAATGTATCCTGAAGAGGAAGGAAAAGGGGTACCACATATGCCACAAACACAATAAGAAAGAAACAGGTTTACTTTTTTGCTAAATTCTCAGTGCAATTTATAATATCTAGTTTTAAATAGCATTGAAAACTATGCTAATTTATTCCCTGAGATGTAAAAATTATGGTTAAAAATGCATAAGTTAAGTTTCAGCCAGGAGGGTTTCCTCAGACTGTAAAAATTATATCAAATTATTACATTAACCTTTTCCACTTATTCTTCATCCCAAGACACCTGAGGGTTTAAATTTTGCCTCTAATCTTAAATTCTATTCCTACCTTTTTTTTTAAATGACCTTTCCTAAAATACTGCAGATTAGTACTGCTATTGTTAGCGACTGGTCAGGCATTAATTAAAAAGCTCTCTTTTCCAGGGTTCATTAATGAGCCATACAAAGCCACTTAGGCTGTAATCTGGCTGATGGGGAAGTTTCAATTTAAATCAATCTTAGTTTTTTTTTATCATTTTTTAGCATTTTGTAAAATATTAGTACTAGATTCTGCCTGCATTTACTAAAGCTCAAGAACTACAGGAACAGTAGATTTTACATTTGATCACAGAGTCCCATTTTTAAAACTGGCTTCCAGCAACTGCATTTTTGTGTTTAAATATGAAACACTGGACCTAGAGCATTTAAGTGCTCAACTAAAGAACTGGAGCTGCTAACAAGTTTGAAATGTAGATCTTATGCGTCTCTCTGGGGGTTTGTTTCTTTTTTCTTTTATTCAGTTCTTAAATGCTAAGCAGACATCCAGTCTCTCCAAATAACAGGTGATTCAGATATTCAGAAAACAAGAAAGAAGGAAATCACAGATAATGGAAAAGGATGGAACAAAAGAAATGCAAAAGTAAAGGATAAGAGACTGGGTTAACCATGGAATGGTCTGTAAAAGAACAGTGTGATATAGCAACTATAGTATATGACTATAGCTGCTGTTTGTTCAAGCATGTAAAAAAAGTCAAAATTCTGCATTTTTCATCATTTTTGTTAAAAATGTATTTTTATGGAACAGCTGAAAATGTTGAAAAGTATGATTTAAAAATTGTTTTTGTTTATATTTTATTAACTATAGAGCTTGTCAACATTTGTAAAAATGAAAAAATTCAGATGTCAACCTTGCAACATTTTTAAAAAAGGTCATTATGAGGAAGTGTATTTGGACATGAGTTTTCTCATTATTTTCAGCCGGCTTTGTCTCTGTGTCCAAGATAGATTCCTTTTATTTGCCAGGGTTGTGTCCTACCTTGTAGCCTGGGATATGACAAGAGTTTATGCAAAATGAAAAGCTCATTACTGCCATTTTTGCTGCATAGAGGACATGAACAGGTAGCTGCAGAGAGAGAGAGGAGTCTATTCTTGGTAACATCAACATCCATGATCATGGAGAAGAGCAGCCTGATAGTTCTCAGATCAGTGCATTCCTGGAATAATAGAAGCAGCCCTCTGCCAATTAATTTAAGTGCGGAAGTGACAAGATTTATCACAGCATGTAACGATATTTCAATAATTGTGTATTTGCATTAAAAGAATTGCCCTGCATCAACTAGGACATGAAAGAGTGATGGGCAGGGGGAATGAAAATACTTGTTTTCAGTAAGTTTATTTCATCATGCTAAACAAAAAAAAATCTTTTTCATTGGCTCATCAAAGGAATGCATGTTACTAGAGTGTTCTCTGCTACTAGAGTGACTAAGCAAGGATAGCACAAAGCTTGTTCACTGCACAAGTTTTGCATAGACCCTATTTCACTACTTGATCACAAGCTTCGCTAACAGCAAGTACATAGCATACATGTAACTCACAGAGATTACATACTGGTGTGATGTGTAAAAGTTTTTGTTTCAGAAGCTTGGAGTGGCATTATTCATTGGCTGCTGGAACAGGTTACACTGAAGACATGATTAACCAGCTAATCAGGTCTTAAATTTTTACCCAGCCACAAGTTAATTAAATTAATGGTGTAATAAAACAAGGAATAAGCCACAAAATGATTACACAAAAGATCTGTAATAAGTGGCTGATTTCTATCATGCCATTAATTGAGTATGTGGCAAAGATTGGGCTCCCAGCCATGGGGTGTGCTTCTGCTGCTGGGAGCCCAGACCAGCTGATGGAGCTCCCAACCCCAGGAGCATGTGTTGCACCCCCCACAGAGGGGAGCACAGAACAGCTGGGGGCTCCCAGCCAGAGAAGCACACGGTGTGCCTCTAAAGCTGGGAGCCCCATCAGCTGATGGCTTCTGAGCTACAGAATCTTGTTACTTACCAGTGCTGGGCAATCCCACAATAATGCATGATGGGATTTGATTTACAAACCAACAATCACGCTTCCTCCCAAACACACGTGGCATGGCAGAAAGTGTCCTTGTGGGATCCTGCATCAGATCCCAATGTACCTTTACTAGTACATCTGCCAGAGGCCATAGACATCAAAGACATGAGATATACAGACTATCCTGAATGAATATCAACATACTACACCGTATATATTTCAGAAATCCTATTGCACAAATGTCTTTTGTCTTATATATTTTTTTATAGCCCTCTGCCCATAAACTCAGTTGCGTTATGTTACCATTAATCCAGCTGCACAGATGTCAGAGGGAAAGAAACTATGAGACTAAAGTATTTTAATAACTTTTTAAAAACACAGAAAAAGAACTTTCTTGTACAACCCCCCAACAAAACACAGGTTTAATAATGAGTATGTAGGGGCCTTCCAAAGCTTCCAATCAAGGGAAATCTGAAATTTCCAATTTCTAATTCTGAATGAGCAGAAATAACAGAGCCCAAACCTGAAATTTCCTATCTGTCACCTCAGACCAGGTTAATTTTTTGAAGGGATTTTTGTATTTGAATAAGCAAGAAATTATTTATCTTGCAGACTAATGTTGTCAGTATTGGTGGCTTTTTTAAAGGTTTTCAGAGGTTCTGACTGTTAGATTTGTGGAGACTGAGAAGTGCATGATGAAGTGCAGTTTGTCACAACTGTTTCTGCTGTGTTCATAGTATAAATAATGTAAAACAGGGCTGTCTAACTTCCATGTAGCCGGAGACCACACACAGTGCCAGTCACAGTCCCCAGGACCTCACAAGGCGTGGGCTGCTCCCCCCAGCCCAGCTCTTCCCTGCCACGCGTTGGGCCCATGTCCCCCCCCCGGCATCCCCCACCATGCATACAGCACAGTCAGCCTAGTTTCCCCCTCTGCTCCAAGCTGTGCCACCCACACACTGGCTATGTGCATAAACCAGCCTCCCTCTGCCACACACAGAGCACTCTCCTTCCCCTGCCTTCCCAGCCACACACCTGCAGTGCAGGCAACCCATCTCCTGTCATATGTCATAATCATTCATAGCCCTCACAGCTCAGACACTATGCCCCCCCCTTCTCCCCCCCACCCCATATGCACAGCTTGGACACCCTAGCACCCTTCTGTTGCATTGCCCTACCCCCAGGAGTGGGGACAGAAAGTAGAAGTTGAAGGAGGGAGGAAACCAGAAGAACCTGCCTTTTGGACCATAAAACAAAGAAAATGAGGTAGTAATGATAGATAAAACACTGGCTCATAAGTGACAACACAAACATGTCTATCTGTCATTCCTCCTTTAGAACCTGCTGTTATAAAATTATAGGTGTCCTCCTCCCAAAACCTGGCTGCAATACATCCAGATGGCAAAAACAAAATCAAATTCCTGAGCACCAGGCACACTCGCCTGTATATGTGGCTTTATTGATACATTTGTAGACCCTGTGCCATGTAACTGTCTTAGGATGAGTTTGAGATGGGGGATACTTTAGAGAATCTCTAACCTAGTCAAGACAATTTTTCTTCTCATTTCTTTATTCTTTCTTCCTTTCTATGTTTTCTTGCTTTTTTTTTCCAAGCTAGGGAAGTCATGCAGAATATTAATGAAACAAATATTGTCATTCATGAGCAGTCTTTTGAAGTGACGGCATCAGATTCAGAACATCTAGTCACACTAGGTGTGAATAACAGGTGAGTCAAGTTATCTTGTTTCACATTTCTTTTGCTATAGCACTTTGACACTTTCCAGTACTTAAAAGCTACTATCAGTAAAAGCTTGACTGCAAAGCAACCCATTTGAGTAAGCAGATACACTGAGTTTGCAGAGACTCTGCACTGTCTGAATGGTATTTAGCAGTGGCGGACCATGGGTCTCCAGCGCCCGGGGCCAACGTCTGCATTTGCACACACCCTCCACCAGGGACAATACAAGCAGGGTGCAAAGTCCCCTCTCCCACCCCATGGCACTTTTGTGGGGAAATTGACATCACGGCATGCCAGGGGAGGGGCGGCAGCCAGAATTTCCAGCCATAACAGGTAAAGAAATGGACAACCCACCAGGCAGGAGGGTGGACCACACACCAAACTTGGAAGGTACTGTGGCCTGTCAGCCCAGCCAGTGCCACTCCCCCAGGCCAGCGCCTAGGAGCCATGCCCCCTCCTGCCCACCTCCCCATCGCTATGCTGCTGGTATTTGACATAGGTCAAAGGGAGGGAATAGAGACAACTTTGTAATTCTTGGACTAACTAGGAGTCACTTGAGTCTAACTGAAGCTGGAGCAACACAAAGACAACTTATGTTGGGCTGCTTACAGTCCCAAGTTTTCCTTTTTTACTGGCCATGATTTCTACTGTCAGTTCTGTGATGACTTTTTGTCACCTCCCTTTCCAGGTAGCCAGTGAACCCAATTTTCTAAGGGCACTCTTACATGTGTTCCAGGGTGTTCTAATTAAAATGCCATCATGTCTTGGGTATCAGCATCCCCATGCTTAAAAATGGTGGTGAGGACACTTGAACTAAAGCTTGTTCAACGAGCTTTAGTTCAAGCACCCCTGCCAGATACAGGATGCTGCTTGATTGAATCTGCTCTGACGCATTGGAATTCCAGCCTGTCGGAGAAGCCTCAGCACTCATGTACAGACGCCCAAAGTGTCTAGTGCCATCAGAGCAGTATAATGTAGCTAGACTTGGAACCAGAATCAATTGTTTAAAAGTTGTTTGGGCATTCTGGCTGTTCATGTAATAATATACATGGGAAAAATAGTATGATGCTTATTCATCACTTGTTTTTTGTTAGGTTATTCACTTTGATTAAGAGCCTCTGATAGCTTTTTCTACAAAGGAAAACATGGTAGAGGGACTGAGATGAACTGACCTGAGGCAAACTTTATTTTAAATGTGACACCAGCTCCTGAAAATGAGGTATAATACAAATGTCCACATGCACATACCCAGAGCCAGCGTCTGGTGCAGGGGGTGGGTATGTATGGGGCAGGATCTCTGCCATCCTCCAAAGGAAAAGCCACAGTTTGCCACATTTTTCTCCTTTAAAAAAAATCCATTTTTAAAGTTTGTTCATAACCCTTTCATATATACCTGTGGTCCACTTTTGGGTCGTGACCCATGGGTTAAGAAACACTGCTCTGGAGATCCCAAGGGTGTGTTTCTGTAAGAGGAAAAAACTGGTCGGACACTTCCAGGGCTTGACGGGCCTGATTTTGTGTGAGTGCGTCAAGCCCCAAGAGAACACATCTCCCATTGCCTCTCCACATGAACTGGCAGGACAACAGGAGACTTTTTTTGCCCAGTGAAGTGAATCAGCTCTTCCCCCACACAGCTTATCCACTTTGTTTGGTGACATCTATTTCTAGGCTTATTAAACTCTCTGCTTCAAGTAAACTTATTGATATTAATTCAGCTGAGAATGGAGGAAGCACTGCTACGCCCTATAACTTTAACAGATCTTTTTTGTGGTGGTCTACATGTCCTATGCATAGTATCATAGTACTTAGGGTTGGGAGGGACCTAAACAGATCATCAGATCTGACCCACTGCCCCGGGCAGGAACAGGTGCCAGGATCTTATCACCCCAGCCAAATATCTGTCCAGCCTCCTCTTGAAGATCCCCAAGGTAGGAGAGAGCACCACCTCCCTTGGGAGTCATTCCAGAGCCTGGTATCCCTAACTGTAAAGTAATGTCTCCTGATGCCCAGCCTGAACCTTATCTCTAACAATTTGTGGCCATTATTCCTAGTAACCTCCGGTGATGCCCAGGGGAACAGAGCCTCCCCCAATTCCCACTGGTCCCCTCTGGTGAGTATGTAATTGGCCACCAGATCCCCTCTCAGCCTTCTTATGTGGAGGCTGAATAGGTTCATGCCCTTTAGCCTCTCCTCGTAGGGCCTGCCCTGCTGCCCCTTGACCATGAGAGTGGTCCTCCTCTGGACTCTCTCAGTGCTAGCCACATCCCTCTTGAAGTGCGGTGCCCAGAACTGGATTCGGTAATCCAGCTGTGGCCTGACCAATGCTGCCTAGAGGGGAAGGATCACCTCCCTGGACCTGCTTGTGATGCATCTGTAGATGCACGACAAGGTGCGGTTAGCCTTACTGACCACGTCCTCACACTGGCGGCTTATGTTCATCCTGGAGTCAACAATGACTCCAAGATCCCTTTCTGCCACCGTGTTGACAAGAAGGGTGTTCCCCAGCCTATAGGTGTATTGTTGGTTCTTTCTCCCTAGATGCAGCACCTTGCACTTTTCTGCATTGAATTCCATCCTGTCTCATCCGCCCACCTCTGTAGCCTGTCTAGATCTAGCTGGATTCTGTCCCTCCCCTCCAGCATGCCCACCTCATAATGTGGCTAGATGCAAGGTGCATTTTAGGAGAGAATCATCCCAAATAAGCCTCAGAGGGAAGATATCCAGGGGATGAATACTTCAGCCCATAAGCAGGCAAAACTCCCACAGATATCTCTATTAAAGCCTGTTTAAAGCTTGTTTCTGATTAGTTTTCAGAGATAGCTTTAAAATAATTAGCCAGTACAATATGTCATTCTTAATCTGTTTCTGTAATGGAATAATAAGTAATAGCCAGTGATAGAGATCTCAGATAGAAAGACTGCAGTCAAGAATGGTTTCCATTTGCAAGGATATGCAATAGAATTCCATAAATGGTAATATTTAAAGTATACAACAGGCTTAGTTAGGGTAAAAGAAATACAATAGTCATGGTTTTTAAGTCTTCTAATTGCAGTGAGAGAAAAAGTTTCCATTACTTTCCACTTTTACCATTGGAACCCTGGAATTTATTTACCAGCACAGTGAGAAACCACTGATTTTCTATTCAAATTCACTATAAAGTTGCCAAAAGAGAATATTTACACCAACACCAAACATAATCAACATAATTAGCACAAACTGCAGTCTCCTTAATATTTGTTTTATTAGCATATTTTGAATTAAAACATTATTAAGCAGATATTTCTCTGAAGACATTATAATCACAGATTTTTTTTTCCTGCAGGAGGGATAATGGAATCTTTGAAGTTAATTCTGAAAGCAGCTGCAAGAATATACTGTATTCTCTAAATCCAGTTAATTACTGTGCAGTCCTTAAAAAGTAATCTTTGGTTTGCTCCTGCAGGATTTATTTAGAATCATAGAAATGTTGGGAAGGAACCCAGTGGAGTCATCTAGTACAACCCCCTGCTCATGGCCGAATTATTCTTATCCATGAGCGGATTTAGGATGGCGGCAAGGAGGATGCAGTCACACCTTCTTTGGCTAAGCAGCACATGTGCAGTGAGCTCACCAGCCTGTCAGCGGTGTTTGGTCTGTGTTGCAAGCTCTTGGCTTACCAGCTGATCACTCCAGGCTCTGGCTGGAGTATAGGGGTGAGCACAACCACCATTTGTCCCCTCTCCTGCTACCCCCATCCCTACTGAATGCAGCAGCAGGAGAAAAGGGGTCACACAAGCAGTAGCAGCAGCATTCACACCACTGGGCTCCAGAGCTGTATGAAAGCAGGGGCTTGGGTAGTGGCATATGAGTGACCAGGAAGCATGGTCAGCTGAAAGTGGGAAAGAGCAGAAAAAAAAGAAAAATGGCTGCCAGCAAAGCCACGTGATCACATCAGAGGTGCAGTAGCAACTGGAAGTCACTACTGCCTCTGTGCATGTAGCAGCTGCCCTCAGCACCTGCCTAGTCATTACACCTCTGAACTCAGGCCAGAGCCTGCACTGCCCAGCTGGTGAGCTCAGCCCAAGAGGATATAACCACATCAACACACCCACACTGGATCTAACCCTGCCCCTGTCTGAACCATTCTAATCAAATGTTTGCCCAACCTATTCTTAAAAATTTTGTGAATAAACCTGTCAGGCAACTAGCTAGAACAATGCCCAAAATATCAAAAACTCCCTATATTGCCAAAGGTAAAACAGGAGGATGAGGGCACCACTGTCAACGTCCTTCCACTTCAAGGACAGAAAATTTCTTCCTAGCCCCATGTGGAGACCAGCAAAGGCCAGAAGCATGGGAAAACAAACACCCATGGGTGCAGCTCTTACTCAGGCAAACCAAAGGATTATTTGCACTAGTAAAAACTGTAGCCTCATACCCTTGACATTAAATGTCTTTAAGGAGCAATTTAGGGTTTTATTCAGTAAAGTACAAAGAGGGTAAAGTTAACCCCAGAACAAGCCTTCTCACCCTGCTTGCCAAAATATTACCTCAATCTTCATTTGGACAGTGATGTTACAGCCTGTATTTTAATTAACCTGAACATTGGAAAAGAGGGAGCATCAAGGTGACCCTAGAGAAATATTTAAACAGTGAGGAAGACAGATTAAAGTTTCTTGGCATAAAGGAAAAAAGGACCAGGCCTCTTAAACCAGATGGTATTTTTCTTTTTCTACAATTTTTTACGTATCATTCGCCTTAAATATAAGGCTTCTCCTGATAAAACATCCATGTGTCAGTCCAACAAACTGAAATATCTTTGATTCATACCAAACCAGCCACCTCAACCTTGTTTAAGAAAAATTTAATATATATATATAACCCATGGAAAACTGATTTTTCAAAAACGGTATTTTCACCCATTAAATCATTTAGATGTAAAATTCTTAATCAGTTCTAGTAAGTAGATAAAAGAGCTATTGTAAGTAGTTGGAGTGAAGAATATTTGTGTTTTAACAGTATTTACTGTAATGTCCAATGGGGACTGAATGAGAGCCCTGTGGTTACTAAAGAATTATACGCAGAGATGTGCATTTGGATTCAGGTAGCATTCAGGGTTCTGATAAGACCCAACCATTGGGACCCCCAAATACAAATAGTATTCTAATCTAAATACCAATATAAGGCTTTTCATCATTCTTTCTTTCATCATGCCACTGATTGCTGATGGCAATTTTGTAACAAATATTTGCTTCATATTTCATTCGCCAAACCCACACACAATCCAGAAGAATGAACTTTTCTCGGAAATAAAGCCAGCTGTAATTTAGTTTAAGCCTGTCTTCAAGAGAGAGAGCAGTTATTAATGGCAGAACTTTGCACCAACAAATTGCTTCATATCTGCTCATATTGATCCAATCATTATTAAGACAGACTTATCTCCTTCCCAAGTCTGGAGAGTGAAAATGTTTTTCAGCTGTAGGACTTGAACAAATTTGTCTTCACTTTTTGCTTGGACTCCCTACATATTTCAAGAGGGACAGAAACAAAGAAAGACATTATTGCACATCTCAGTGGTTTTTGCTGTGTTGTATTAACAACTAAGAACTGACCAGGAACATTTTTAACAAATATTAATTTAAAAGAGTTGAGGTTGTTATACAATGTAGCTTTCTGCTTTTACAACATGAATCATGCAATATTGAATGCAGCTCCATAGGGGAGGTGCAAACTTGCTTTGCAGCCCTTTTAATCCCAGCTGACATTCTGGTGACAACTCAGAACAGTCTGTGGGCCAGCTGTTGTGATTTCCATGAGCTATTCTAGCCAGTAGGACTTGGTGTAGTGTTAGCACCCTAGGGCCAGGTTCCCTTCCCTGTAGCAATGCTCTTTATACCGGGGGCAACACTGAGTGATGGCACAAAGCTACTACTACTCACTCGCTATCCCTGGCATATTCATGCAACAGAAAACCTCAACTAGCTAAAAAACTGGCTTCAAATTGGACATAACCAGGCAAAGAATCTGATCCCTAGTGCTCAGACATGCTAAAATGAACCTGGTTAAACTTGGGAGAACTGGAGTGGCTGAAGTTACTTGCAATTTGGAACAGCGCCGTTTTCTGGCTTGTCTCTGTAGATACTAAACTGAAGACAAGATATTGGAAATTGCCCAGTTGCAATGGGAAAAAAATAGGGTATTAGGCCACTGTGACTGCAAGGAAGTAATGACAACCATTTTCATTGAACTGGCCCTTTCTCATGGCACAATGATGAGGAGAAATCAAACCCAATCTGGATCTCTTGCTGGCCAGGAAGCAGGTTTTCTTGTAAACCAGAAGCCACTTGAACCCTGCAGCTGCCCTGCCATATAATGAATGGTCCAGTCCATCTCATGGTGAATAGTAGCAGTGAAACTGAAAAGAAAGTCAGCTTTACTCAGCAACTGCAGGAAGCTTCCAGAGTCTTCTGGCCTAGGACAAACCCACTAAGTTGCGTCTGCCATGACATAAGATACCCTGCAGTTTCCAGCATGTCCCTGGCCTGGAGGCAGATCTGCCCCAAATCTAAACAGGGTTCCACTGAAACCTTGCTTTGGATTTGTGCCCTGGATTTTCAGATGAAACACCTGGGGCTCAGCATTTTCTGGAAAAAAAACCCAATTGTTTTGTGTTTCCAATCAACTTTATTGCAGACATTCAGTAATCCATTCTGTAATGCATTGAAGCTTACTTCTCCTTCTGCATGAACATTTGCATCTGTGCAAAGTGGGGGTCATATGCTATCAAGTTAGAATGATATCATTTTACACCCAAACTTCTCCAGCCCTTGAATGTTGACTAGCCTCAAGATCCTGGGCATCTAAAATGGAACCAGAAAAAGTTGTAGAACTAAGCTGTTGCGAGCAATTCTGCACCAGTAGGGCTGTAGATTATATGACTGATTTAATCTTTCCCTACCTCTAATTGTTATGATTAGTGGAAATGACTTCTAAGAAAAAGTTAAAAGAACTAAATTGCTTCATGTACCACATGCTGCGTATAACCTGAAAGGACTCCCTGTTTTTATTTTTGTTTTTTAATTAAAATAGCTCATTAAGAGAACAACTTCAGCTCACATTCTAGCTATGTGGAAAAAGAACAATGCCCTGGCACCTCCTTCAACATCCTCCCTCTTGCGATCTGTGCATATCCATCCAAGTTCATATATCTTTCCTTTTAACAATTGCTATTGTGTCTTCTGTGCACCTCTCTGCTTACTTGCTGGTATCAGAAATTATAAGATTACAGCCCATTCTAGAGACAGGGCCTTAATTGCCAGTCCACTGCAATCTATTCGGCTTCTGAGTGCATCTACATGTGTATTAAGGTGCTTTGCCTAATGTGAATTAGTGCAAGGTACTAAACAAATGCACATTAGGCTGCCTTAATGTGTAGTAACAAATGCACATGGTTTTTAAGTGACAATCCACAGTAGCCTATTTCACTGCACATTAGTGTAATCTCATGGTTTTTTACATGATGCTTTACTGTGCAGTAAAACCAGCTACTGTGCATTAAAGCACACAGGCAGATGTGCCCACTGTTATTTAACTGCATTGGTCTTTGAACCAGTGTCCCATTTCTTATTTAAGGGGCGGCCACCCTGTTGCTGCCTTTACTCTATTGCTTGGCAATCTACTTACGATTCTTGCTCTTTATATATCCCTTTCTTTAAACTCACCTGTATCAGGTGAGAAAATGAATCACGCTCTTTCTTAGTCCTCTTGGTACAAGCCGTGGCCATACTGGTTGAGGTGAGCTGAGCTAGCTATCTGTCACTATTTTACAGTAGTCTTCAGTTTCATTCCACCTTTAATTTCATTCTCCTGGGTCTGTGACTACCCCATATAATGTCCCATTTCTGCTTGAACTATTGGCTTTTGCCATTGCTTGTATGGTTATTTGATTGTTGGACACAGAACTGCTCACCTGCACACAGTGGCTTCAGGTCTCTGGCTCCAGTAATGGACTGCCTATTGAATTGGGCATCCTCTTTACTTCTGTGTCCTGCCCAGTATTCCACCATTGGGATGCAGTTAACAGGCCCTTGTGGGAAGCAGTCTTGGGGCAGACTTCTGTTTCTCTTTGTGCATCTAAGTGGAAATCTTCTAGCTGCATAAGTGGTGTTTTTGCCACTGACACACAGTGTGCAATTCTATTTCTCCTGCACTTGGGCTGCATCAATATGCAATAGGCTACACACCGGTCAGGTGCACATGCCCATACCTGAAGGCAAGTCCTCAAAAATGCAACAGGTGAGGAAAAGGAGGTTAACAACTCTCCCAAGTTTTAGCCCTAATAATTACTTGGTTAGAGCACTTACCCAGGTAACAGGATCCTCAGTCTGTCAGTGTCCCATCCAGATTGAATTTGAACCTGCAGCTCTCTGATTTTCCAGGTAAGGGAGTACCTAGAGCCCATGTTTCTAGCTTCCCTAACCATTCAGTTATTGGGGTTAAGACATAGGAAAGCTATCCTCCTCTGGAATCTAATACCATCAGTTTCTAGCCATTTATATTTCCAAGATATATAGGCACAGGGATGTCCAGAATGAGTGCACACATATATAGCTATAATAGCTGTCTGACCACTGAGTAGCTAGCCTTGGACACTTAGCATACATGTGTATGTTTATACATCCACACCATAAGGGAAGTAGAATTGCAAACTTTGTGTAAGTGGCAAAAATATCATTTTTTGGACTATAAAGCTGACTTTTAGATGAACAAAGGGCAAGAGACTTCCTTCATTCTCTGCCTTGCGCTGGACATTGTATTATGATGGTCAGCACTACTAGGCAGGGATGCCTTCCTGCCTGTTTTGAATTTTGCCATCAGTTTCTTTGTTGGCGTCACCTCCCATACTTCATAGATTCCCAGGACAAGACACTTTGTGTTCAGATTTCCATTTGCCAGTGCATTGGTTGAACTCCGCTGCTATGTCTAAGCATAGTATGTCAGGTAGATCATACATGGCAAAAGACTCCTTCATTTTCCTAAGTGTCCTGAAGATAATCCACATACCAGATTTTGGAGTAGTAAATTACTGGGACCATGGAATTCCTATTATTAAAAATTAACAGGTTTATTCTGACCTTTTCCTGGGGGCCAGCCAATATTTCAGGAAGCTAGGGAATATATTTCTGTTAGTCAGTCATCACCATATTCCAAGCTGATGGAGAGAAGCTGCAGAAAGATCGGGGTATGCAGC
Organism: Gavialis gangeticus; assembly: GCF_001723915.1. Taxonomy (NCBI): domain Eukaryota; kingdom Metazoa; phylum Chordata; order Crocodylia; family Gavialidae; genus Gavialis; species Gavialis gangeticus. The sequence continues at coordinate 211,130,504 of NW_017729032.1, forward strand.
AGATGCTATACCAGGACAAACTAAAAAGTGTAGAACTCTTCAGTTTGGAAGGAAGGCAGCTGAGAGGGGATAGGATAGAGGTCTATAAAATCATGAAGGGTGTGGACAAAGTGAATAGGGAACTATTATTCACCAAGTCCTGGAATGCTAGAACTAGGGGAAATTAACAGGAGACAGGTTTAAAACTAATGAGAGAAAATGCTTTTGTTTTTACATAGAACAAAGCTATTTTGTGGAACTCATTGCTATAGGACGTTGTGGAGGGAGACAGTATAGCCAGGTTCTGAAAAGGATTGGGCAACTTAATGGATGATAGATTTATTACTAGCTATTAAACACAGATGTATCCTTTAGCGTCTCTAAACCAATGATGGTGGGTATCAGGGATAGATCACTCTAGGTATACCCTATACACTGCTTTCCCTCTAAAATATCCACTCCTGCCACTGTCAGGGACAGGATACTGGGCTATATATACCATTAGTATAACCCAGTATGGCATATTTGATGTTCTTATATTCATATTATTTGCCTGCCTTGCTCTTTTCAATATCTACTCCCAGCTGGGTACTCATGCTTGGTCAGTAATAAATTTTCCGGTTCCTCTCAAGTTTGCATCTATGCCCAGACTTAAGAAACATATAATACTTGTTTCATGATGTCATCTTTTAAGTAGGCTGGGGTAGCTTCTGGGTTCCCTTTAAACAACATCGTATCTTGGACATGCACTGCACATTTGACCTCTTGGCTGGTGATAACAGCAGTTTCTGCCAACCATTTCTGCCAACAAGTAGAAATTGTTTTACTTCCTGCAGCAATCCTTCCTAATCAACCCTTTGCTGGAGAGTCTGGAGCCTTGTATCAAAACCGCAAAGGTATTATAGATTGTTGATGTCTGATCTTGCCAGAAATGTTCTGACAAAACATGGATTTCTTGGGAAATTCCACTGCTTTGAAGCCTAAATGGACACAAGCCCAATCTGGACAATCGCCATCCCTATGAATCACTGGACTGCCTTCACATCCTTTGTTCTCAGAGTTTCCTTAACATTTTTCAGGATTTAGCTGCAGTCCCTCAGATCTATAGATGTCTTATGCAAGGACCTCAGTTCTCCCCAGTTTCAACTTCCCTGTATTTGCCCTAACAACCCCCTCCTGACATGTTTAGGGATTATTGCAGCTTGGTCCTGGATTGCCTTACGGATCCTCCTTCAAAAAAAATGTCATCAGCTACCATCTTGATTCCAGGAGTCACTCTAGTTCCTGTTTCAGTTTTACAACAGCATACCTCTGGAGTTGGGGTAATGCCCATAAACATCCATGCCTGACACTGCTTGCCAGAAAACGTGGCTGGTTAACTCTACCTCTCATTATTCCAGAACCCATTCCTGATATCACAGAAAGCAAATGCTTTCACCATGAATAAGTTATGTTCCATGCCCTTAAACACAGTCAATGGATAATGATTTTATTTTCAAAGCCATTTGCATTGTTTTTAGATCAGTGGAGATTCTCAGCTTACCTGAAGGTTTCTCACCACCATTTGGTTGCCGATCCACTCTGCTAATTTCAACAGATGTAATGATGCCTCTTTGTAGGCTTCCTAGTTGCTTCTTTAGTGGCTCCCACAGGGCGAATGAAATTCTGTCTTTCTGTATTTTCACAGGTTGCAGATGGGGATCTAGTTCTAATTTTATTTTCCCCTTTAGATGTCTTTCTACTTGAAATGCATCCTTATGTCCTGATAGAATGGCAGGCAGGACCCACAGGCTACGTGCAGACTGTCAGAAAGCCCAAGGGAGAATCAATCCAATCTACAACAGGTTTGGTGTTGGGGGGAAAGAGAAGCCTGCACTGGCCAGGCCAGAAGGCAGTGGGGGGGGGGGCATTCCCACATTTTCCAATGTGCTGGACACTGCCAAGGGTGGCCAAACCCAGCCAAGCCAGGGGCAACCCTGATTGGCAGTGAAGCACACCCCCCCAATCGTCTGCTGTCACTGTGGACCCTCCTAATGCCAAACCCAGAGCAGATTGCTGTGGCACACCTGGCAGCCTGGTCAGCGGCAGCATAGGGGAAACTGGAAGCTGGGGGGTGGATACTGAGGCTTCAGCTCTTGCAGACCACAACCCCTTGGCCCAACCATGGCTCCTGGCTGGAGCAGGCAGAGGGGGACAGGGGGAGCCAACATGGATGCTTCCTTCAAGGTCAAAAAAAACCTCAGCTCAGGCAGCCAGCAGCCAGAGACGGCAGGGTGGAGGTGCAGGGAGGAGGCAACATAGATGTTTCTGTGTCCCCTGCACACCTTCCAGGGCCTCGGCACCTGGTCACAATATGATGTAGCACCAGGTCACCATGGTATGTGCCTTCATGCCCCTGATCCAGTAGCTGGCCATCCCATGTGGGGCCATCTACTGCACCCTGCAGCCACCAAGCATCCTGGACTGAACCACCAACCCTGAGGGAAGGCTCCATGCTGGCTCCCCCCATGCCACACACCCTGCAAGCTCCAGGCTACATCCTGGCTGAGCTCGAGTTATTTTGACCCTGAGGGATGCATCCATGTTGGCTTCTCCCAGCCCTCCCTCCCCCAGCTCCAGGCTGGGTACTGGCCAAGCTGGAGCTGTGCAGATGCTGAGGGAAGCATCCATGTTGGATCCACCTGCTCCACCACATCTACTCTGGGCTGCATGCTGCCTGAAGCCAGGAGTCATAGCTGGGCAGAGGAGCTATGCGGGTGGCTCTGTGACAGTCTGGGAGCAGGGCCAGCTAGGCACTGGGCTTGAGCAGCAGAGCATGAGCCATGTTCCAGTGGGCTGCCCTGTGATGGTGTGGTTTTCAGGAGATTGCAGTGCATCCTGGGATGCCAGGGGACTGCACCTAATGAGTTGGGAGGGGATCTTAGACATACGTTTGATAGACCGGTCTAACCTAAACTGATTAAATCTGATACTACACCCATCCAGGACTATCTTCAACTGGATTCCACCATTTTGAAACAGGTCTATATGCAATGAGCTTCTGTTCTGTTACAGGTTTAGACCAGTTTCTGATCACTTATGCCAGTTCATGTGTAATTTCTGTCCCAAGCAGTGGCTGCTCTGCCTTTTTTCTCGTACAGAAGATAGGCTGATCTCCTCTGTTATACTGGCCAGCCACCCAGCAGTGGGTGTTACTCCGTGTGTCAACTATTATAAACTCCAAGAAATGGCATCTTGTTTAGTGAGTTTCTTATCAACAACCTGCATTTGTCCGCAGGCCTCCAAATGATTGCATTGTACACCAACAGCTCTTTATCACTTATCTCCAATGTAGTATTGCTATTTTTCAGTCTCAAACAGATTATATTGCAGATAGCTTCAACAATCCAGTTGCAACTGAACTGGTCAGTTCTTTTAATCAAGACTTTTAATCTAAAAGTTTAGTTACAAATATGGCCGAAGAATGGCTGGCTGCCTTCTTCTGCAAGGCATGTACATTCACATTCTCTGGAGCTGCTAAGTCACGGTGGAGGTACCTACCTACCTAGACATATTTCTCAAGGGTTAGATCTGTTTCTCTCAACTGTTAATCCTGTCAACTGGAATCAAATATCCCACAAATAATTCTGTATCAAATGAGGGAATCTTTAATGTCTCCAAAGCCATATCTGGTGCCAGAGTTCTCAGTGCCGTTAAATACTTTTTCCTTCTCTAGCTTCTTCATTTCAGGTTAAAAAAAAAATGTATCTCCCAAGAGTCTCATTCTGTTTGTGGTCACAATGCTCATTAAACACTTTTAATCAGTTGTGCCAAAGGTTTGGGCATTCCTGGCACAGGTATCTCACTTCTTGGCTTTTTTCTTCCTTTCCCCAGTGAGACAATAAAAAGGTAAAAGTAAAAGGAAAGCTTTATCCCTCATGGTCTGTTCTCTATATAAACTCAGTTCTTTAGCTCTGTATAAACACTTCCTTCACACTCATGCAAGCTTTTGCTCAGGAAATCCAGCACTGCAAATGGCTTGCGTTCCTCCCTGTAACTGGTTTGCTTCTCTTCTAGGTGATGATTTGTTTTACTGTTAATCTCCCTGTTGGTTCTTGTGGGTCTCACTAGACAAATGGTTGCCACTATATTTTATGTACTGTGCGCTAAGTAAAAATAAGAGAGGATACGCTGCTTAGAAAACAAAATTTGGCTAGTGTTTAGGCCACATATAACTGGAATGCCAGCCTCTTGGATCCTGCAACCTATGTTCCTCCCTCCAAGCTGCCTGCAGATTCCTCACTTGGAGTCAACTGTCTATGCAAGTTCATACCCTCTGAAGGCCTGGTCCATATGTATAGCTTTCCCCAAAGAGGCCAAATCCTAATTACCCTTCACGTATTGAAGTAGAAGGTATGTAGCCATATAACTTCTGTTTTTGGAATTTAAAAATAGTTTAGGATTCAGCATTGTCCTCACTAGCCTATTGGGTATGCTTAGTAGGCCTGCACTTCACTTGGGCAACTGCCCAAGAAAAAGACAAACACCCTCATCATGGAGCTCCCCACTGTACCTTGCAATTAATAGTCACTGGGTAAGCAGTCATGGGAAAAGTATATGGCCCACTAAGAACCTGAGGCCCAAGCTGGAATGCAGAGGGTAGCACCCATCTCACAGAGACACACACTCTCTACCTTATACCATTCTTCTTGACCTCATATTTCTCCTACCTTTGGCTGCTTCAGTAGGAAAGCTAGAGAGGGGTCTAGGCAATATCCAACCTATGGTCCAGTGGTTAGGGTGCTTTGCTGGGAAATAAATGCAGGTTCCAATACTGTCTGGGTGAGGGTTAAGTAGAACCAAGGTCTCACAGACCCTAGACATTGTTCCTAAACATGAAGGTCTTTGGCTGAAAGCAGGGGGGACTCTTTCCTCCATGCACAGTCTGGGATTGTATTGCCTTATGGGGAAATAGCATCCCAAGCTTCACACAAATGCCAAAAGCTGAAGATACATAGCAATGTGCGCATAACTAAGGCACATGAAGGGTAAATGGGATCTGATCCAACTTGTCTATGAGGAGATATAATAACCCTTTATAAATATTGTGTTTGCAGAGGGAAGAGTCATAATCCAAGATTCTATCATTAAAAATAACTTTTGAGGTTGTAAATGTTCCACAACTGCTGAGTTCTAAGCATGTTGCGGGGAGGCTGCAATTTATTTTCCTACCTAAGTAAGGGAGATGAATTCAACAAAGTAATATGATTTTTTCCATCTCTTCAATTCCACAAAAATAAGAGAAATGAGAATATAAAAAAAAGAAAAGAAAAAAAATGTGTTGCTTAGGGAAGCATTGAGTAAAGCTCAATCTCAATTTTAGGTAATTTTCAACATCTCTTTTAAACAAACCTGTAGATAACTGATGTGTCTGAATGGGCAAAGAAGAGGAGAGAAGCATGAGTAGAATACTGGTCCAGAAAGAAGGGGATGTTGTTTATGCATCTTTATTACAAAATCT
>NW_017729032.1:211140982-211148655 GCF_001723915.1 Gavialis gangeticus
GCATAAACAAACCTGTAGATAACTGATGTGTCTGAATGGGCAAAGAAGAGGAGAGAAGCATGAGTAGAATACTGGTCCAGAAAGAAGGGGATGTTGTTTATGCATCTTTATTACAAAATCTTGGTCATTGTACTCAGCAAAAGGAAACAGCGTTAAAATCCTCAGAATGATTTTAAAGCTCTGACATAAGAGAGTAAAAAGAAAAAGACATGGAGTATCTCTCACATACACACCCACGCAACTGGATCCTTTTTTCTTTCAGTTCTTTTTAGTCAGGAAAGCAAACAGGCCCTGTCTTTCAGTGGACCTGGTTGTTTTCTCTACATGTTGCACCCAGTGTGATTATTATGCTATTACAGGGGTTTTTTTAATAGTATCTAGTAGTGGTGCCCAACATTTTGCTCCATAGACCAGATGACAGGTGCAGGATTGGTTCATGGGCCATATCCACTCCATGGGCCTGATCCCACACACAAGTTTGGGACCCAATCTGGCATGTGCTGAATTGGACCACAGTCCCATATACATGGTGGCCACAGCCAAGACCACCCATGGAATTGGGCCCACCGCCACAGCCATGTCCCCACACACTCAGGATCAGGCCCTGTCACCCATCCCCAGCCTAGACCTGGAGTATTGGCCCCACCACCCACCCCCAGCTCAGTGTATGCAAATTCTAGCACTGCCACCCACCCCCAGCCACACACATAGGATTGAAACCTGCTGCCTATCCCCATCTTGGTGCACTCTGGAGCAGACCTGACTGCCTGGGCTCCAGCCCTTTATGCTAGGGGTTGGCCCCATCACCTGGGATCCAGCCCCACACACACCTTTGGTTGAGCCAAGCTACTCTGCACATGTAGCACTGGGCACTGCCATTGCCCCCAGCTGCATGCATAGGATCAGCCCTGCCACCCTAGCCATCGTCCACCCCTAGGCATGTAAGCAGACTCCTGCTTGCAGAGCCATGCCATCTGGTCCACAGGGCTTGGAAATTTGGAAGTGGAGAAGCAATGGCAACATTAACTGCCATGGCTCATCCCTGCCAAATTTCTGGTCTCTTGGAGAGCCCTGCAGGCTGGATTACACAACTTCATGAACCAGATCTGGCCTGCAAGTCAGAGGTTGGGCACCCCTACAGTATAGTCATAGAAATCAAGTAGAACGCACTTGACCCTCCACCCAACATTTTCCTTGCCATCTCCATAATAGCAAAGCAAGAAAAAAAAATAGCAAATGGTGACAGTCTAAACACATTTTACTGAAATCAATAAGCAAATGAGTTTTTCTCATTATAGAAATTCATTGAAATCAGTGAGAATCTTACAAAAAAAATCAGTGTGAGCAGGGATTGGTCCAAAAAATTGGAAACTGTTTGGAGGAAAAAACAGCCCCCTCTGTAAGCATGATATGGTATTAGAAATGTAAAGAAATCTGACTGGGAAATAGGGTCTTTGTGACCATGACCATGTTCCCACTGCACTCCTCAACTCACCCTCGTTGTACTTGCGCACTGGAAGGAATATTTTTTCACCCTCTTTGTCAGAGTCCTACCGTTGTTTGCTTTATGATTTGTTTTCTCAGAAGGAAATGGGTAAATTGGAAGCTTGACCCAAGAATAACAATTTAGTTTCTGTAAAACAGTTAGTAATGATGACAAATCCATTTGGATTTCCTGCAGCAAGAAAACCCATTTGATTTTCTTTTTAAAAAAAACCTATGTTTACCAGGTTCACAGACTTAGGCAGACCCTGATTTCCACCCTAACTATTAAATGATACTTTAAGAGGAAGGTGATCCTGCTCTGTCACCAAGCTGAAGGAGAGAGTGGGCAAAGTGACAGGTCTAAAACATACTGTTCTCCCTTTCCCCTCCCTCTCTGAGCTGCAATTTGCCACCCCACTAATAAATGGGTGCTAGTTAAAATTAAAGAGATCTTTAATCTCCTGTCTCTCTATCCTCTTATGCCAGCTGCAGAATTTCCTTTACCCCCCCCCTATTTTATAACTACAGTTTGCCCATACATTTATTTTCTCTGGATTGTGGCTATAAACTATTGGCTGTGTTGATGGGGAGGGTTACATTGTAGGTCAGAACTATCCAGAACTAAGCTGCAGGGGGCCAAATACCCAGTGGAGGCAACACACCAGCAGGCCACCACTGAGGGGTCACAGGCATTGCCAGGCCACATGCCTTCACAGACAGCCCCCTCCCTGCTGCACTGTACCCCCATGCCTCCCCTTGGTACCCACCTGCACCCACCTGCACCCACCATACTCCTGCATTGCTTGGGCCCTCCTCCTTTTACTGTTTAAAAGATTTTTGCATGTGCCCAGGTCTGGATCTGATTCCTAATGACAGGCAGGCTCACATTTACACTGCCCAAGACAAATATACCTGTGACTGTTGTAAAATATGTGATGCAACATCTCCTATGAACTCTAATGCCATGAGAAAATGTTGCCATGACCAGACATTGCCCATGAAGCATCATATAATTAAATGTCTACGATGAAGTGATGTGATTCTCTTGAGGCAAGTCAAATTGATGCCAAATTTGAGTCAGGCAGGTCAATGGTAGAACTCTTTGTTGTCAATAATTTATTTGATGTATTTTTTATTTTCTGTAAATAAATTATTCACAAGGGCTCTTTTTCCATCGTTGACCCACTCCTTTTAATGGAAGACAGCTGGAAAACTCAACAGAGTTCATTGGCATAGTCTGAAACTTTACTGACTGACCCGGGGCTCACTGGAGGTATTTAAAAAGCTCCTATTGATCCCTTATGAAACAGAATTTTGGAGACAGATTATCAAGGGAAACATGCTTAAAGATGCAGATAGTTTTCCAATGGAATTTTCAAGTGTGTTTAAAATCAGTGGACTGCCCTTCTCGAGTGCTTTAAAAAAAAAGAAGTTGCACTAGGTGTCTATTTTTGTTTTTAGATGCCTAAATCCCTTTGTAATCCTAATCAAAGTTCTGCCCAGATGGCTCATTGGGCTAGCAAGAGTTCGGCCTGCCAGTTTGCATAGTCACCAGCACACAAATGAGTGATGTGGCTGATGTCACATCTGGCTGCTTTTGAATCCCAAGCCTAAATGCCAAATTACACCTGGGTCAACAGGGAGCAGATATCAACATATAACTAGGATATGGCTCAGACGCATGTCTTAGACTTAGAGCCATATCAAGACACCTGAACTGCTCTGTCATATGCTATAGATGTGTGACTAACAGTAGAGTCATTTTTTCCCTGTGCCACATAGAAATATAGATACATTTTCAAATGGAAACATTCCCTAATGAAGTTTGATGGCTTTTTCTCCTCTAAAAGTTCTCTGTCCACAAAAAATAAATGAGTTAACTGTTGAGAAATAAAAAAATGGCACAATCAAGCTGATGAATGTCTATGCTGTTCAACTCTTTTCAGACGTTTATTGGTAACTGAGTGTCCATAAGGGGGAAACCAAACTGATTATTTCCATGAAGCAATAAAACGGAAGGAAAACAAGACAAGTTGCAGCAAATGGAGTTGGAAGGAACTCATTTCTGTTTAGATCTGTATGTCTGCATTCTTTGCTCTGCTCAGACTCTTACAGTTATTAACCTGAAACACAAATGACAGCTTTGGGATTATCTTCCTTGTCCACTCAGATTCCAAACTATTTATGCATAATATTTCAATAGAAGTACTTGAGCCTTTCGGATGTATTACCCTCAGATTTCCTGATCAGTAATGATCCACTACAAAAACCAAACAAATCTGAAACATTTTCAGTTACTCCATTACAGACAAAATCCATCAAGACCCTGATCTAAACGTTTTGAGTTCAGACAAGTAAAATGATTGCTTTCTACCAATTGCTCTTCAACTCTTTTAACCAAGTCCTTCAGAGGGGACTTGAAGTATTGCATTTGTTTTTTCTGAGTCTTGAAGGAAAAATAATCAACTAAGGAACAGCTAAAAGGCTTTGCTTTCTACTACAGTTGCTGTGAATTCTCCAAGTGTCATCATCTCCTAAATGACAATGATAATAGCTCTGTCCTTAGGAGCATTCAGGATAGTGTTAAGAATTGGTAAGTAGGCGTTTGATAGGAAGTTAGGAATTGTACTAGGGAGGAAATCCAGCATCATCTGTGATAAGAATTTACCAGAAATCCTGTTTTGCATGGGATAGCTTAGTTTATTCATAATAATAGGGAATCCCAGTTGTTGTGAAGGCATCCTGACCTTTGATATTCATGGGGCATTGTAGCTGACTAGCTAGAGAAAAGAAGGGAACTTATGTAAACTATTGCAGTGTGAACAACCACTGTATGAACTGCTGCCATGAGAAGACAATGCAAAAGTACATTGCCATGAGGCAGATATACACAACAATAATCAGCCTGCCACCATTTCAAATTAGGAATGCTTTAAAAATATTATATTTAAAAAGAAGAACAAAAATGCCATACGAGACAAAGCATTTTAACTACGGCACATGACAGAGGGAAACTTCTTATGTAAAAGCTACATTATAGACCCAGTTTATTCAAATGTACATTGAACAGAGGAAAAGCTGCGTGGTTACAGATGCCTCTCTCAGCACTCTGATGTGAATCACACACAGCAGGAACACATGATGAGGATTCCCTCTGCTTGCTAGACCATTACAGACTGCATATTATGAACTGAAATGCTTAGCCCTTTGCTTTTTGGACCAATATACAACAGCACTCCTTATGTCTACTTCTCATGTTTGTCACAAATCATTCATGTACATTATGGTAAAGTACATTGTACCAAACACAGGCAGAAACTTATATTGGGGGGGGGTTGTATTATTTCTACCATGACTGCTACTACAGGAGTGTTCATCTGTCAAAACAGCAATAGCTTCATTATAACAGAAAAGAACCTCCACAAATAAACACCGGATAAGACATTATTGCACCTATCTCTATCGATTTGGGATGAAAAAAAGCAGACAAACTGCAGAATCTGAGAAATTCCTAACTGAAACTGTCTGATGCTTGAGCGAGTACACTTTTTAAAACAGAAATATTGGTTTGTCACTGAAAGTTTCTCACTACAAATAGAGCAATTGTAGTCATTTAACATTCAGCTCACTTTTTTCACTACACAAAGATCCTTTCATGCTTGGTAGTATTTGCATTTTCCTTTACTGGTTACATGGAGGATTACTGATATTATCTTTCCCAGAACAATAGCTACACAGTACATATCACTGGCAAACTACAAACAACAGGGCATTTTTTTCAAGTGAGTTCTATACTTCACTGGTCTAACTTTTACGTGACTGACTTGTCAGCTCATTTCTACCACATAGAAGGAAACAGAAAAAGAAATTTTAAAATGTCAGTCTGTATCTCTAAGGTACTAAGCTATACTAATTAAGTAAAAGACAACCATTATTGATAATCTCTATTAGAAATATATTTCTGATTGCAGAGCCAGTGAACAGATGCTTCTGAAATCTGCAGGTACCGATTGCTAAAAGTTACAGTGTAATTTCATTCTGATTTTTAATTAAGTTACAAATTAACAACTAGCTGGACATTTCAAAGCATACTTACTAATAAGAGTAAATATAATATTTATCACTGGATGTTTTATATAGGTAAGGAGAACATCAGGTAATCTAGTTGACTATCTGTAGCCATTAAGATAGCTAGTTATAGATGGCTGCTTTTCTAAAATGTAAATAATTCATAGTTGATTGTAACTATTTTTCTTTAAAAGCTGTATTTTTTCCTTACACCAATGTTACTTCTCCTTCAGGTATCTACATCTCCATCTCTCTCTCTCTCTCTCTCTTTTTCCAGATAAAAGGTTTATCCACTCACCTCACTCATTTTTGTTTTGAAATGACAGTTCACAGATTTCTACTTCCTCAGAATAGGGAGGCAGTATAGGGATCTTTCCACAGTTCCTAGCTTTTTCTCTTAAAAAGGGTTGCCTGGTGGCATCATGCCTCTAGTAAACCAATAAGATCCGTTCACCTGCCAAACCCCACAGCATGTATCCAAGAACAAAAAGTGTCACCTAGTGGTAGAAAATGAAATTTAGGTTGCTTTTTTCCCTACTGCAAACCATATTCAAAATTCCAGGGCATGGATAAGAGTGGGAACAGGAATATGCAGTAAGAATTTACAGCATGATGACTATAAAATGTTTTTCTTAATTAGTGAAAATGAAAATGTTCAGACATTTCATGTGTAAATAATAACTACATCAGGTAGTAACTAAGTAGTAGGAGGCAAATGTCAATCCCTCTAGACCATGGGTGGTTTATACACATGCTCTGGGAGTAGGGAGGGACATACCCAGAGCATCACACTAACAAGCTTTAGTTAAAGCACCCCCTGCTGCCATTTTTGAGTGAGGGGATGCATATGATGCTAGAGTCTGCTGTAGATCAATCATTACCATACTCTAGCAGACTCGATTAATCAAGTAATTACAGCATATCAAAGCAGTCTTCCTGCATGTGTATAGGCACCCATGATGTATGTGTGAGAGATGACCCAAACATTTGACACATGCACCTAGGCAGGAGTGTAACCTGTCCAGACCTTCCATCCCCCCTTAGACCACTGAGACAGAATCCAAAGGCCAGACTGAGTCCAGACATCCAGTACTGTGATGGCTGTAGTTACACGTGCATCCAGGGAGTGAACCTAGATAATCACAAGGCAGGCAAGGATTCTATCACTGAACCACAAGAGTAGGGGTGGAAAGATGCAAGGAGACAACACAACCATTTATAACTCATCATTCCTCAGGAAAAAGGTGTCTATACTCTCTGTTATCTCTACAGTTATTTTCTTTACAACTGCATACATGTCCAGCTACTTCTGAGAGTCATCTGATTTTTGTTCCTGAAATAAATATGGGAAATTGCTTATGGTCTCAAATAATTTAGGAACAAATCCTGATCCTTTTATGTAGGAACGTCTTACGGCAGAGCTGATGAGGTTTGGCAGAAATAAGTAAGCTTGATGTGGTATGGATATAGGTGTGGTGAGTATGGTTATGGGCACTTCCTCTAAGGACAAAAATGTAGGTTTGATTCTTCTTAGGCAAAGGAGGAATATGAACCCTCATTTCCTAGCTGGGCATTCTAAGCACTAGATGATAATTTGATAAGGAAGTGGTGTCACTGTTGAAGAAGATGTTCCTTTGAAGAAATTCAGAAGCCACTGTGTTCTGCTCTGAAAATGGCTACCATGTTAAGTTCTTCAGGTAAGACATTTGGAGGACTGCCCACTTTGGGAATCCTCATGGTACTTAGGTGTAAGAGTTTCTATCAGCTGTTCAGCCTCGTCAAGACTGAGGAGCTTGTGAGCATGTACAGATGCATAACTTCATGTACCTGGGGAACTTTAATGTAAAAAAAACTTAGGTGTGGATGGACTTTAGGCACTTAAAGCCGATGAATAGATCTCTGGGGAGCTAAATATTAGACTTAGGCATTTAAATTCTGCTTTAGGCAACTTAGTCTGTGGATCTAGCATCTAGGTGTATGTTTGTCTTTGAAAATCTTCCCTAAATAGTGACATACATTTCCCTTCATATCAGAGGCAGAGATACACACACTTCCTCAGGCTTTTCACAGGGGTGTTGGCAATAAACAAGTCAGCAGGACTGATCCTGCTTCTGAATTTG
>NW_017729032.1:211153655-211154840 GCF_001723915.1 Gavialis gangeticus
CACTTCCCTTCATATCAGAGGCAGAGATACACACACTTCCTCAGGCTTTTCACAGGGGTGTTGGCAATAAACAAGTCAGCAGGACTGATCCTGCTTCTGAATTTGAGGTCTACATAGTGCCTCTTTTGCCTGAGCTCCCTGCATATCACTAGGGAGGAACAGGGGTGAGGAAGATGACAGAGCTGAGGAAGTACCTTCTTTCACTCCCAAGGTCCCTCCCAAGACATGGAGTTGTGTAACATTTGATACACAGGAGCTGTAGAAGGCTCCCCAGGTCTATCCAAGAGGGCCATGTCGCTTCAAAAATATAGTAGCTGTTGAAGTTACTTAGGCTAAGTACATTAAAAAAGCCCAAGGCAGAAGTGCTCGAAGTATCCCGCTTTACTTTAAGTGCTCTAGGTCAGGAAAAGAGTGAACTGAACAGACATTCACCATTCATTGGTGAGGGCTTGAAGCCTGCTTGTGCTGGCCAAGGCCAGCATGTAGGGGGAGCTCTTGCATGCCTCCTAGCATGCTCTGTGGGCTCCCCAGGCTGCCAAAGACTCCAGAGAAGAGGCAAACAGATGAGACACCCCTGGTTGGCTGCTGAGCATGGACCACTATTCCCCCAACCCCCTGCCATGTCACCATGGACCCTCCCCCATGACCAGCCCTAGGCTTCAAGAAAAGCCCCAGTGCAAATATGAACACCTGCCTCTATACCCTGGCCTATGTGCACCCTGGACCTGATGTAACAGCAGTTCACCATGGCACATGCCCTCACACCCATGAGCCACCAGCCAGCAATCCCACCCATGCCCACCCATCACACCCCATGCCTGCCAAGCATCCTAGACTGGGCCACCAACTTTCACATGACCAACAAGAATGAGGCCATCCAGGATGCCATGGATGCCACGGTGCTCTGATGCTACCTCCAGAACATTGAGTGCTGGTTCTGGGCCCATGCTACCAGCACTGACTTGTGGAAGCAGATCATCCTGGGCACCTGGGATTATGAACTGTGACTCCAGACCTTTTGCATGTACCAGGCCACTTTCATAGAATCATAGAATCATAGAATCAATGAGTCAGAAGGGACCTAGACAGATCATCTAGTCCAACCCCCTGCCATGGGCAGGAAGGAGTGCTGGGGGTGGGAGGGGTCATCAGACCCCAGCCAGGTGCCTATCCAGTCTCCTCTTG
>NW_017729032.1:211155071-211164001 GCF_001723915.1 Gavialis gangeticus
CAGAACTGGACACAGTACTCCAGCTGTGGCCTGACCAGCACTGCATAGAGGGGGAGCAAGACCTCTCTGGACCTGTTAGCAGTCCAGAACAAATGTTTGACTCCCACCTCCTGTGATGATGCAGGGACCAGCAGCAATGCACTGGGCTCCTCAGGGGACAGTTCCAGCAGCTGTGTTCTTGCCCTGTGGCCCCTAAGGATCTCCTCCTGGGCGCCCAGTTGTTCTACCATCCCAGAGCCTCCCTGCACCTCCTTCTCCTCTAGAGGGGTCCCTGGTGACAACTCCTCCTGCCCTCCCATGGTGCCGTAAGTGTGCAGGGTGTCAATAGCCTTGTCCTTGGTGAGGATGCAGGACAGATCCTCATGAAAGGGCATGGTCAGCCTCTGGCCCCTGAACTTCTTGTTGGCATCATGCATGCAATGAGACTGACTCCTCATTACCTTGGTCTTGGCATGGTACACCTACCAGACCCTGCTGTGGCCTGGCACTTGCATCTGCTGGGCAATGCACTTGAAGACATCCCTGTTATGGTACCCTTTTGGGGGCTGGTACTGGATCTCTTCCTCACCCTAGATGACAATGGGATCCCTCATCTCCCCATACTCCCAATTCTGTGCCTGGGTTTGGCTGGTGAAAAAGGATGGGGCAGGGGTCATCCATGGTCTGCTGCAGTGCTTGTGGGGTCCTTTTGTCTCCACCAAGGGTGAGTGAGGGATCTGGCTGTAAGGGAGTGTATGGAAGGTTGGAACAATGGATGACTGGAAGAAGTGGAGGACACATGAAGGTGCAAGTCCCAGCGCATACCTCTCCCTCTCACTTCAGCTGGGTGTGGCCCCTGCTCCTGTGTGACTGGATGTGGCAAGTTTGAGTGACAGAGGCAGCCATGATACCCCTGGTAGATGTGTTGCTCCTGCCTGGCTCTGTCTCTAATGTTGTCCTCTCCTAATTGCTCACCTGCCATACCTAGTTTTTATTGAGGTTAAGTAAAGGAGGCTGCCCATGGGCCTTAGAGAGAGCCTGAATCCAGTCAACTTCTCAGTTGGTCCCTCCTGGACCCCATTAGTTTCAATTCAGCCCTTATGCTAAAAAGGTCCTCTTGGCCTGGCAGTACTCTTAAAGAGCAACTATAGCCTTAAGGGCAAATTGTGTGTGGCTCCATTCTGTCCCTACACCACACCCCAAGCCTTGTGGGAGTTATCACTTCAGATTTTATGTTCTCTTTAGCCCCTTTCAGGACTTTCAGTCCTTTTGGGTCTGTCTGCCCTCTTTCTCTGGGTCCCTAGACCCTTAGCCCCTCAAGTAGTCCCTCTCAGAAACTGTAGACCCTCTAATCCCACACTCTGACTCTCCCTGGCTGGCAGGTCCTTTGTTCTTTTTCCTGGCTCAGTCTCTTCCCCGGGGTGATGGGTTCTATTCCCTTGCTCTCTATACCCCACTCAGACCCTTCTCTGGGCTGGGGAATTCTCTGTAGACCTTGATCCTGTCTCCAGCAGGGCTCAAGGCTTGTAACTCAAACAATAATGCCAACATAAAACAATGGCCCCTTGCCTGCATAAACTCTTTCTTCTCTGACCTGAGTAATAATCTCTGGTGCCCAGACTGGCACAGTCATTGTGTTTCCCCTAACTTCTTGGGGTCTTCAGGATTCCTTTTGCCTCTGCTGCAGAGAACTCCTCTCCTCAGGCTCTCAGGGCTAGGATTCCTGACCAGCTCAGGGACTGGGCTTATCTAGCCCCAGCCTGGCCCTTTTCCAGTCAAATGAGCCTCCAATCAGGCCCCATACCACCTGGAAGCTGCCTCTCAAGCAGCTTCTCCCCTGAAAGTGGCAGGCACACCACAATGCCATGCTACACTGGGGTTCCACTGGTCATGCCACCCCCACAATCTTGAGCTTTCCAAGGGGCTTAGAGCAGACACCATGTGATTTTAACAATGCCCTTCACCCTGGGCTGAAAATTTCCATTGTCCTCTACCTGCTACACAGGGGGAGCTGGCCACACCAAACCTAATCCTGAAGTTTCCAGGGGCATCCACCTGCTTATCTCAACTTAGATGCTCAGTGCCCCCTCCCCTTCACCCTAGTACTCTGGGACCCAGTATCTGCAGGTCAAAAAAGACTCACAGCACTCCATCTGCCCATGGGCTGGGAATCTGTTGGTATTGCCTGAGCCACAGGGGCCACAGGGTTGCCTCTGGGCAGGCCCAGTCCCAATGTTCTTCCCCCCGTCACCTTGACCCAGCAGAGGCAAGCCGCCCACATTGGCACCTGCTCCACCTGGTGGGGGTGGGTGTTGGCACTGGATTTATGTTCCTCTCCATTTGATAATAGGTGAATTTTATTGATACACGGTGATAGCAGATAAGAATAATGCAAACAATTCTATATCTACCAGTTCTAGAGCTATCACAGAGTCCAGGTACATCCAGCAAATATGCACATTTTACCCTGAGGTTCTTTCTTGAATGTCAGATATCAGCAGCCTGGAGGTGGGGTAGGTGAAATGGGCTGGTGGTATGCCCTCTGTCCATGGTGGCCTCAGATTCCCTTCTCAGGGACACTTTGCTGCTCTGAAATCTCTCCTTTTGTATTCTTTCTCCCCTCTGATCACACTTCATCTCTGCGCATCGTTGATGGTCTTCCTGTGGTCATCATACTGTCCATGTTCTGTCCTGTCAGCAGGTATGTAAAACAAAGAAATATATCACATGCACACATCCTAATCTGGTGTTTTACCAGTCTCCTTCTAATTTTGTCCATCTACCAAAACCAGAAATTTCAAGGGCTCTGCAGTTTGGCACAGTGCCCTCCCACATGGAACACTGTGGTACATATTTTCAATTTCCCGGCCTGTGTGTCTGCTGGCTTTAGTCACAGTGGGCCTTAATGGAAACTTTGTCACAAATGGCTTTTAGAAATCAGTTACACCTTGTCATTCCCATGGACCATTGTTCTAATGCAATATCTACTTTACCTACAAGCCAATTCCCAAAAGCAAACCTCTAAATACCATTTTCTAGCCATCAGGGGGAAGTGCAATGCTGGGGTCCAGATGGCAGGGTTGGGCTCTGGCCACTGAGATGTGGTGTGAAGGTGTTATTGCTGGGCTTCCCTGGGGTTGTGCCCATATCCAAGGCCCTGGGACTCTCTGGGAGGGTATGTGGGAGCCTGAGCCAGGCTCCTGTGGAGCTATGCCCATGCACTGAGGGTTCTCCCAAGCTCTGTGTCAGGTCTGTGGTGTGCTTCATGATGGTGTGGGGGGCACAGTCTGGGGATGCAGGTACCCCAGTGGCAGGGTTGGAACAGGGACACAGACCCCTCCCCACCTCCCAGCCTGAATGTGACTCACAGCTGGCCAGAGGGAGGACAGGGGCTTGGGGACAGAGACTTCACTAATTCAGGACAGTGACAGCCCAGGGGCAGGCCAGCTCAGTGATCAGATGGAGCAGACAAGATTGAGCTGGGAATAAAGTGCCACCCTATGAGGACTGGGAGCTCCTGCCCATGGGACGCCAGCAGAATAGACCTAACTTGAATTGCAAAGGGCACCAAGGTTCAATAGCATGTTCTAACCTAAAGCACGTTAGTCTAATACCACATCCATCCAGGTCTATCTTAGATCAGGACCCTCCATTTCTAAAGCACTTAAGACTTCTGTTTGGTTACAGCCTCAGAGAGCTTTCTGAGTGCTTATGTCACAAGTATAACATCTGTACATTATAAAAAAATTATCACCTAGCTTTGTTCTTTATTTTCACAGAACTCAACAAATTGTAACACAAATCTCACCTCCATTTCTGTGGATATATAACTATTGGTTTAGCTGATTTCATTTGTTCTTCATTATTAAAAGCACATATCATTACAAAAAATCATTCTACAATTAATATTTAGTTGTAAATCTTTTATAGGAGCCACGTTTCTATATTTGGAAGGGCATGTTCAAGTGCTCTGACTCATGTCTGTGTAAAGAAATACAGATTCAATTTGTTCTGAGAACATATTTCGCTCCTATGAAGCTTTCTCAAATCAATAACAGCATCATACATTACACGTTAAAAGACTTTTAACAAAATTAAGAACTTTTCCATTTCTGGTGGCCATATCACAATAGCTCTTCTTGCTGGTTATTTTTATGGAAAGAAATTTCTGCTGTAGTCCCTCTAAGCCTAGGTCTTATAAATATACTTATTCTATATACTCTATGCCTTATTCTGCTGGACAAAAATGTTATTGTATCAGTTCAGAAACCTGATACCCTGCCTTTTGAAAGAGACCACATGGATAACTTATGATTTATTCTCACTGTGGAGAAACTGTCTCCTGACAAAATAAATACCAGGATTTAATTTTATCTGTCCATAACTGCAGGAATCTTAGGTCAAGTTCATCCATTAGGATTTCTACAGACTTGATTTTCATTAAGTATATTTAAAATTCCAGGCCTTCAGGAATATTCAGGAGTTCGCTAGAGTTTGAAACAGTTACAAGGGCCCATCCTAATAATTCCAATATAGGGGTAGCATCTTACTTTTTTCTTATTGTTAAACACAATTTCACACAACAGTTGTTTTAAACGTACAGTTACTGTTCAGCTGGTTGTTGTTGGATAGTTTATCATAAGATAAAATTCCATTCTTGCATGCACATACTTCTTCAAACTATTATTTTTTTACAACTCTTGCCCTGAATTCATAGTGTTGCATGTTACAAGAAAATCAGTTTACCTCAAAATGATATTTACTTGTAAGTTTTTTCACACACACATCCTAATATTCACAACTCTAACATTCCTCTCATGAACTGCTGAGGCAGAGGTTCATGTATGCACTCTTCCTCAAGCCCCACAACATATAGCTGGTAAGCAACTGGAGGTAGAAAGGTGCAGTTGAAATACGTGCTTCAACTCACTTTTATTATGATATTATTACCAACATTTCTGTTGGTGTCTGTAAGTTAATAAATTAGCAAAGAGTTTAATTGCACCTGCTCCTGTTCTAAATGAAGATAGTGAGCCAAAATGCTATAAAATAGTATTAGGAAGTGTTGCTGTTCTGGAATAGTCATTGTATTGTAAAAACAGAAACTGAGTATGATGAAGTTTAGCAGCTTCAGAAACTTGATCCAATTTAATTGCTAATGTATATTAAATGATAACCCTTCCTCCAAAATACTGATAATCTTAAAGGAAATAGTAAATAGTGGAGTCTGGTAAAAATAAAGTTTGTGGGGTGCTCTGCTAACAGAGCTATGGGAGCCTCATAAGTACTTGAGAGAGAGAATTTTGCCCAAATTCGAGTCAAAGCCGATAGTACTCCTTGTATTGACTTCAGTGGAAGCTGACCTCTTGTCCTGGCCCTTGTTCTCCCTGACATAAGTTGTGACACTGATTTCAAAGGAAATATGCATAGGCTTAGGGTAGAAACAAAACTTCCATTTCTATTCACTGTAAAACTACCTGTAGGTATTTGCTTAATTGTTCCTTTGGAGGAAAGAAACAAATACTGAGCAGTATCCAAATACTGGGTTTTGTTGGATCTTGGCTACCAAGTTCTCAGCCTCAGTGACTGGTTAACCAACATTTAGACACCACCATTCATGTAGCAGTTGGATATCAGACATTAATTTTGCAAAGATATTGTTTAGAATGAATGACACAAAGGGTGATTCCTTGTCTGAGAGATATTCTTTTTGTTTACTACCAAACGAATCCTGACAGAGCAGAGGGAAAAGTTAGGAGTGTAGGGAATTTTTCTGGTGGAAAATAAGGGGGTTTTTCCCTTCAGTACCAAAAGTGACAGCTAAGCACCTACATCCCAATTGTGAATTTATCCCTCGGAAATTTAAATGGTTTTAACTATACAATGATGCCCATTATACACATGAGTTAAGATACAAGTCTTTATATTATGTGTCATTTGACAAAAAGCACAAGCTATTAGGCAAAACTGAATTTCTTATAAAAGAGACAGTAAAAAGGTAAAGAGAAGTAAACATCCATGTTATTTAACTTACAGAAAGTATACTGTATAATCTCCTGAACTGAAGCTACTTTTCTTGATCCCTCTTGAACTCAATCAACCTTATCACCAAAGCATTGCTAATTCCAGTATTTTTAACTATGACCTATTTAAATCTGGAACATCTCAATTTCAGGAACGTTCTACAATTCAAGAACATTTTAGACTGTTGATTGATCAGGATCTTAGCATAAAGTTGACTAAAATGTATTTTAAGGTAAGGTTGCCAATAATTTACAGAGGTTAACTGTAGTGATGACTGTAAATTTAAACTGGAAGCTTAGCCTCATAGCCTCTCTAAACTGTGATAAATGTTTACCTTAAGGGTACCCCGACTTTACACTTTTACCTGAAAAGCATGAGTAAGTGCAAGATTTGTAATGCCAGATGGTGTTCTGAAATATTAAGAGCAATTTTACTATAAGAAGTGACTCTCAAAAGAACACCTTCTTATTCATCATGTCTGTACTCTGTGTTTAATCCTGATGGCTGGCATCTGACAAAATTGCACTGATTTTATTCCAGCTTAACATATAAAGCTAAAGTAGATAAAAGAGGTTGGGCTGGACTGTAAAAGAGTAGCATTTACTAACTTGCAAGGTATCCAACAAGGCTAAAGATAATTATATTGTGAAGGTGTGACTAGGTGATAATAGAAAGAATGAGTTGCACATGTTGGTCTGGAGAACTTTTATGATGAGTGTTGATTGCTTAAGTAGAATCATGTTTTACCCTCAGAATTTGGGCTGTAGGGATAGAAATAGAGGGTTGATTTGAACATCTTTAAGAGGTGATAGACATGACACTCAACATGCCATTTTTATAAACACCCCCTTTGGAACAGAGCTGTATTTTCAGGAACACCAAAAGTTACACAGAAAAGGTATCTAGATCAAATAAATTTAAAATTGGCACATATGGGAGAAAAACAGGCTTTTTTCTGTTCGCATGCTACAAGTACTGAAAGTTGCAAAATACCTGAACCAGTTTTACCCAAACTTTCTAAAAAGGACCATATATTGGTTGAAACAATATATGGACATTTCAGACCCAAAGCATTTTTCATGGGGGGGTGGAAAACGTATACTTCTTAGAACGAAGTGGAATTTGAAATACAGCCTTAATACACTGCACATACACTAATTATGGGCTTTAGTTAGTTGCTTGATAGTAAAAGATTTAGCAAGCAGAATTCTAAACACCATATGATGTAAGATGGGTCATCCTCACTTATCTGGTACTTTGCTCAACTAAACATAAAAAGTGGAAATAAACCATATTTCAAAGGAACAGCCCTCACTGAGAAGTCATTTTATTTTTTTAAAGGTTAATTGCCATGTGTTTTACACCACTATACCTTTGACAGTCTGGTCTTTAGAGCCTTGGTTATAGTCGAACCTTTGGGCTCAATTCAAGGGAAACGGTCCATGGTGAAAGCATGCTCCCATAGCTGTCTGTTGCAAAAATATCAGGCATAATTTAGAAAAATTGACTGTTTTCCCCCTGAGAGACATATGATAAAATTTATTGTACATCATGAATCATCTCAGTCCCCAAGAAAATCAAAAGCTAAAGCTCTGTTTCTAGATCAAGGTAGAGAATATTGATGCAGGTAGTGTGTAGATGTTTCTTCAGCTTTAGCCACTCCCAGGTTCAATTGTTTTTAATCCCAGAAACGTTTAGAAACATGAAGAGTGCTGCTTTTGTCTGCTTTCTGATTGGTTGCTCAGTGCAGAAGAGAGAGAGTTTGGCATTCAAATGTTACTTGGCACTTATCCGTGGCAGTTAACTTTTTAATTAAAAGGTAAAAAGACATATTAATTATCAGTTAACAATTTTCAATCTCTGTTCAGACAAGGGAATTAATGTGCTGAAAAAGAGCCTCAACAATTACGTCTTGGATTTGGAAAGAAGATGAAGTTAAAAGTATACCTCTTTCCCTACTTCATTTCATCAATACCAGGGAAGTTAAGGTTAAGGACTAAAAAGTCTTCATGTTCGACATCCAGATGTAAAGAAAATAACAGCATCAGGCAAAACCAGTTTGTATAAGTGAAGGATTTCTCTTCAGCCTTATCTTGAGAGTATTTGCTGTTTAGCTGTTTGCAACAAGAGGATTGCAAGTAAGAGGATATTTAGGATGAGTTCACTGTGGTTGCTTCCTGACTGGTGCATGATAGACAAATAGGAAGCAAGGAGATTTTTTCTCACCATGCACACCCTGTGCAGAAGATGGACACAAAGAGAGTCCCGGCACATAGTCCTCTTCCTAGGACCATCTAACCATATGTTAACTTACCTTCTCTGCATTTGTATTTGGGAGGGCACCAGTAGCATCTGTCATCCCTGCTTTTATCTGTGGAATGTCATAGACTATTTTTGGTTTCATTTTCATAAGGTACTTTACGACTCTGGTGTATGAGAGACTACAGTGGATGATTTTTAAGACTGTTTGGATGAGTGGTTGCCTCCAGACACAGGAAACTTGATTGCCTGGGGGATAGGGAGAGGGAGTATCTTCCAGTCTTAGGTTTCTAGGTTCCTATATATCTAACAGTTGCATTTAAATGACTGTTAAAGGAGGGTAAAAAAGTCAAGGTCTTAAAAGTAAGGAAATGCTAGAGTTAAGGTTGCCAATGCAACATTAACTTGGCCTCTTAGAACAAGTATATGAGCTACATTATCTCATGTTATTCATTTTCAAAGGACTGTACCTTATTCAGAGCTCAGGATGGACCTACTTCGGGGATGAATCAAAGTTATGAAAAAGGATGCCTATTTCATCAGGAAGACATAACAGTAAATAAAGCATAGGATTTTAGAAAGAAAAAGGAAGGTCTCATAGTTAAAACATCTAGCCTTCATGGTACAGAGAAAATCTTGAAAACATGACTGGACTGGACGTATTCAAG
>NW_017729032.1:211169001-211169801 GCF_001723915.1 Gavialis gangeticus
GTATTTAAATGACTGTTAAAGGAGGGTAAAAAAGTCAAGGTCTTAAAAGTAAGGAAATGCTAGAGTTAAGGTTGCCAATGCAACATTAACTTGGCCTCTTAGAACAAGTATATGAGCTACATTATCTCATGTTATTCATTTTCAAAGGACTGTACCTTATTCAGAGCTCAGGATGGACCTACTTCGGGGATGAATCAAAGTTATGAAAAAGGATGCCTATTTCATCAGGAAGACATAACAGTAAATAAAGCATAGGATTTTAGAAAGAAAAAGGAAGGTCTCATAGTTAAAACATCTAGCCTTCATGGTACAGAGAAAATCTTGAAAACATGACTGGACTGGACGTATTCAAGTCAGCTGGTCCAGATGATCTCCACCCTAGAGTTCTAAAGGAATTGGCCGAGGTCATTACGGGACCCCTGGCACGGCTTTGTGAGCACTCGTGGTGCTCTGGCGTGGTGCTGGAGGACTGGAAGAGGGCCAATGTGGTTCCCATCTTCAAAAAAGGGAGGAAGGAGGACCCGGGAAACTAAGGCCAGTTAGTCTTACCTCGATCCTAGGCAAGCTGTTTGAGAAAATGATTCTGGCACACATGCACGAGGGGCCAGCAGGGGACTGCATGCTTAGGGGCAACCAACACGGGTTCATCAGTGGCAGGTCCTGTCAGACCAACCTGGTGGCCTTTTACGATCAGATCACCAGATCATTAGATGCAGGGGTAGCAGTGGACATAGTCTTCCTGGACTTCCGGAAGGCTTTTGACACTGTCTCTCACCCCGTTCTCATTAAGAAACTGGGGG
>NW_017729032.1:211170331-211172296 GCF_001723915.1 Gavialis gangeticus
GGGGGGGGGAAAATCAGCAGGCATTGGGGGAGTCACTGTTCCCCCAAGCACTGCCAGGAGTGACCAGGAATAACGGTCACAAACTGGCAGCCGGTAGGTTTAGGTTAGACATCTGGAGGCGCTATTTCACAGTCAGGGCAGCTAGGGTCTGGAAGCAACTTCCAGGAGAGGTGGTGCAGGCTCCTACCCTGGGGGTTTTTAAGAGGAGGTTAGATGAGCACCTTGCTGGGGTCGTTTGACCCCAGTACTCTTTCCTGCCATGGCAGGGGGTCGGACTAGATGATCTACATAGGTCCCTTCCGACCCTAGAAACTATGAAACTATGAAACTAACTATGATCCTGCCTCTGGAGGTCCCTTCCAGCTCCACTTTTCTGTGACTCTATGACCATATATATATTCCTAGTCTCAGAACAGAGCATTCTGCTCCCCCTGTGCATTCTCCAGCATGTTCAGCTGTCTCCAAGCAATATTCTGAGCAGGCCAGAAGCTAGAGGCTGGAAGTAGGGATGGGAAGGTTGAACAGTCCCAAGCATCCCACTGAAAACAGGACAGAAGTTTTCATTTGCTCAAAATGTCAGGACACCTTGGACAGGTGTTTAACATGGGACTGTCCAAACAAAAATAGGACATACAGTCACACTATGCAAAGGCCTAGCAGCAGCTGAAGTCATATAAATACTTTATCATCTAATTGGCATGGCCATTGTCATACTCCTAATTTAATCTCTCTCCTTCCAGGAAGGGCTAGCAGTTTAAAAAAAGGATATGGGGATGAGAAAAGGAGACAAGTTAGCTGAGAGAGTGTGAGCTGTAGGAAGCTGCTGTATATGAGAGTTGTGTGAAGCTGTAGGACGTTGTGTATGAGCTGCTGTTAAATGAGATTGTATCAACAAAGAGCAGTCCAACTGGAGAATATAACTAAGTGAAATTATTTTCCTTAACTTACATTTTGAAAAGAAATTGTAAAGCAGAGAAAAAAAAGAAACTCCCATCAGATTCATGGAAATTAATGATTCCTTACTAATACCCCTCACTTACCACACACAGGAAGAGTTTAATTTTCTTTTCTTCGAGCTATATATTACTGTGTATTATGATAATAATAAATAACAGACTGCATGGCTATTTTTGTTGGGTTTATTATGAAATTGTGGTTTTGGGACTCATGATTTTGCTGTGAGCACTGATCTCCTTCAGTCAGTGCTAAAAAGAATTCTCTTTGTGATCCTTTAGTACTTTTCTTGAGATATTAAGTAATGGTACTTATGGGAGATTAATATAAACCCTAAAATAGATATGTGTATATAGATATGTATAGAAATAGTTCCCTATCTTGAATCTCAACAGTGAAATCATTTACAATATTTTATATATTCTGAGCAGGATTCTCTATCATATTGATATTGGCCTGCTGTTCCAATGGAGGTCAGGGGTAAGTGCCCACTAACTTCCAATGAAGCAAAAAGAAGCCAGCAGTGAAACCATTTTCATAGTTTCATAGTTTCTAGGGTCAGAAGGGACCTGAGCTGATCATCTAGTCCGACCCCCTGCCATGGCAGGAAAGAGTACTGGGGTCAAACGACCCCAGTAAGGTGGTCATCCAACCTCCTCTTAAAAACCCCCAGGGTGGGAGCCTGCACCACCTCACTTGGAAGCTGGTTCCAGACCCTAGCCACCCTGACCGTGAAGTAGCGCCTCCTGATGTCCAACTTAAACCTTCCCTCCGCCAGTTTGTGACCATTATTCCTGGTCACTCCTTGCGGCGCTCAGGGGAACAGGGACTCCCCCAGCACCTAACCAGTTTATAACAGGCCACAAGATCCCCCCTCAGCCTTCTCTTCTGAAGGCTGAACAGGTTCAGGTCCCGCAACCTTTCCTCATAGGACCTACCCTGCTGTCCCTTGATCATACGAGTGGCCCTCCTCTGGACCCTCTCCATGCTGTCCACATCCCTCTTAAAGTG
>NW_017729032.1:211177296-211217153 GCF_001723915.1 Gavialis gangeticus
GTGTGCCCACTTCTCCCTCACATCTTAGTGTCATCAGCAAAATGACTTTTAACTTGCCATCTCCCAAATCCATCAGCTGTTTGAATGGTACCATAAAGCCCCATGCTATATTTTATATCGTGAACCAGTCTCAGTTTACCAAAAGTATGAGGTACATGGAAATAATCATTAAAAGGTTAATATAATTAGCTTTGCAAAAAGTAGGAGGTTTGTCTTCCAATAAACTTTGCAGGTCAATGGAAGTGGATCTTGGAAGGATAACAAGCAATTTTATTCTCAGATGTAAAACCCATTAATACCTTTGTATTGAGATGGGGTTGGGGGTGGGGGCAGGAAGAGGGTTTCTTCTTTTTCAAGTAGTAAGTACATGTTTTATATACATTACTAGAAGGAACTTCTGAAAGTCAGTAGAATTTAATCTTGCTCTTTAGTTTACTGCTTCTTTGTATTTAAAGTTTCAGAAATTAAAACTTTAATGATGCTATGAAATTTTACACAGATGCCTCCACCTGATATTCAGGGGGAGTGTTAGATAACATACTGCATATTTATGGAAAGACACTAACTTGCTAGCTGCTCTTCCAGAGCTCATTGCTATGAATAAAACAGGAGCTGCTTGTGAGCATTAATTTACCCCTTCTGTGTTGTGTTTTGTTGGTGGGCTGTTACATTGCACCTGGAAATGGCTTTGGGGTGGAGCCCTGAGTTCAGATTAGACCATGCAGCTTTTCAGGTGAAATTGCAGAGAGCAGTACAGAAGTGATTCTAGGCAACAGTCTGGGTATATCAGCTGAGGAAGGGTATTTGGTACCCAAAATCTTGTCTCTCCTAACTATGCAGTTGGTGCAATAAAAGATATCAGCCACAAAAATCCTTGCTTCTTGCATTTTTATTAATATTTACTTAAAGCCATGATTAAAGCAATGATTCTTAAACTATAGTCCACAAGGCCAGGGTAAGTAGGATCTGGATTGTACCAAATACTCCTATTTTCAGTTAAAAGTATGAGAATAAGGCTGCACATGTGATTGAACCACTGAAAATTATATGCCATATCACTTTCCCCTATTCTTCATGCATTTTCACCTTTAGATATGTCCTTCAGGGCAGGGGTTGTCTCTCTAGTGTGCTTACCCAATTCCTAAAACAATGGCATTCCTGGACTCTGGGGTGTTCCCATAATGTAGTCCTAGAATGCTGGTAATAAAAAATCAAAACTTTCTAAAGCGTATCTCAGACGGCCACTTCTTTAGGCTTCCACGTGGAGGACCAGACACTCAGGATTTTTTGTTTGTATCATATAAGTTAAATAATCCACCCTTCCTTTCATCCTGTGCCCTAAATATGCCTCTTGCCTTTGTAGATATACAGCATTCTGTTGCAGCAAATCCAACAAGTATGACTGACCTGCCAGCTCTTCTCAGTCTTGGGCATCTTGGAATTTCCAGAGGATGATAAATGGTCCAAAAAAACCATTCAGGCTAGCAATCTGTACCAGGCTTTTCCTGGTAGCTCCAATGGGATCTCTTAGAAGCACTGCGCCATGGGAAACTATGAGGTCACCTGAATTTGTGGAAGTTGAGAAAAGATATCTGAGGAGAACTGAGCCTGGATTTGAGATTCTTTATATTTTCGAGAATCTAGAAACTTGGAATTTCACATTACAGGGAAATGGGCAAGCATCTCCTCAGCTGTCTCCCCTCAGCTTTCTCATTTCTCTCCCTCCGGGTCAGCACCTTCTTCTTTCAAGTCCTGAGATTCCATCACCTACCAATAGCATCTCCTCCATCCTCTGTCTGCCTCCCAATGGCTCTATTCCTGAAGATTTTAAGGAGGTAGAAAAGAGTCAACCAATTCCAAATAGTTTTTGAGGAAGGATGGAAGGATTGGCCTTATCTTAGTTTATTATGGTGAGCCAGGGAAGTCTGCCTCTCCTGATATAGTCAATTTTGCACTGGGATCAGTGTCATAACATTTATGGGATGGTGTTTTGTGGCATGTGGTTTCTGTTTTTTAGAGTTCAAGCCACTGAACCACTAACCAGGATAGGAATTGAGGTAGGTGAAATCACACATAATTACACAGAATCACTTGTTTGGTAACCTGAAGAAGGGCACTTGTGGCCTGAAAGTTCATCCAGTAGATCCCTAATGATACAGTTCGTCCAGTAAAATATACCACAAAAATGTCCCTGTCTCTTGGATATTTCTGGATTATCACAGCTGTAACAGCGTTCTAGCTGTCCTACATAATCATATATACTTTCAGGCACTTGGTTGATACCCACTACAACTTATTTAGATCAAATATTTAATCATGTTTTTCATTCTATATTTGTTTTCAGTTTGACATTAAGCCAGTGAAATCACATTTATATTCAATATAAAATAAAGTAACAATAAATGCCACTTCTAATCTATATGCCATATCTGGATATCATATGGTATCAAATGGGGAAGCTAATTTATGAGCAGAGAATGAAGTATTAAATATAAGGCCAAGCTCCTTTTAGACTATAAAACACATTCAGATTGAGCATTGAGATTATTGTTAAAATAATGTACCAGAATTTCATGTAATTTTATTCTGGAGCAAATCTAAAGTAACATCTTTTAGCAAAGTAGCTTTGAATGAATTACTCTGAATTTATACCAGCATAACAAGAAGAGAATCTGCTCTTTCCTGCTGCTACTATTTTATTCCATGATGATGTATGTATTTCTGTCTCTCCCAAACAACCTCAGCACTATTTATGTCTCCTACCAAATGTAACATCAGGATATGACTCTTAGTTTCAACCAGTATTATTGAAACATATGTGTAAGTGCACTGGTGGCCAATAGGGGTGAGTGAAACAGGCCCTATTTGATTCGGATTTGGCACAAATCGGGAACAGTGATTTGATTTGTTGATTCAGATCACTGCCCCTGACTCAATTCAGCTGAATCCAAATGTGAAGATTCAATGATGATTTAGAGAATCAGCAATTTGGACATGGATACAACTTTAAATGTTTTTTCTACATACCTCAAGGTACCAGGCGCAGCTTGTGAATGCTGCAATGCTGCGGCAGACAGAGCATCCCACAGGACCAGGGGGGTGGCCACTGCGTGCTTGGCGGTGAACTTCCAGTCCACTTCTAGGTCCATCAGGGCGTGCACTGGGGGCCCCATGCTCCCCCGGCTTGGCGATCAGCTGTGGGGGGGAGGGTCCCTGGGTGCCCCCCCCAGACCCAGGAGGCACCAGTCACCAAGCCGGGGGAGCATGGGGGGCCCTCCACATGCTCCCTGGTGGACCCAGAAGTGGACCAGAAGTGCTTCTGGTCCAGTTCCAGGTCTGCTGCCGAGCGTGCTGGGGAGCCCCCCGTGTTTCTGTGTGACACACCATCCACCTCAGCACTGCAGCATTCATAAGCTATCTGCTACCTAGAGATACGTAGAAAAAACATTTAAAGTTGTGTCTATGTCTGAATCACCAAACCTTTCTGAATCTCTCCGAATTGATTCAGAGGGTTCCAGTTCAATTCAGAGAGATTAAAGGGTCCTCTGATTCAATAGGGATTCAGAGATTTGCCCACCAAATTGGGCTGAATCTCTGCTGAATCGAATCAGGGACCAAAGCCCCACACAGCCCTAGTGGCCAACCTTCTAAAGTCCCCTGGGGCAGATGAAAGGCACAAGTTCAGTCTGCAGGCAGATCCCATGCTGGCTCATGGGGTTGTTCTGTGGACGATCCAGCACACTGACCTGAGCCCACATGCCTGGACACGGCTGCATGCCAGCCCAAACCCAAGAGCTCAGATCCAGCTAGGCAGTGTTCCAGTCTCATGCATCTGAATCCAACTGCACACTGGCTCACCCCCGTATGCCTGAATCTGGCCACATACTAGCACAGTATGGTGCATGGAGCCACAGTGTCTCACCTCTGGGGCTCTCTACAGGTCAAAATATTTGGCAGCAGGGGAACAGCAATTAATGCTGCCACCAGTCCAATGGTGCCAAATTTCCTGATCCTCAGGGAGCCCCATGGGCTGGATGACATGGTTCATAGGCTGCATCTCGCTCACAGGCTGCAGATTGAGTAACCCTGGGCAAGTAGGTAAATACTCCATGTCTATCTACCCTATCCCTCTAATAAATCTTTATGCCTGAAGTTCCATTATAGATACTCCTAATTTGAAGTAGTATGTGACTTATGACTAGAGTATAAAGCAACCATTAGGTTCTCTTGAGTTTTGCTATTATAAATTATCTTGGCCATAATGTGCATTCCAAAATGTACCTGGCTGTGTTGAGAAATGTCGTTCTCCCAGCATTGAAATGCCAATTCTAACCTAGGGGATGGAGTCATTAACTGAGGTAATGAAACTGAAAGAATGATAATAGATTTATTACTTAAATTGTTGATTATGCCAATTGACCTTTCAGTCAGATCTTTAAACCACCATAAAGTTCACTTGTTCCTTGACAGGAAAAAAATCACATTCTAGGGCTAGCAATTATATTAATTTGAGAACTGTATTTGCAAAACATAAAATAGAGCAAGATGAGAAAGCTGAGTTTAATGAACTCTTACCTCTGAGCTTCACACCATCACATCTGCTCTTATGCAGCATGAGCTAACTGTACTTTGCACTATGGTATGCACAGGAGGGGAAAATATTACAGCTATGCTCGAGGACCTTTCAAGTAAATAGCTATAATTATAACCACTTTAGCCAATGCTTTGAATTATTATGGGCACTGACCCACCCCTGCCTGAGAAGAGTGCTGCCATGCAAGGGAATTCTAAAGGGGATAGAAGATGGAACGCATTACCAATGAGATGCAGTTATGAGAAATAAGACTAGAAGGGACCTCCTTGGTCACTGAATCCAGTTTCCTGCCATTACAGGTATCTATATCATGGACATTTGCCCAAAAAGTTCTACAAGAACATTTACTATGGCTCCTTTCACACACCAGGCCCACAGAACACCTAACTACAGCAAACAAACCTACAATATGCCACAGAAAGAAAGCAGGAGAGAAAAGGGTGCCACCAATGCTTCAAGTCCCTGCAACCAAACTGGACTTTTTGGTAAGAATATGCTCAGATGATCCCAGTTATTGCACTGATTTATAAGAAAAGTTCATTGTGTACAGAAAAAGATGAAAAGTATACTGGGTGTAAAATTAACAGGTACAGGCAGGTGCAGTAAAGTAACATTGGTAACTGTAGCACATGGGATCTTCTTTCGCTTTCCATTCCAGAACCCCCGCAATGACCTCATAATGTATCTGACATTACTTCTGTCTACCTTCACTCTGTCACAAAGGGATAAGCAGTCAGGTTTAAGAACTCTAAGACCTATTAATTTATTAAGTATAAAGTTGGTGAGGGAAATAGTATAACAAGGTGGGAAAAACCTCTTAGTTTGGTGGAGGATCTACCAACAGCCATTTGAAGCTCTTCATTAATTATTGCTGACTGAGCTCATTTTGATAATTGAACAGCATCTGCAATGCAGGTGCTTGTCTGCAGTCTCATCAACAAGGGTCAAATGACATAATTTAATTTAATTACCTATATTTAATTACCTATATTTTTTATGAATCTTACCTATACATTTTATAGTGCTTTATAGTATTGGGGGTGTTGGCTGTAGCTGTGTTAGCCTAAGGACATAGGCAGACAAGGTTCTTTGTGTAAATGTGATATCTCTTATTAGACCAACTAAATAGTGGGAAAAATTGTTCTTCACAACCTTTCGGGTACAAACATCCTTCTTCAGGCAGAGGGTGAGTCTACAGCTGTATTGTGCCCTCTTAGATGGGATAGAAGCCAGCATACAGGAATTCAGATCAGTGAAAATGCATGGCAGTGAGGCCCAGGTCCTTCAGCCTTTCCTCACATGGCTTGCCTTGCAAGTCCCTGATCATATTGGTGGCTCTTTTCTGGACCCTCTCAAGTTTTTCCACATCCTTATTGAAGTGCAGCACCCAGAACTGGACTCAGTATTCCAGCTGTGGTCTCACCAGTGCTGAGTACAGCAGAAGTATCACTACCTTAGTTCTACATGTTGTTTCCCCTACTGGCCACTGCCTTGCACTGACAACTCATATTCATGCGATGGTCAATCATTACTCCTAAGTCCCTTTTGGCTGTGGTGCAAGTCAAGTTGTCACCACTGAGCCTGTATGTATGTTGAGGGTTGTTTGCCCCCAGATGGAGCACCTTACACTTGGAAGTGTTAAACTTCATCTGGTTCTGATCTGCCCAACTCTCGAGCCTGTCCAGGTCCACCTGTGTCTGCAGCCTATTTTCTGATGTGACCACACTGTCCCATAACTTGGTGTTGTCTGCGAACTTGGCCAGTGAGCTTTTCACTGCCCTATCCAAATCATTGATAAAGATGTTGAAAAGCACTGGTCCAAGGACTTAGGGACACCACTGGCCACTTCACACCAGAATTACATAGATCCCATTCATGAGAACGCTTTGGGTCCTACCCTGGAGTCAGTTTCCCACCCACTAAACCATCAAGCAGCTGAGCCCACAATCTTCCAATTTTCCCACAAGGATATCATGGGATACTAGATCAGAAACCTTTTGGAAGTCTAGGTATATAATGTCTACATCATCTCCTATGTCCATGTGACAAGAGACCTGGTCATAGAAGGAGATGAGATTAGTAAGACAAGAACTACCCACAACAAAGCCATGCTGGCTGTTGTTCAGTATCTTACCTTCCGTGAGGATATCGCACATAGATTCTTTAATGAGTTTTTCCAGGATTTTCCCTGGGATAGAGCTAAGGCTGATTGGCCTATAGTTGCCTGAGTCCTCCCTCTTCCCCTTCTTGAAGATGGGCAAAATGTTGGCCCTCTTTCTATCCTCAGGGATTTCCCCTGTGTGCCACAAATTCTGAAAGAGCTTTGCCAGGGGTTCTGTGATGACCTCAGCCAGTTCCTTCAGCACTCTCAGATGAAGTCCATCCAGTCCTGCTAATTTATAAATGTCTAGCTTTTCTAGTTGGTATTGTACCCACTCAGCATCCACAATGGGGAGGCTGTCATTCCTGGCATGCCCCCTATGAGCCTTATCTCACGTGTATCATGGCAGAGATCAAAGCAATGACCTTTTAAATTGGTAAGAGGTCTTTTGTCTATATGCAGTCAAAGGAGAGAACCAAGAAAGATGCATCTGTAAAATTATGATATAAGATTTCCACACAAAAAAAAGCTTCTATCCTGTCTCCAAAAATACCCTTTTAATTATCTTTCTTGAGCCTCAAAACAAATCCTTAGCCCTTTACTAAAAACCATTATGTGGAGCAACATCTGTTATCTGACCCTGAAAGGCCCCCAGTATGGCCTTTCTGATTTGTTATCTGATCCCAAAAGGCCCCCAGCATTCTTTGGTCAATACCTTCCAAGTTGTTCATAAAATCAAAATTACTCAGTTGGATCAACTCCCAATTGATTCTACCATGTGCCAACAAAAAGCAATGAAAATTTGTCCATCTCTCACTACTTCTTTACCCCTGTACCCAAATACTTTTATGACCTCTACTTCATAGATTCATAGATTTATAGATGTTAGGGTCAGAAGGGACCTCAGTCCATCATTGAGTCGGACCCTCCTGCCCTGGGCAGAAAAGAGCGCCGGGGTCAGATGACCCCAACTAGGTGCTTGTCCAGTCTCATCTTGAAGACCCCCAAGGTAAGGGAGAGCACTATCTCCCTTGGAAGCCCATTCCAGATTCTGGCAACCCTTACTGTGAAGAAGTTCTGTCTAGTGTCCATCCTAAATCTGCTCTCTGTCAATTTGTGGCCATTGTTCCAAATTTCATAGTTTCATAGTTGATAGGATCGGAAGGGACCTGAGCAGATCATCAAGTCTGACCCCCTGCCATGGGCAGGAAAGAATGCTGGAATCAAATGACCCCGGCAAGGTGATTGTCTAGCCTCTTTTTAAAGACCCCAAAGGTAGGAGCGAGCACAACTTCCCTTGGAAGTTGGTTCCAGATCCTAGCTACCCTGACTGTGAAGTAGTGCCTCCTGATGTCTAGCCTGAACCTACTCTCGATCAACTTGTGGCCGTTATTCCTAGTTACTCCGGGTACTGCTCGGGGGAACAGGGACTCTCCCATTCCCCGGTGGTCCCCCCCGGTAAGTTTATAGACAGCTGCCAGATCCCCTCTCAGTCTTCTCGTGAAGGCTGAACAGGTTCAGGTCCTGTAGCCTCTCCTTGTAGAGCCGGCCTTGCTGCCCCCGACCATGTGAGTGGCCCTTCTCTGGAACCTCTCCATATTGTCCACATCCCTCCTGAAGTGCAGCGCCCAGAACTGGATGCAGTACTCCAACTGCGGCCTGACCAATGTCACATAGAGGTGGAGGATCATCTCCTTGGACCTGCCCATGATGCATCTGTGGATGCATGACAAGGTGCGGTTAGCCTTACTGACCACATCCTCACATTGGCAGCCCATGTTCATCTTGGAATCAATAATGACTCCAAGATCCCTTTCTGTTTCTGTGCTGATGAGAAGGGAGTTCCCCAGCCCATAGGTATGTTGCTCATTCTTTCTCCCTAGGTGCAGTACCTTCCACTTGTCAGTACTGAATCCCATCCTATTCTCATCCACCCACCCCTGTAACCTGCCCAGATCTAGTTGTAGCCTATCCCTTCGTTCTAGCATGCCCACCTCTCCCCACATCTTAGTGTTGTCCACTAATTTGAACAAGGTGCTTTTCACCCCCTTGTCCAATTCGCTGATAAAGATGTTAAAGAGTACGGGCCTGAGGACCAAGCCCTGGAGGACTCCACTGCCCACATCCCTCCAGGTTGAGAACGTCACTCCAGGGGATGCCATAGTAAATAGAGAATCTCCTATTCCCTGTTTCCCTCCCCTGATGAATTTAGAGGCAGCCACAAGATCACCTCTCGGCCTTCTCTTGCAAAGGCTGAAGAGATCTAGGTCCTTCAGTTTCTCCTTGTAGGGCCTTGCCTGCAGACCTCTGACCATACAAGTGGCCCTCCTCTGAACCCTCTCAAGATTCTCCACACTCCTCTTGAAGCATGGTGCCCAAAACTGGATGCAGTAGTCCCACTGTGGCCTGACCAGTGCCGCATAGAGGGGAAGCATAGAAGGGAAGCATCATCTCCCTGGACCTGTTCATTATGCGTCTGCTAATGCATTATAAAGTGCTGTTAGCCTTGTTGATCACTTTGTCACACTGATGACTAAAGTTCATCTTGGAGTCAGCTTTGACTCCAAGATCCCTTTCTACTGCTGTCCTGCTGAGAAGGTCATCTCCCAGCCTGTAAGTGTGTTGGTGGGGATGTTTTGCCCACTTGTCTTTGTTGAACTGCATCCTATTTTGTTCTGCCCATTTTTCCAACCTGTCCAGATCCACCTGGATCTATTCCCTACCCTCTGGTGTGTTAACTTTTCCCATAATTTGGTATCACTTGTGAACTCAAACAGGGTGCCCTCCATGTCCAAGTCACTGATGAAGACATTCCAGTCCAAGAACCAAGCCTTGCAGGACTCCACTTCTTTCCAGGTCAATATCGACCCATCCACCACCATTCTCTGGGTGTGACCCCTAAGCCAACTTCCCACAGTCCTGTTGTATTGTGTTGCAAGCATCCTTAATACACATAAGTAATCTTTATATCCTGGAAAGCACGGTAAATTCTGTCAAGCTTGGATGCAATATATTTTAGGTCAAGCTGGAATTGCCTGTAAAATCAACCACTGCAAGTATATTTATGTTTTACTATGGACAACTTTATTAAATGAGGTAGATTTTAAATGCACAAAAGTTTTGTAGAGTACCAAAGTACTGTTTGTATTTTGAAATTCTGCTCCATAATACTATTACTCTAGCAGTATCCTGATGTTCTGACTCACTCAAAAGTCCCACTGAGATCAATAAAAGCATTGTGTGAGCCAATGAAATAGAGTCTGGATTTTTGCTGTGTCTTGGAACAGATACTAAGTTATGAAATCTTTACCAACAATGTTACATAATGCAACATAGGATGTCATTTTTTAAGGTTTCTAAGAAATGTAATCAATAAAATATGTGCTGTATTTAAATTGCTGAGGTGTTCGGTACATTATGTTCAGGTGTTGTTTTTCCCATGGCTTTCACTAAAACATTCTAAACTTGCTGCCTAGGCAACTAAATGCCATAGTAAAGCACTATATCACCCTTTTAATTCTCCTACAACAATTCAATCATAGCCCCATCATCCTGAACTGTTTCATGCATGAAGTAGATACAAATGTTAGGAAGTTAAGGACTTATGGGGACAGCTGCAACTTCTGGCTGCTGCTATATCAGCAGCATGACTGTGTGGCTGCAGTAGAAGCTGATATTTCTCTGCCCACCACCTAAGTCAGTTCCTGGGGTAGCTGCCCTCGTCCCCCACCACAGTTACACTACTGAGCTGAAATATTTTTTGAAAGAATTTTCACCAATGGAATGCTGCTTATAGGAAAGTTTACTGGCCTTGCAGTAACAGATGTTTTTCAAGGCATACTCTGTATAGGTATTCTACTGATAGATGTTCTTCAACCCCAAGCATTACAAACTAGAACTCATCCAGTGATCGACAGCTCCCTCTGCAGTCCACTCCAACTCTCAGTAGGTTTCCTTCTGCCTTTCCCTTGTGTGAGGGCCAAAAGAAGACAGGATAGACTAACTATTCCTCAGCTCCCTAGCTAACCAATATCCAAATGTATATGCATTTTGATATAGTTTAACAGAAGGGTTGGTCATGGAATACCCACAGGTAACATATTACAGAAGTACCTGCTATGACAGGGACAGTATTCTCTTTTTCTTCTTGATGTAGTTACCTAACTGTACTTACAGAGACTTACAAGCAATGATCAAATTATAGAGGATAGGTTTTGAAGTCTCAACTGAAAATTGACTAGCATACTGCCTTCCCAGAGGCAGCATCTGCTCCAATGTAACCTGTTGACACAGGAGAAGGCAGAATTGCTGAGCCTTGTACAACTCTCAGTATCAGGATGCTTACAGACATACCATGGTTTTGTTACC
The DNA here is from genome assembly GCF_001723915.1 of Gavialis gangeticus. Lineage (NCBI taxonomy): Eukaryota > Metazoa > Chordata > Crocodylia > Gavialidae > Gavialis > Gavialis gangeticus. The sequence continues at coordinate 211,188,360 of NW_017729032.1, forward strand.
AATGTTATACAGTTGTTTGGCTGAAGGCAATATGTCTCAAAGCTGCCTGGAAGAGTGGGGTTGGGCCAAGAAGGGAATTGCTGGTCACCAAGAGGGTTTTGAGCTCTAGCAGTAGGCAGAATACATATATGGAACATTTACTCTGCTTCAGTTGCTGAGCATGCCATGCCCAATCACTGATGCCTGCATGCACCAAATCCAGAAACTCAGTAGTGAAGTTACCCTCAATACTTCCCTCTTCATGGTTCTTCAGAGTTATCATCTATGTGAGATGCCCCCAGAGCAGCTTCACCACCACATTTCCAAGTTTGGTGCATGCAAGCACAAGTAAATGGGCATGGCGTCTTTGGAAGCATCCCTTCCCAAGGACATTTTGCACCAGTCACTGTAGACATACTGATTGCCAACTAGTTGAAGAAGAACTAAACATTTGATCACTGGCAGCACCAAAGACTCTATACACTACTTCATAAATGTATGAGACCAAGTATCATTAGATACTGAAAGTAAACATGTAGCCAATGCTGTGAATACCTTTTAATTGCAAGAATAAAGGTTTACACCTGTCGATTCTACTCAGTCCACTCAAATTTGAATTTTTTTTTATTGTTAAAGGAAACCTGCACATGAAGTCTGCACAAGAGCTAGGGACAAACATTCAAAAAGCCTGAGCCTGAATTGTTTCTATCTCTGAAGGTTAGTCTAACCTGGCTAGGATGAACCACTTTCTAACCACACAGACATCCCCCCCGGACTGAGAAAATGCCAGCACGTGCCTGCAGTGGCTCAGGCTAGAAGCTGAAGGGCGCTAGAGCAACCCTCCCTTCCCTTCCACAAAGCTTTGCTGAGGGGGCCACGGCCAGGCCCCGGCAGGATGCTCTTATTATCCCCCTCCCTTCCTGAGCAGCCCAGCAGAGAATGTTTATGGCCCCTAACTGTTTATCAGCCCATTAAGAAAACAGTGCTTTTCCAAGGAAGGACCTTAAGCTACCTGTTGATTATCTCCAAAAAGCCTGCCTGCCTTTGTCATCCCCCATGGCACAGATGGTAGCCAGCATGTGGTATGCTAGCTAAGGCTGAGGTGTCTGCATAAGGCAGAGGGGTGGGGGCAATAATACCTGCTTAGCAGAGATAATCCAGGCAGATGCTCTATGCCTGAAGTCTCTGCCAGAGCTCCAGCCAGGGAATACAGGGGAGGTGCCAGCCCTGCTGTGGAGCAGAGAGCCCCACCCAGCCCAGAGAGCATGCTGAGATGCTGGGGTTGTCATATTTACAAACATCAAAAATGAGATGTGTAACCATATTAAGATGTTCTTCAAGCCTGAATCATAAAATCAATGTATAGAAGATCTATGTGTATAGGAGATTAGTATCTCCATAAAATCTCTGAAATCCTGCATGTTTACTCTATTGCATGTCCTGGAAATACTTTATGCTTTAAGCATATTATGTTTTTTGAGCGATGCATATCCTTGTATGAAAGGGCTCTGATAATACTCAGGCCTGTAATGCATGTTACATTTATTACACTAATTAATCAGACAATAAATTTAGATCAGCCACATGTGCAAAGTAAGACCAGCTACAAGTGCAAAATAATTATCCATAATTAACTGGTTAACCATGCAATAAATTTAAACCACTACAAAATAATTATCACATAATAAAATGACTATTCAACTATAAAAAGAGCCAACCAGCTATAAAGTTAGTTCTTAAAAATGTGTAACAACTTTATAGCTGGTTTCTATCCTAAGTGTTATTGTCTCTAATAAACAGCTTATAAAGCAACCTAAAAGTAAAATAAAAAATAACACACAAGTTATATGAAATGTCTAAAGAGAATTAATTTGGTATTAAAATCTGCAGATATCATTGACAGTATTCCTTTTGTCAATTAATACTTTTAAAAGATACTGTAAGCAACAATGAATACACTGCTTCCACTTAAGAACATATCCCAGATGCATGGAATGTACTAGAGTACCTGGCAACAAAAAAACAGTGCCAGACTATTATTAGCCCAAACATTTTGTGGTTGCAGGATACATTTCGGCAAAAGGTGTGCTTTATGGAGACAGTGACATATACAGCGCCATGTGAACGTCACATGATATAGACAAAATTCATATTGCTTTATCATATCATCTATTATAGAATTAGAAGAAAAATGCAGAATCTGACTTTTGGGGGAATCATATTTTTAGGGCTTTATCTCAATCTTGGTGAAATCACTGGAAATATTCCTTAGTATCAGTCATCCATGACAAAAGGGAATGGTGGAGCATTAAATGCTTTGGCAATTCCCTGCATATTTAGGGTCTCTAGAAGTCCATAAGGCAATTTAGAACAAAACTTAATGCTTATTTAACTTCTATGCATGACAAGGGACATCCAGAAAATCACATTGCCATAAATTGGATCCCACGACATGTTCTAGTATGCCCAAAAGAAACTAGAAATGAGTAGCCTATTTGTCAAGTCAGATTTTGAACTTCCTTTGGTGAAAGGTACCATATAATTTGTGAAAGTGTCTCATTCTAATTTCTTGTATTAGAACAACAGAACTCCCATCACCAGCCTTGTGCATGGCAGCATTTTATTTTCATTTATGCAAAAGGGTATAGGTTAGTGGGAGAAAAAGTAAAAATACAGTTTCAAAGCCCTTATAATCTTTGATGGGATGTATTCAGTCAGCCATTCCCTAAGCAGTAACATAGTTCATAACAAGGACCAAATGAATGAAAAGCATTTTAAAGAGTGTTACTAGAACTGACTAAAATAGGTCATTTCAATACTTGAGAAAATTCTGAGGTTTTGAAATCTGTCCAAATTAGGAACAAAAATTTGAAATCTTGACATTTTCCATTAAAATAAAATTATTCTGAAATGTTTCATTTAAACTTCTATACAAGATTTACAAGAAATATTCTAACATAATGTAACATGGACCTGTTTGAATACAGTTGTGACTGCTGAATCCTGGTTCCCTCTATTGAGATAGATGGATTATTTTTAGGTTTTTAAGTCATTTAGGCTCCCTTTGTGCTAAGGTATATCAACAATAATACTAATAACATTATACTATTGATTTTTCTTCCAGTCCCTTGTTACTACAAAAGAAGGATGAATAGATAATTAGGCACAAATTATTTATATTTCAGTTATAAAGACATGGTTACTTACAAACCATGTTTCTGGCATCACTGTAGTAAATAACAGTTTGAACTCCTCCTTCTCCCCTACTCCTTCCAGTAGAAAAGACTGATGGAGGTTGAGGAGAGATTTCCAGGAACTGAAACATTTTTTAGATAATTAGGCATGTCAATATGAATTGGCCTCAGCATTTGTTCTACCAGACTGGCTATAAAATGCTACTAATAATGCAGAATCTGTCCCAACTTAATGAAATTCAAAATGCTTACCCTGAGAAACAATTTCCCCCAAAAATTCAAGATCTTGATTCCATCTCTTTGCTGCATAGAATATAATTGTAGAAATAATTTTAATGCCATCACTTCTCACTAAGGACACATCATCTGGCACATACAAAAGATCAATATACAGAATAAAGGAAAATTCATAAAGTTATCAATGCATAGAAGAAAGAGCATGTAGTTGAAAGAGTCTTTCTGTGGAAAATACTTAATTTTAGCAAAAAGTCATAAAGTGAAAAAAAATTCTGAAAACCAAAATTATCAGTCTGGCTGAAAACCATCAAATCCTACTGAGAAATGCCACTGCAGTGTGTGAAAGGAGTTGTTTGTCAAGTATCTCATTTCTGCATTATCCTCTAAGGGCCTATGATTAGGCACCTACTCAAATCACAGTTGGACACACTTCGTGGAAATCATGAAATCAGGTGATCTCCGTGAAATCCACAGAATAAAAATAAGAAAACACTTACTAAAAACAAAATACTGGCTGCCCAGTGGAAGCAGTGTTTTTTCCCAGATTAAATAAAATCAGAACACAATGTAAGCAAAGTTAGACACCTAGATGACCATACTAGATTGCCCTTGAGCATGTGCAATAGATCAAGTCTAGGAAAATGAACAAAGTTTTTCAGGCTAAGAAGGTAGCATATGAAAAGCACATAAGTAAACTAGGCCCTTTAACGGAATTTTGCCTATTGTGTAGGAAGGAACAAGACCACGTTTAGAGACAAATGTTTTGAGGCATAATATAATGTGGGCTAAAACCCATAGGACCTCAGCAAGGGCAGAAGGCATCTATACAATTCCTGTGAGTCAGAAATTCAAAAAGTAATTTTCAGAAGGGTTTTTTGCGGGGTATCAACTATAGGTGCTTTAGGGATTGGGCCCCATGAGGGATGATGCTTTTTCTTTTCTTTAATGGGCAAAAGGGATACAAAATTACTCCTCAGCCTCTCCCAGATATTATATTCTAACCTGCCACATCTTTGATGTTTTTCTTATAATATTCAGCAGAATATATGAAAAAGGGAAAAAAAAAAACCTGCTCCAACCCACCCAGCCAGTTAGGTGGTGTTAATGGGGCTCCTCCTTCCCCTACAACCATTCTCACCACTCCACAGTCCTTACACTGAGGATCACAAAAATAAAAAAAAACCTCTCCACAAGAAAAAGAAAACTGTCCTCTGCTTCCCCAGCTACCTCAGGCTATCATTCAAAGGTCAGTCTGTCCCTCTAAGAAGACTAGGCTTCCTGCTGCCACCCAGGTCCCCTCTCTTTCTATCTCTCTCTATCTCTCTCCACCTACATGGAAAGCTAAGTCCTTATTCCACTGTACCTCTCTGCTCACAATGCTGTCCACTGCACCAGCTTCTTCAGGGTTCCTCCGATCCCTGCACAACCTCTCCCCAGTGCCTGCCTCCTGCAGTTTCCCTAGCAGACATTGGGAGGGGAATTCCCCTCTGCTCCAGGCTTCCCATTGCAGGGTTCTTCCCTGGGATGCCCCTCTCTGGGGCCATAAATACTTTGTTCTGTGCATCTCTGGCCAATCCAGATCCAGCATTTGCTCTGGAAGTGCTGTTGCCCAACGCTTTTGCTTCCAGCAATCCTCCTGGCTCCTAAGGTAAACGCCAAAGTGTTTGCCTTTTTTCCAGGGAGCTCTCCCCTGGCCTTTGTTTCCTCTTGACAAGGGGTAGGGAGTTGTTTTCTTCTTAACTTAAATGTTTCATATTTCTGTTAAAAACTGAACATTTCTTGGCTTTTTGATATTACATTGACATTTTCTTCAGAAAGATGGCACTTTTAGCAAAAACTTGTACTGAAAACCTTGTATTCTATCAAATATCATTTTATTAGAGAATTATCAACTGATTTTAATAAGAATCCTTCCTTGATCATATTAAGAATTGAAGAAGTTTTGTTAATTAATAAGCTTAACATGGTTACAAAGTATAAGTTAAATTACATAAACTAAATTAAACAAGTATAATACTAACCAGTTGTAGATTATACAGTTCTGGACTAATATCTCTCTACCATTTATTGTTCCTGATCTTACAATCAGATGTGGATGGTCAAATCTTTGTGCCTGTATGGAGCCATATTGGCTACCATGGGACTTCATGACACAAAACCTTCCCCTTGTGGAGCCCCACAGAATTAAATTGAACCCCATTGAGTTCACCTGCATAGATCCAACTGTAAGATCAAAGAAAGTTATTTGTGTACAGAACTGAGTTGAATGTTGTGTGCCAGAGCAAAAACTGTTATTTCCTCTCAGTAGTTGTGTTCACGATGTGAAAAATAAATAAAATAAATCTATGGTCTTATTTTTTTTTAAAAAGGTAAAACAATGATGATATTTCTTTTTCATAAGCAGTCTTCCAAAAGCAAAAATGACAGCTGATATATAAACATCAAGCAGAAGTATTCCCTAAACATGTGTCACATTTCTGATCTTCTTTGGGTTGACTGGATAACCAGCATATCCTGAAGATGAAGCTCTGTTGTCCAGTGCTTCATAGGAGACCTACAGTTAATAAAAAGAAAAATTACAGAATAAATTATATCAGAATAAAACATGCCATTAGTTCATAGTCAAAATCCAACTGTAAAGTAAAACAAGGAAGGAAGGACATTTGACTTTTTAACTACGTTATTCAGAGGTTCGGGGTAGAAAAAGTTGGCCCTTCCAGGGTCCAGGTCCAGTATACAAAGCAAAGACAAAAAATTATCATCAAACCAAGAGCACCATGTCATTATATTCATAACATCACACCGTGACAGACACCTTCGCTGTATTACATGTCGTGCCTAACATGCTGTTATGTGGTCGGGACACCGGCCACATGGTCGTATAGACCAAAGTCCTCTATAAACAAATGATCCCTACCCTGCTTTATCCAGCAGGAACCAGCACACCAGTTGTTGCCAGGGTATGTACTCCTCGCCATAGAGGAGTCCCTGAAGGACTTGCAGGCAAAAGGCGGCCACCTTGCTCATGAGGTTTATCAGGCTCTGGCCCCCCTCAGTGACAGGCAGATAAAGGACAGCTTGTGGAAGCCAGTGGTGCCCATCCCAGAAAAAAATCTAACAGGAGGCACTGGAGACTCTTGAGTAGGTACTGTGGTGGGTCAAGTACAGTGCACCAGTGCCGCATAGTCACCGCCACCAGGTTGTTTATGATGAGGACATGTCCACAGTAGGAGAGGCTGGGTAGGTACCCACGCCACCATTGTAGGCAGACCTCCACCCCTTCCTCAAAGCCATCTTAGTTGCATGCCATGAAGTTTGGTGGCCCCAGGAACACGTCCAGGACTTTAAGGCCCCCTGACAAATCCAGGGGGATCACACTGACCCACATGCCAAGCAGCAGGGTATCGCTCTTGGCCCAGTCGATACAGGCTAAGGAGGCACATTCGTAGGATCACTGACAATCCATCAGGGCTCACGCGTCTTCCTGGGTGTTAAGGTCACATTGGTCGCATAAGCCAGGAGCCAGAGCAGCAGGCCAATGGATGGGCCCATGGCTGATGGCAAGGCCACCCCACTCAGGCAGCTCCACAGCATGTGCAGAAGTGGCTCAATGGCCAGGGCATAGAGCATGCCTGATAGGGGGCAGCCCTGATAGATGCCACTACATGCAGGGAATGGGATGCAGAGTACACTGTTCACCTTGAGTAGGCTGGAGGTGCCCTGGTACAAGACCTAGAGGGCCCCGGTGAAAAGGGGCCCAAAGCCAAAGTCCTCCAGGGTCTGCAAGAGGTAGTCCTTGCACAGCAGGGAGACCAGACTCCAATTCTTAATGCAGCCAAGGTCTCCCTTCTTGCGTAGCAGTGTGAGCACCACTCAATGGCAGCTGATTATCAGGACCTTGTTGACAAGACTCTCCTGGAAAACGCAGGGGACAAGAAGAGGACAAAAGGTCTTGTAGAACTTGGCAGGTAACCCACCAAGGCCTGGGGCTTTGCCGGAGGTGAGGCCAGCCGCGGCGGCTGCCAGTTCCTCCATAGACAATTCCCACTTAAGCTTTCTGGCCTCTAGGGCACAGAGACATGGCAGGCCCTCATGGAGTTCCTGCATGGCCTCGGAGCAGGACGACTCAGCTGCAAACAGGTCACGATAGAAGGCGACGGCGTGCTCACTTACTTCTCCCAGGTCTGTGATTATCCAGCCCTCAGGAATCTTGAGGTGATCTAAGACTTTGCTCGCTGCCACTCCAGATTAAAAAAGTAGTGGGTTGGGACATCAGTTTCTGACAGCTCTTGCCAGTGGGCACAGCTCCTCGCTCTGTGGGCTGCATTCTCTGTCAAGTCATGCTGGCATTTCCTGAGGAACCAGAGGCTCTTGCACAGCATGGTATCATTGCCAGCATCCAGCAGAGCAGCCTTGAGCTCTGCCACATCTTCCTCCAGCTCTTGGATATGGTGGCACAGTTCATTTGTAGCCAGCTGGGTGTACTTCTACTCCAGGAGGAGTAGCTCAGTCTCGCGGCTTCCCAGCCCCACCAAATGGGTGAAGCAGTCCCGGAATTAGGAGTCTTGAAGCAAGCTGACGTTGAAGCACCAATAGGGTGCCCATGTGCAGGACCTCCTTGGCAGGCTCAGTTCACAGCAGGCCAGGCCATGATCTGACAGGCCCAAGGGAATTATGTGGCCACTGTGCAGGCGTGGCAGATGGTGTCTGGTGACAAAAAGGTGGCCAAGGCAGGCCATGGTTAGACCACCAGCACTCATCCTGTCCCAGGTGTACTAGTGCACGTGAGGATGCAGGGTTTGCCAGACGTAAACAAGGCCCGCAGTCTCCACGGCAGACTACAGCTTGTGGGTTTAGGGCAGGTGAGACTTAGGCCCCATGCAGTCAAGCAAGGCATCAGTGGTGCAGTTAAAGTCCCCACCTATGAGGAGTAGGTCATCATCCTCACTAGCATCATGCAGGAGGGTGGCCAAGGTCTCAAAGAAAGAAACCCTCTCCTGGCCATCAGTGGGTACACGATGTTGACAAGTAGCAGGTGGTGTTGTGCTAGGGTGACATGGACAGTCAGCAGGCAGCTGGGTATGATCTCCTGTGCCACCACCATATCATGTTGTACTTGTGGGGTAGGAGAGTCACAACCCCAGTGCTAAGGTTGGTGCCATCGCTCAGGAACAAGTGGCCTCACCAGGCAGTGTGCCAAGCCACCTAGTTAAGCCCATCGGAACATGTCTCCTGGAGGAAGGTGACCACCAGCCACTTCTGGCACAGAAGCTCCAGGACGGCCTCCCATTTCACTGGATCTTGACAGCCATTGATGTTAAAAGTGCCAATGGTTGTGGCCACCATGGGTGTGGGTATGGGAGAGAAAGAACAAAGTAAGGTGTAGCTGGAAGAACAAGAACCCAAGAGCAGAGCAAAAAAGCAGAGACAGGTCGGGGAAGGCCTATCATGCCCTACTCTACTCCAGGGACCCCCCCACCCAGGCTCCACTCATCTCTCACCCACTGTGTGAGCTTCCCCAGACAGTAAGCCATCTGCCAAGTACATAGATCCTGTTGCATAAGTTTGGACACACCCCTGGCAGCCTTGGCAAAGAGTTTAGTATCTGCACACCACTGGGTGATGGACTCTGTTACATTCTTTTGTCCTTTGGTCTGTTTCAAAAAGGCCAGGAGACCCCCATAGTTATGGCCAACCCACAGTGGCAGGTCTGCCAACATGGGCTGGACATTTCTGAGAGAAGCACAGTGAGGCTGTACCCCAGGTGGGAGGTCACTTACAAATGTAGTGTCTACACCCTCAATGTCTAGATACATCAGCCTCCTCTCACTGTCCAGGTCAAGGACTGACTCCGAGACAGCGATCCTCACCTTCTTGCTGGGAGAGAGGTCATTCTGCTCTTGAGGTTGCTTGTGACGGTCAGAAAGCTGGATCTCCATTTCACTAGCTTCTTCATCCAATTTGGTAGGCTGGAACATGACCAAGAGGTCAGCAGATTCCTCTACTAACACCTGGGTCAGGCCTCCAGAAGAAAGGCATTCTGAATCACTTTTACTGACACTCGACTCTGGAAGGTGGGAGAGAGGCAAGGGGTTGGTGACCCCCGCCTTCACCTCTCCCACCTCCAAGCCACCCCCATCTGTGCTCAACAGGGCTGGAACAGGGTCAGGCTCTCCAGCAGGGGCCGCCCCAGTGCCAGCCAAGGAGGGTCCCAGCAGGGATTGGGTGTCCTGAGAGGCCCCCTTCACCTTCCTCTCTTTGTTCTTCTTCCTATTGGCAGGTGGCCCATCCTTCATAGGGGATGGGCTGGACTGCTCCTGGCCCGCCTCCCCAGGGCCAGCCACCTCAGACAAGGCAGTGATGGAGTGCAGCTGGGAGGAGGCCCAAGCACCATCGTCTGACAGGGCCTTGGTGCCACAGTCACTGGCCAACCCAGCTGCCTCGGCCAGGGTAGTAAGGGCAGGCAGGAGGGAAGTGGAGGCATCAGCCCCTCCACCTGGTGGGACCTCTGAACTGGAGGCGGGAGGGTAGACACCATAAGTGAAATGGGTGGGGGAGAGGTCTGGGGAGTAGCCCCAGCCCCTCCGCTGGATGGTGCTGTTACGCCAAAGACCCCAGCCCCCTCAGATGGAACAGGGGTGAAAGGAGGTTGGGAAGAGCTCCCGGCCTCACTGGGCAGAGCCTGTGTCCCAGAAGTGGATGTGCCATCTGTTGGCACCACTGCAGTTGCCAATGTTCTGGCCACTTTCCCTTGCAGGCACTGGGCTGCTAGGTGGAAAGAGCTACCACACTATAAACACACAGTCTCCCCCAGAGAAAAATAAATCACAAATCTCTGCCCATCAAACATGAGGTTCAAGGAGCAAGGCAAAGACTGTGGGCCCTCCCCAAGGAGCATGAAAACCTACCTTCAAAAAGATGAGACATGTTTCAGCTTTGGGTCATTGCTTCCAACCATCAGTTGGCAAAAGAGACTCATAGAAACCCCATAGAGCTCAAGTTCCTTGGCCAGCTCCTGGTTAGTCACATGTGGGGACATGTTGGAAATCACCACCCTCACTGCCTGGGTGTCTAGGGGCATGACAAGATAGTGTATGCCCGCAATGTCCAGGGCCTCCTTGCACACCCTGTTGACCAGGGTGGAAGTGCTCAGGTAAATCCCTGGGGCTGTGTTAACACGACCTGTGTAACATATGTTACACTGTTCCAGGAGATCAGGTAGGGCACCTATGAAGATCTTGACCCCAACATAGGGAGTCAAAAAAGAAAAGGGGGGGATTGAAAGCACCCCTCAAAAGGTAAGACATAGAAAAAGATAACTCCCCACAACAAACAAGAAGAAAAGAAAGAAAGAAAAAGAAACAGTAAGAAAAAGCTGTAAACTAGCAACTCACAGACAAAGAAACCAGAAGTAAAGGGGGAGAGGACAAAGACCAGAGAAAAAGAAGAAAAAACACGGCAAAAATGCAAGAAAGAATCAGAAGAAAACAGAAGCGAGAGACCTTTAGACAGGTGGGAGTCAGAAAAGAAAAGAGATATGAGGCCTTATGCTCAGGATTGCCCCATGCAGCTCCAAGTGAGCCTGGTCCAAAGTGTCCAAAGCAGAAGGAAGGAAGGAAGCAAGGACTTCAATTGGAGTTTCATACCAGGCACACTGATGTGTACTTCCTTCAGTAAACTTTGTAACATACATGCTTTTCCACTAAAGACTATGCCAGACAGTTCTTTTCTGATCTTTCTTATTGAAAATACTTGACAAGCAGAAATAAAATTGGGACATACAGCATTTGTTTCTTAATACTAAAATTAATAATAAACACTTCAAAAGGAAGTGATATCCAGAGACAGGCTGTGTAACTCTGTGGTGTTCATTTATGATGAGATATTCAAAAGTACTTGGCTCCCACTGAAGGCCATGGAAGAACCAGAGCTAGGCTTATGGAAAGTACTTCTGAAAATGTACCCTGTATATTAAAATTAAATTTGTTGTTTCCACCCTTAATTACAGATGAGTTTATGCAAAATACCATACAAAAGGGAAAAGACAAAGTAGAATATAAGTCTCAAAGTCCTCACTTAACACAACAAAAAAGAAATTCTTCAAATACTTAAACCTTAAAAAAGCTAAGTAGGCAAGCAGCATAAGTATTAAGGAGTTTAAAAAGACAGAAAATGATCTGCAAAAGTATAATTGTGTGTCTTTACCAACATAATTTCACAACTGGGATTTAAAGCCAATAGGCTAGATCTTCTGGCCGAGATAAGGAGTGTACACTGTAGCTTGGAAATGCTAGGGCACAAAGGTTGTCCTTGTGCTCCTTCTAATGCTGGATGATCTAACCCAGTTCCCTATCAAACTTAAAATGAGTTACTCAAAACACACATGACCCCAAGGCCATTGAACTCAATGGAAATTTTTCCATTCATTTCACTGAAGTTTTAGATCAGACCCAAATAAGATATATTTTGACTACTGAATAGTTTTCGTTTAGTCTGTTTAACTTAGAAGTGTAAGCACATGAAATCCATATCTCTTGGTATTCTGCCTGTATTTCATATTTTAAATAATGCATCTGGTATACATATATTATTTAATAGGTTGTAAAAGGAAATATTAGGCAACAAATGTGAGCAATATTGCTTTAGTATACAGTTCTGGATTTTAAGTGCTAGGAGTCATTAAAAATATCAGATAAATATAACTATTTTAGGAACATTTCAGAAGACAGCTGCCTTCTGTTTCAAACATGAGTCTGAGTTGGGTGTTTTCTCCACTTTTCCATGTTGCTAAAGCATAGTGCTATTTGCTAAATTTAACAAGTTTATTAACTGTTTATTTCAAGAGGGGGATTAATGGGAAGCGGCCAGATGACCTCTCTCTGCTTAAACAAAGTTTTCAGGGACCTTTCAGTTGGGTCATGCTGAACTTAATGTCTTTCTATTTAGCAGTAGCCTGAGACATTTTCCTTTCTTTCTCATCCTCCTGGGTTACCACTCATTTCCAGACCCCATGAGAGCTTTCTTTGGTCCAAGATTAAAAGCTGATATGAGTTATTCAGTTTACAGCCAAAGGCTACCTGGTATTTCCTGGTTGTTCGGTTATAGGTTTGCTAAGCTAGATTTGTTCATCATGTCAGAGCATCTGAGACAAATTGCATCTGTCAAAGTCTGAGATCACTGTCTGAAGAAAAACTTACAGAATTATCAAATAAATTATGTGGGTATCAGTTGGAAAAATCATAAGACAAATGTTATATTTGCTGAAGGCATATCTTTTTAGATAGTATAGACTGTCTACCGGAGTGGATCTTCACATTTTTAGACTCATGGAACCCCTTGTTAGATTCAAAGCATCCCTTGCTAGACCTAAGGCATCCCTTGGAAAACTCCAGTTCTTAGATCTCACTCCATTTTGACTATGGAAAAATATTACAGCATTTTTTCTGCTGTAAAGAACTCAGGAAGACCAGCCTGGTCAGAAATAGTTTTTACACTATGGATTCCTATCTGAAATCTCTGAGTTTATCTTGTGAATCATGTTAGGTGTTTGCATATCTAACAGTGCTCAGCTCCCTATGGCACCCGTAAAAGAATCTCTGGTTGAGAATCACTGGTCTATCTGGTACAAATCATACTGAGGAGTTGAAGACAAAGTTATTGCTATGCTACTTAATGATCATGAAGCCTTAGAAACTGACCAAAAATGCATAATTCAGAAATGTCTCAGAATTCTCCATGCACACAGGACTGCTTGAATCTGATGTTTAGCAAATGTAGATCCCTGACTGTTCCCATGAATTTGTTACACCAGAACAATCCAGCAGGAGTGATTTATTAAAAATGTATTTTAAAGAGATTGTGCCAAACACCAGTCTCTCTGCAGTCCTGGCATGGAATTCTTTTTTCCACTGAATATTGTCAGTCAAAAGTTTCATAACTTATCAGCTGCCCTCAATGTCATGAAAGTGCTTTCCAAGAGACTCTAATACTAACAAAAGATTTGTGTGGTCTGTTGGGCTGGTTGAGGAACTAGCCACCAAATCAATCTTTCCATCTATTTCAACACTTCAATGACATAGAAAGGAAGCAGAAAATCCAAGGCTGAAGCTCAGGATAAAGCTAACGTGTGCCATAGCTCATTTCAGGGTTGAATTCTTTAACTATGCTTTAGATACTAATCTTCAATCAGTGACAGAAAAGTTTCTGCTATTACAAGTGCACTGTAGTCACTTTTAATTCTGATGACATCAATGAGATGAATGATGTGCACACATCTGGCATTATGAAGCAGAGTTTTGATTTCTACATTGATTTGACAGATGACAGCTCCTCACAAACTGATGGTTTGGAAATGTGTGATAAGTGGAAGGCTTGTCTATTATTTCCAAGCTAAAATTCAATATTAACAGCTGAAATCTGGTAGGATTATTTTCCAAATGTATCTGTCGCTCTACACATTTTGCTAATTGTAACAACAGCTGGAGCTTCTAAAGATCCCAAAGTTAAAAGCCACTGCCCTAGTCTGCTTTTCAAACTGAACTTTACCCACATTTTAAGTCCAAATTTATTTTATATCTATCAATGTATGCCCAGCGTAAAATTATCTATAAAATATCTCTAGAAATTCATGTACATCATCACATCAATGGCAGACTGTGTCTACGCCATCAATTTTCAACACTCATAACCATCACATGTACTCCACCCAAAAAATCTTACCTAAAATAAGAGCATTACATGATCATTACATGATTCCTTAAATGAGCACCTGAAAAATATTGTGATTGTGTCTGTAAGATAGAAGAATCTTTCTTATACTTGTGTCATCTCTATAACTTTTCTTCCTAAACATTGGTAGACCAATGAAAGTCATAACAACACATACCCTTAAGTGTGAAATTACTTGCTGGCATTGTTTTGTATTTCTATTTTATTGGCCTTTTAATTCAGCATTGATAATTTTTTTTCCCCCAAACAATCCATGGAGTCACTGTGCAGTTATATCTAAAGTAATACATGTTGCTGCTACTCACCATTTATTTCCTCTCCAGTATAAAATGATAAACATGACTAAATAATATTTTCAGTTTATAGAATGCCATTTATAGTAGTTAAAAAGAAAAATAGATACATCGACATTAACGGAGCCATGACTTATTTTAGATTGAAAAATAGGGAGTGAAGATTTTGTACCAGAAATTCAGCCTCATACAGGTCTACCCAAGTCAGATGACTTACACCAGGGATGAATTTGTCCCATAGTCAAACTGCATGAAGTTTGCAAAGCGATCATCTTGTTTATGATAGAGACCTTTATGGTCCATAAAGGGAACTAGTTATGGAAACTATAGACTTGAGTATCCAATCCTGAATGTTTTCACTGCCTACTTAAGTCAGTTATGATGCCCAGTGTTTTGTCATACTGGGGCCATAAGTCAATGTAAAGAATCCCATTGACTTTGACTTCAGTATGTTTTAGTCAAGTCCTGTCTGACTGGATGGATGGACCAACCAAATCAAAATGCCTTGGTGATATCTTAATTCCAAAGATATATTTGGCCTACAACTTAACCCTAAGACCATGAGTAACAGTCACCCTCCATTATCATCACTGAGGGTGCATCTACACGAGACACATTAATGTGCATTAGCCTAATTTAATGCACATTACGGGTATGTGTCTACATGTGTGCACCCTTCATGAACATTACAAAAGGTGAAATTAAGCTAATTACACCTAAATTTCATACCTTCAAGTGCAGGTATCAAATTTAGGCGTGATTAGTTAAAGTGCATTAATGCACGTGTAGACGTGACCCAGCACTAACTTTAGTGCTGGGTCTGCCCAGCCACTACGGGCACATGGCAGGGCTGCAGGGACTTGGCACTAACTTTAGTGCCACATCCCTTCACGAGTAGACACCGGCCAAAAATCACTTAATGGGCATTAACTTAATCTGCATTAAATTTCGTTGCACTTAACTGCATGTGTAGATGCACCCTGAGAGTAACAAAATATGCAATTAAAAAGAATCTTGTAACACTCGTATTCCTTTGACCTTCTCTTAGCTAATGTATTTAGAGAGACCTTCTAGCATATCTCCACAAATACACCAGGACTCCTGTTTTGCTTGTTGGCAATTTTCTCTTTGGCTCAATACTTAGGTTTGATATATATCACTTATAAAATGTTGTATACATTTCTTTTTTTTTTTGCCATAGCATTTATTTTCCCTATGATGATGTGTAGGGGTATGTGAAATGGGCTGTATTCGATTCAGATTTAGATTCAGCCCAAAATGGGGACAGTGATTTGATTTGTTGATTTGGATCACTGTCCCCAATTCAATTCAGCCAAATCTGAATCTGAAGACTTGATGCTGATTCAGAGAATCAGCGATTCAGCCATAGACACAGCTTCAAATGTTTTTTCTACATACCTCAAGGTACCAGGCGTGGCTCATGAATGCTGCTATGGTGGGTTGGATGGAGCATGCCACAGGAGAGTGGGTGGGCCACCCGCATGCTTAGCAGTGGACCCTCCCCCATGCTCCCCCCTGGATTGGAAATCACCCATCAGGAGACCCTGGGTGCCCCCGCCAGACCCAGGAGGTGTCAGTTGCTGAGCTGGGGGGCAGGTGGGGGGGAGTTCCCCAAGTGCTCCCCAGCAGACCCAGAAGTGGACTGGAAATACTTCCGGTCCACTTCCAGGTCTGCTGCTGAGTGTGCTGAGGAGCCCCCCATGCTCCTATGGGACACTCCATCCACTCAAGTATCTCAGCATTCACGAGCTTCATGGTACCTTGAGATATGTAGAAAAAACATTTAAAGTTGTGTCTATGTCTGAATCTTCAAATCTTTCCAAATCTCTCCGAATCAATTAGGAGGGTTCCAATTCAATTCAGAGAAATTAAAGGGTCTCCTGATTCAGTTTGGATTCAGAGATTCAGCCACCAAATCAAGCCAAATCTCCTCCAAATTGAATCAGGGACCGAAGCTTTGCACAGCCCTAATGATTTGCTAGATTTTCTCTTTATGGTATAAATTAATCTGTGCAAATGCAAAAGAACCCGTTTTCATCTTCTATAGGCATTTTATATTAATTTCTACTTTGATGAGGTTAATATATGAACAGCTGACTTAAGTGATTTTCTATGTTGTCAGCTTATCCAAAAAGACATGGCATGTACTTGAGTGCAATATGGGGGGAAAGGATATTTTTTAACAAACAAAATCATCCATGGCAAGTCCCACCTAATCATTTTAAATTTCACCTTATTGTGCATGGAAAACAAAGTGCCAAATTTAATGCTGAATTTAAGAACAGCAATGGTGGTAGAATCAAGTCCTAGATGCCTAATCTTATTTTCACAGAAGTTAAGGAATATGTTGCATAGAAACACATTTAAATCAGTTGGTTCAAAAAACTATAAGTGGAAATTTTATTAAACAAGAAGGGAAATAAGCCACAAATATGGATTGGAATAATGAAGGGAAGAAAAAAATTTAAAATCCTTGTAGCTAGAAGAGGGGAGGGGAAGCAGAGACAAAGGCATCATGTCCTAAACTGGAAGCAGGAAAAAAATTACAGGTAGAATCACCAGGACAGCAACAAGGTCAATGGGTCCTAAATTACAGCTGATGGCTTCAGGTTTGTTGGGTTGCAAGTTACTGTGTTCTCTGGGTTAATGAGTCTTCAATTAAAGGTCAGAGTCCTTTGGCTTCTGAATCCATACTTGAGAATTTTCAACTCTGGGTCTCTGTTTCCTTATTTGGGGATGTTGACTTCGAACTTGTTGAATCCTAGGCTGCAGCTGCTGGCTCCTGATGTGCTGACCCCTGAGTTGCTGGAACCTACGTTGTGAGCACTGGCCTCTGGGGGGCTGAGTCTTGGTTTGTGGGTACTGTCCCCTTGATTGCTCAGTTCTGGGATGTGGGGCCCTGATGAGTGGGTGCTGACTTTGGGGTTGCTGTTTGTGGGAAAAAAGCACTCTGGCATATGGATGATAGCTTCTGGGTTGCAAGCTCCTATGGTAAAGCACCTTGGGTTTGGGGTGAGAGACCCTGAATTGATTGTTCTTGAGGAGCTGGTTCTTTGGTTGCTGCCGATGATGGTTAAAGTGTTGCACAGGTGGAATGGAAGTGCAATACAGAAGAGAAGGTGAACGCCTGGAGAGCAGAGATGACTGTCTAGGTACTTGTGTAGATATCTGTATGAGAAAAGTAAGTGGGATATGATCAGAATGCAACTTGGATGATCAGTTCAGTAGCTACTGAACATTTTTGTTGCTAGATCAGAACCAGTGATGTCACAAAGAGGGGAGGACAAATGTAAGGGCCAGAGCAATCCTGCTTGCCATCCTGTAGTGCTCGAATGCACATGACTTCCTCTCAGTCCTGCTGAAATTTCAGGACTATGTATGATATTGTTGATTTCTGCACATCACTTTCATTACAGCCCAGTCAATATGGCATAATTAACATTATCAGATCCACAACACTAATAGAGCACTCTTAACAGAAATATGATATGTGGATTTAGATGGCTGACATACCTCATGACCATATTGCCTACATTACAGTTAATCTCCCTGGGTGCATCTACATGTGCACTTTACTGCAGTTAACTAATTCGCTCCACAGTAAAGCATCACAGTTTATATGTGTGCCTGTATTAGGGTACATTGAACTAATTAACTCCACTGTAAGATAGACCTGTCTGGGACAAATACTATCCTACAGTGGGGTACTTACATGCACTCAAACGCATGTATAGACTGTGACAAGGACTGGCTGGGGCACAAGGGTGCTAGAATGCAGGGGCTAGGCCCCAGTGAAGATTCTGCACCTGAGAAGCAGCTGACTCTGGCACAAACTGCTGGAGTTTATTCAGCTGCATTAATAGCATGTGTAGATGTGCCCCCTGTACTTTAAGCCCTGGCTCTGCACCCTGCCTATATTCTGCTACCTAAAGATCGCCAGTCTTGCTGTTGCTGTTGTTCCTGATGATCCCCCAAGATGACAAAGCAGCAAGACACAGAAATCTTAATATGTTTTTCCATCAGACAGGAAAGGGCTGACAAGTACTTAGTCTTCACTCTCTATCTGCTTTCCTCCAGTGAATGGAATAAGGGTCTTCATATTCTCTTCCCTCTCCTCCTGAACAGAAGAGCTGGGAATTAGGTTCTTCACTCTCCTTCATGGAGCTGAAAGATTCATTCATCTTCCTTTATTGTACAGGGAGAAGGAGCCAGATACTGAGGTTTTCACCTCCATGTCCTCCATGACATGCAAACAATTCTTCATTTAACTTCTCTCCCTCCCATTTTTTCCATTTCACTAAACAAGTCCAGAAGAGTAGAATGCAGAGGAAGAAGGGCCATTGGCAATGTCTCCTGAACCCAGAGAGAAAGCCAAGCAAGAAATGTATGTGCTTGTACCTAGGGAATACTCTGACCAAAACCCAAGTGGTTAATGAAGAAGCTATTTAACAGAATAGTAATCAAGAGACAACAAGCAACAGCACAGAGTTGCATGTCCTGCTATCTGGTTTTCCCTTGCTGAAGAAAGATTTAATTTCATAAAAGAGAACCAGAGCATTTATCATGTTTAGCATGGAATATATTGGCAACCCTTTTTCATTTGTTCAGGAAAGATATAGGTATAAAAAAGTAGTCTGGCTGGGGAATCTTTCACTATATTTGAAAATAGTCCTATAGGCTGATCCCAGAAATCACAATGCCATATTTTCTGGAAATACTTTTTTAGGCAATACTAAAATTTTTTAGTAAACCAAGGTATACTGAAAAGCCAAGCAGCTAACAAGGAAATCTAATGTTTTCTAATCAAGAATCTAGTTTACCTCAATAAAGTCTGGAAGAGGCAGAAATAGTCATTCTGGAGGTTGTAAAGATAAAATAGTTCTTGATAGACTACTTATAAGTGATATAAAACCATATTCTATTGTGGAGGACCAAGGCATTTTTCAGACTGCTAAGCATTCTCTCAACATACTATAAAATACAATCACAAAAGATTTTCATCTTCAGAATAATTATTGATTCCTGTAAAAGAGATATCTAGTACAGCACTTTTTCTGGTTGCATGCAGACTAGACTGACAACTAGTTCAACAGAAATACTTCAAATTTACATTATAAGACCTTACACAGGTTTCAGATTTCCAAAACTTATCAGATAATGTTGATTGCAAACTATGTGGTAGATTTTGGTTAAATATATGGTTGTATGCTATCTCTCCTGACCTTTGTTGGGTCCCCTCAGCTGAAGACTAACCTAAGCTAGTTTTGTGCATTATCCCTGTAGTCAATGCCAACTTTCATTGATCCATACTGGCCTCCACTTTGCTTAATTAGAAGAGCCTCAAAGTCTAGATGGAATTTTCATAAGGCAAACTGGAACTCTTACTCCAACATTCTAGGACAAAATGTGACCACCTTTTCTCATTATAATGCTATTGAAGAAGTTTACAGTCAGTTCTGCAATGTGTTATCTAAAGAAGCACATGCATCCATCCCACAGAGCTTCTGCCTAACATACAGAATGCATGGCACTACTCCATCCATACATAGATTCTGTTAACTCAGACATGACAGACCTGATAGAGTCACTAAACATTGTTCGCTGCTTGGCAAATATAACATCAAATCTTCACTTCCCAAAATCAAGCCAGAAACAGTCATTCAAAGACATGCCCAACCAGGTTCCAACTCATATAGAGTCAAAATAATCCCTTTGAAAAGGCACAAAACGACAGATACTCAACAAAAGGTGACTATTCCTTCTAAAAGAATCTAGCTGGAACTGCCCTGAAGCTTGGTGAAGGAACTTGATAAAGTGCTGAAGAATCTGAAAGCAGATACCAGCCCAGTGCATGGCAATGTTCCACCTTGAGTTCCTGAAGGATCTTGCTCCCTGCACCTGGTTTGCCCATTTCTATACAAGCATCTTTTGTGAAGGAAGACACCCTATACTGCAGCACCAATAAAAGATTGTTGCCTTGCCAAAACTGCCTTAAAAATCAGCATAATCCAATTCACCATTGTACTATATTGTTGAACAATATTTGCTACAAGGTATTGGAATGCTCCTCCAAGGGAAACATTAACAGGGGGCAGCCTTCTCATCACAGAGCAAACCTGTTTTGATCAGGTTTGCAAAACCTGTGATAACGTTCTTGCATTGACAAACCATGTCAAAAATGTCTATCAGAAAAATATAACTATTAGTACATCGATATGACCTCTGACATGATTGGGCAAACCAGTATACTAGGGAAACGGTCTAAAACACCATTTGGTTGGATTGTTTGTTTATAAACCCTTTCTCCCAGCTCCTGTCCTGACTGCTGCCTCATCCTGGTTCTCCTTTCTTTCCTTGGTGTTTGCCTCGGCTCCTGTGCTTGTTCTTAGCCCCTGCTCTGTTCCTGTCCCGTTTCCTCCTTGGTATCTTGCATTTCCTGGCTTCTGACCCTGGTTTGTCTCCCACTTGCTCACCCTTGGGCAAGCCAGTTCACTAACCACTAAATACCCTACCATTTAGCAAGTGGGTTTTAATCTAGTACAAACCCTCTAGACTCTCCTGAATTGTTTCTATGTTGGTCAAATCTTATGCATTTCTAGCAGCCACGGACAGAGATTTCAATATAAGCTGCAGCTGTGGCTAGGTGCAGACAATGTCTCACATTGTAGCCATCTGGCCCCAAATATACTGAATAGATGTCTAAGCATGCTGACTTCTTATGCCACAAATGTGAGAGCTTGGCTTGGCCAGATAGGCATCCATTGATAATAATGCTGAGGAGATGGGAGATAGCAAATAAATTACATCCTTTAGGAGCACAGGATATAGGACTGAAGAGATATCCTGAGTTGCCAAGTCCAGTTCCCTGCTACTACAGGCACTGCATCATATAATCCCATTTGTACATTTATCAAGCTCCATCCTGAAATTGTTGTTCACTAGAGTAGTACAACAATTAAGGGACTAGTGATATCATGACATTTGTATCTTCTGCTTTTGTATATACCTTATAGTTTTGTATTAGTGATTCTTTATCCCATGGTCCATGTCAAATATAACATCTACCAGCTGTATGTGTAACAGTGGTGATGGTGGTGTTGGGGGGGATATTGATATTTTTAGACAGTCATCCTGAGCTATTTCTAAATTCCATAGCATATAGAAAGGGAAGAGCCCATTCTTCAATGATTTAATACAAGGAGTATCACAAAATAGTTCAGTGAAGCATCTCTTCATTTTCAATGGATGTATTTACACGTGTATTTATGCATGCCTAAACTTAATGCACCTTTGCTTAAGGTACGTTAAGGCAATTTAGGAACGTGTCTACTTGTGGACGCACTAATGTGCATTAAGGCACATTAAATTTAGGTGCAAGTAGCTAAGTCACATTAGTGCATATACAGATGTGCTAATGCGCATTAGTGTAGTGTGTGTCCATTGATGTGCATCACATCAATGTGTGTTAGCACATCTATACATGTGCTAATGCAACTTAGCTATTCATGCTGAAATTTGATACCTGCATAAAGCAGGTACCAAATTTAGGCTCATATAGCCTTAAATCACCATTTTTAAGGCACATTAAGGGCACGCACATATAGACACACACCCTTGATGTGCTTTTAAAATGGCGATTTCAGGCTAAGCCTGCTTAAAAGAGGCACGTGTAAAAGTGTGCACTGAGGATTTCAGTAGTGAGTTGAGCAACTAAATACAGCATCACTAACACTGTCCTCAGAGGATATTGGTTAGACTGTTGCCAGTAGAGTAAAGCTATTCTATAGATGTATACTATAATTTAAGACTGATATCTCTATTGTGTAACTAGTTGTGAGTGCACAAAACTATACTTAAGCATGGAGGTAGCTAAGAGCAGGAAAGGTAACAAATGAAAGAATAAATTCTGAACTTTGCTTTTTCATGAATCAGCCATATGAAATAAGTAAAATGTTCTGTTATCACCTGTGTGTTATATATGTATTGTCTCTATTAGGGCTGTGTGAAATTTTGCCAGGTGTTTCATTTCGAAGCTGTTTTGACGTGTTTCAAGCTCAAACAGCAAAATTGAAATGAAACAAAAGGCTTCAAAACAGCTTCAAAACAAAACAAGGGCACTCAAAACATTTTGAAAGTTTCAAAATGTTTCAAGTTTCAAAGCCAGACTTATTTGGCTTCAACACCAGTCCCAGGCAACAGTGGCAGCTTCTTGGCATCTGGCATGCAGATTCAGGAGCCCGCACCCCTGGGAGGGCTGAGGGGCTGTGCCAGATTGCTCCCGGGTGTGTGGGCCCCTGGATCTCCATGCCAGATGAGAGGAGGCTGCCGCTGCCACCTGGGACTGGTGGCAGCAGCAATCTTCCCCAGGCTGTGTCCAGCACTGGTCCCAGGTGGCAGCAGCAGCCTTCTGTCATCCAGCATGCAGATCTTGGGGCCTGCACCCCCAGGAGGGCTGGGGGGCTGTGCCAGACTCCTTCTCGGGGTGCGGGTCCCCATATCTGTGCACCAGATGAGAGGAAGCTGCCACTGCTGCCTGGGGCCAGTGGCAGAAGCAATTTTCCCAGCACTGGGCATAGGCTGCACCCAGCGCTGGTCCCAGGTAGCAGCGGCAGCCTCCTCTCATCCCACATGCAGATACAGGGGCCTGAACCCATAGGAGGAGTCTAGTACAGCCCTGCAGCTCTCCTGGGGGTATGGGCCTCCAGATCTGTATGTGGGATGAAAGGAGGCTGCCGCTGCCAGCAATTGTCAGGAGTTTTGCTTTGAACAGCTTGAGGTGCCGTTTCCCAGAAACCTCTGCACCTATCTCTTTGAAATGTGGCAGGCTTCATGCCTTCAGAAGTGGCTACCTGCAGTTTTCATCTGAATCAGACAAGAAAGGACAACTTTTTAGGCATTTTCATGATTCCCCATTATAGCCTACGGGCGAAACATTCAATGCAAATGCATTGAAACAGCGAAAGAGTTTCAGCTAAACAAAACAGAACAGTGCTGCGAAATGAACTGAAATGACAAAATGAAACACTGTCCCTTTGAAATAATGAAACAGAAATCAAAATGAAATGTGCTATTTTGCACAGCCCTAGTCTCTATCTACCTTAGGATAGATGCCAAAAACAGTAACTTCAAGGACCACTATAACACTCCCAGTGAAAAATAACAATATCTGTAACAATTAAATCTAAAAAAAATGCTGTCCAATAGATTATCAAGAAATCCTTTGGGAAAATGCAAATCTGTGGAATTACTGTTGTTACAAGGAAATCAGAATTCCCAAGTTCAGCAGCTTCATAGATCACAGATGATTATGCCTCTTGAGAATGGCAACAGCATATAGCAACATCAGCCCGATATGTTTCACTAATATTGCAAGGTCATTTCTTGAAGATAAGCTTAGCAGTATCCCTTCTCAGATGCTTCACCTCAGTATTGCTTAGGATATTTATTCAGATTATCACCGTAGCACGCCCCAAAAAACTAAGCCCCTATCTCCCTGATGTTGTGTTGTTGCCTATAACACTGCTGGGTCATAAGTAGGCAGACAGTAGTCCTTCTTTGGGAGACTGTGCCAGGATGGGTGGGTCAGAGCCACATGGGTAAGACTAGGGGATGGCCTAAGACAGCAGTATTGTGCAGGGCACAACTGGGGAGAGCAGGGTATGGGGGGTGAGTGGGAGCCCCTGGCATAGGAGCTGCATCGTACAAAACCATTGCTATAGTCAAGCAGGGTTGCCAACCCACAAATTATTTTTTTACTGATAATCTGAAAGCATCTTACTGACAACCACATTTTTTTACCATGTTTGGTGTTAAAACCTAAATTTGAACCCAGCCCTTGTCCAGCACCTGGGAAAAGGGTTACATTTACATTTTATAAAACATAAAAAAGGTCAATAAAAATGTTTGATTATTAGTAAAAAGTCTTCAGATTTTCACTAAAAGAAATTGTCTTGGGTTAGTAACCATGGACACCATGGACTTGAGGGTAACACTAAGTTTTATGGACTTGTAGACACTTGAGAGTAAGACTATGATCCAGAATGACCTGGATATACTAGAAAAATGGTCTTCAAATAACCAGATGAAAGTCAACATGGACAAGTACTTCCCTTCCCTTAGGACAGAATAATTGCATGCACAAATACAGATTGGGGAATGACCAACTAGGTACTCTAGGTGATGCCTCCTCTAGAGTACTATGTCCAGTTTTGGGCCCCTCACTTCGAAAAGGATGTAGATCAGTTGGAAAGGGACCAGCCGAGCAATAAAAAGGATTAGAAGCCTGGGAAGCATGGCTTATGAGGACAGACTGAAAAATCAAAGTTACTGGGCACTTATACACATGCATTTTTGTCCTGCAATGCATCCCACAGTTAATCAAATCTGCTCCACACATGAGCTGGCGTGCGCTGTGCTGCATCGCATGCAGTTGTATAAGCGTAGAAATGTGCATCAGCACACAAAAATGGTGGTGGTGCACTTTTGAACACAAAAGTGTGCACCACCACCATTTTCTCAGTGCAAGCATGTGTACTAATGCCCATTTAATCTGTCAAAGAGAAGATTGCAGGTGGGGAATTTGATTACAATTTTAAATACCTGAAGGGTGATTATAGAGATGATGGAAATGGATTTTTCTCTGTGGCCATAAGGAACAGGATTAGGAGCAATGGACTCAAGATATAGCATAGAAAATCTAGGTTAGAAATTAGGAGGAGCTTTCTAAGTATGAGTGGTCAAGTATTGGAACAGGCTACCTAAAGAAATTGTAGAATCTCCATCCCTGGAAATTTTCAAGAGCAGGTTGGACAGACATGGCTGGAATGGTTTAGTCAGGGATGATCTTGCACTGAGCAGGGGGCTGGACTAGATGACCTTGTGAGGTCTCTTCCAGCCCTACTGCTCTATGCTTCTATGGAAACACCTTGTGTGGAAACTACCTTTTTAGCTCCCTACACTAGCTGTGGAACTGCAATATAGTATATAATCCAGTGCTTTAGAGAATAGGTCATTAAGGAACTGATTGACATTGTTTCTCGGGCAGTTTTGTTCTTCCTGCATTCATTCAATGTCATTCTTATGCTGTCTTTTGATACCTATTGTTCTCAGCTTGAAATCAAAAGAAAACCTTTAAATTCTGAGATCAAAACTGTGAAAGTAATTAAGTTCCAGTTTTTATTGATGCTGGACCTCTGAAGGCACAGAGGAAATCTCAGCTAAACATAGTCAGGATGCAGAGGTCTGTCTTGCTTTTCTGCTATAAAATATTCTCCTTCTTCCTTTCTATGTGACTGAAAGCTGTTGATAATATCTCTTCCCTCTATCACACTAACACTCCAGTTCAGCAGGACATTTTCCTGGGAGAAGAGGCAATAATCAGCCACCATATTTCTGCAGGTTCCAATCACATGACCTATAACATTTGACATTTACATATCTTGCTTCATCTCCAGACACTTTACAAATTAAGAGCCAGATCCAGAGCATCTTACCATTAATAGATATGTTCCCACCAAGTTCAAAGTGGGTTGGATCCACCCCAATACACACAGAGTGCAACTGAACAACATCTTATGAGCAGGAAGGACCTCCCAACTAGTGCACAGAATGCTGTATAACCAATGTGGGGAAACTGACAGCAAAGAAAACCCCCACATTGTATATAATACATTCTATGATTTATTATAGAATATAATAGAAGTGAATTCTTGAAAAGCTGAACCCAAGAGTTATTTCAAAAGTAACAACAGAAATGTTCATGCAGCAACTACTGAACTAGTCTTCCCTTAATTCTAGAAAAGATGAGAAGCAAAAGGCCTACAGTTGTATCAGCTCCATACCTGCAGAGGTACATGCCGTGCTGATGGAATAATCTACTGCCTTATTAGAGCAGTTTTATGTCCCTATTGCTCCACCAGAACCAAGGAGTGGTCTCTCAATTTCTGAATTTAGGGTTGTTGGTTGTAGCCAGGCTGATCTAAGGATGTAGACAGACAAGGTTCTTCGGGTAGATGTGATATCTCTTATTAGGGCAGCTAAATAGTTGGAAAAATGTTCTTTGCAAGCTTTTGGGCACAGACACCCTTCTTCAGGCAACAGGGCATCCCTATGCCTGAAGAAGGGTGTTTGTGCCTGAAAGCTTGAAAAGAACAGTTTTTCCAACTATTTAGTTGGTCTAATAAAAGATATTACATCTTCCCAAAGAAACTGTTAATTTCTGAATGCTTTTCAAGGTAGGGAAATATGAAGGAGAGTGAGGGAAAATAGGATAAGGAGCCTGGAGCTTATGCAATTTCTGCCCAGGCAAGGAAGAAAGTGTAATTTCACCCTTTCATTTTCATTGACCAAATATTATCTTTTTCAAAAATGAATGCACATCTAAGATGCTAACACAAGCACCCTGTGTATTGTCCTGAAAATCAGAAGACCTACAGGGTACATCTATATGAGACACTTTACTGCACAGTAGCATAGTTGACTGCTCAGTAAGTGCACAAGTCTACACATGCACACTCTTACTATGAAGTAAATGACACTACTTGTGTGTAAATTTGCTACCTGCAAAATAAGGTAGCAATTTTACTTGAAATTAGTTACTATGCACTAATGCATGCTTAGATGCCAAACGAGTAAATTTGCTCATGCTCAATCCTGCCACTAGGGGCCTGGCCTGCAGGGCCAGGGCTGTGGGGCAGGAACCTCTCCTGCCGTAGGACTGGGCCAGTTCTATGACAACCCCAGCCTCAGGCATATAAAAGCCTGCACGCACTTTGAGCCTTGAGTCAACATCCACAGATCCTGAAGCCACTCCAGGACCCTGTGTCCCCCTGGGCAGGCTGTAGGCCAGCTGTGCCAGCCTGCCTACACCCCAGCACCGCTATGTGACATTGCAGGACTGAGCAGCTTCCAGGCCCCTGCTGTCCAGGCCTTCAGGGTGCTGCAGGTCCCTGCCAGGCCTGGGTGCTGCAGGCACTTCTAGCCACTGGGGCCAGCTCTAGGGCCAGTAGACTGCCCAGAGACTGCTGGTGCTGTGGAGCATTGCCTTGCTGTGCAGCTACCAGTCCCATACCATGCCCCTCCACTGGGCACTGCAGGCAGCTACCCAGGCCTGGCAGCATTGGGACATCTGCATGGAGGCCCAGAGAACCAATGCAGGGCCCCAGTTGGCATTGTCTTCCCCCATGCCCATGTCCTCCACCCAGGGATCCAACTGGTCCAGGGAGGAGACTGGTGACCTCATGGTGCTGTGAGGTGAGGTGAAGGTGCAGTGCCAGTTTCTGTGGGGCAGGTGTTCAAACACACATGTCTATGACAGGCTGTTATGCCAGATGCAGGAGTGTGGGCACAACCAGTATCACTGTCAGTTGCTGCATAAAGGTCAAGGCCTTGTGCACACAGTGGGTCACTGTGATGGCTACAATGATAAATGGGGGAGTGTGTGCAAATTCGTGCCCTTTATGTGGCAACTGACATTGATACTCATATCCCCGGGACCCAGGCCACAGCCATGCTCTCTACAGCAACACAGGCAGCCTGCCCGAGCCCCAACCCTGGCCTGGCACTGCAGTGACATGTCACTGGGGGAAGGCCCCTCAGGCCTCCAGTAGCCCATTCTGCCAAGCTCCCTGGCTGCACCCACCATGAGCTGCTCAGGGAGCCCAGGCCAGCACCTGCTATGGCAGCTCCATAGCCTCAGCTCCAGCCATAAGTCATGGCCAGCCATGTCTCCACCAGCCACTAGCAATGCCAGCTCTTCCCCAGGTGAGGCCCCCAGCCAGGAACTCACATGCCGCATCCTGTGTCCAAGAACACCACCCAGAGCTGCACGCTGACACTGCCAGACAGGACCAAGTGGAGCTGCCATCCATGCTGGCCCCAACCTTGTGGTGAGCCTCACGCAAGGGGGAGGGCCCTCCCCTCAGCCCCTGCTTCCCATTCCCACCCTGGCCCTAGATTTCCCCCAACAGCACACAGGGAGGTGGGATACAGTGCAAAACTTTATTGAGTAGTCCATGCCCCTGCAGCTAGGTGAGCACGGGTCTCTCACACACTGAGAAATGCAATAATGCTAGTGGTGATGTCCTCCTTGGCTGTCAGGGACAGGGACAGGTAGTGCATCCACAGTTAGCCCTCCAGGTGGTGGAAGATGTTGCAGGGCAGCCCAGGCTTTCCCTCCATACCATTGAAGCTCAGGGTCCCATGCCAGGTACACAGACACCATGGCAATCAGAAGCAGCAGGGTGTAGTGGTGCTACACTCTGTGCAGCCTCAGTCCATACAAACAGTTCCGCATGCACCACCCATAACATGCGCAGCAGGGACACATTCAGGGTGCAGCACCT
>NW_017729032.1:211222153-211226225 GCF_001723915.1 Gavialis gangeticus
CAGCAGGGACACATTCAGGGTGCAGCACCTGTGCGGGCGGGAGGGCGGGCACTGGCCCCAAGGTGCCTCTCCAGAGAGACCCCATGTAGGGAGGGCAGGGATGCAGCCAGTTCATCATCCCAGTCATCCAGGAGCCCCATGCCCCACCCCCCGCGAGCCCTGGTACCATGGGCTTGGTGGCAGCACAGAAAAGGGACTGGCCTGCGTGTGCAGAGGGAGTGGGAGAACAAATTCTGAAGCTGCAGCAGCAAGTGCTGCCAGCAGCCTGTCCTGTCCTGGCCTGGAAACAGGACAGGGGAGGCAGGCTGCCTGCAGCCAGCACCAAGCAGCCCACCTGCCTCAGGAAAGTGAGCAGGCATGGCAGCTCACCCAGAAGCTACCTGGGCTGCCTGTCTGATGTACCATAGTCTGTGGGTACCTGTGCATGCCCGGCCTCCCATCTGAAACCAGAGGCTGCGCACACCTCCAGTACAGAGCATCTTATCTGAGAAATGTTGCACACTCTCACAAACAGCTTCTTTCTCATGACTCTCCAGGTCTTGCAACTACATGCAGGGGAAAGGCCACACTTGGAGGCCAGGATGAGGGGGATCAGTGTCCATGCTGCCCACACCCAGGGCCCTGCGGATGTACAAGATGCACCAGAGGCAGATCCAGGACTATACTGTCTTCCAGGCCTGGCTGGTGATGGCATTGGGGAACCAGCTGGATGACACACAGGGCTGGTGGCTGCTGGACACTGCACACAAGGACACATGAAACCAGTGTGTGGAGGTGCAGGACCAGGCAGACTAGGTGTTCCGGGCACAGCTCCTGGCCCTGACACAAAGCACCTGCTCTGCACCAGGCCTGGCAGGTTGGCATTCTGAAACACGTGGCCATCATGGGCACTGCCCACCCCACCAGCATTCATGTGCATGAAGGTGTCATGGTGGTCTCCTTGCCACGGGGTGGCAGAAGTAACAAGAAGACAGCTGCCACATGTTGCCCCTGCACTGTGCACGCTGCTTCTGGCCAGGAAAGTGGCTGGCCAGGGAGCAGAGAGCAGGGCTGCCTTTTCAAGAGGGCTGCCTGCTGCTGGCAGCTGTAACTGCAGCCAGAGCCTGGAGTTCCCCACGGTGGCAGCAGAGGGGGAGATGCCTGCCTGGGAATGTTTATTCTCAAGTACTTTACTTGCAAGTAAACTGATCTGGGATCAAATGCATGTGTAGATGCATCCTCAGAGACTTAAAAGAGATAATGCCAAATGTCAGAACAGAGCCCTCCTTGACTTTTAAATGTCTATATCCTTTAAGAACTGTGATCTGAGTATAGTACAAGTGAACTACGTGAATAATGTCAAGATCTCAGCAGATTAGGTTCCAACTACCTGTGATGTAGAACTGACTTCTAAATCTTCTGGGCCATAGAAGTTGGAGGCCATTGGGGGAAGAGAGGCAACCTCTGTAACAGAAGAACATGTAAGTTCATTCTTATTTACTCTCTAACATTTCGTGAACCATTCTGATACACAAATAAACAAGACTTACTACCATAGATAGAACTTGTATTTAATGAGTTTGCAAGGAACCCATGTTGAAGCCTGCTTGCCTAGCTTTACCTACTACTTTCTAAAATTGGGTTACATACCAAAAATTGCTGTTTGATACCTCTGCAATTGCACAAGTGCATTACTTTACTGTTTGTCAGGAAAAAGGGCACAGTTGAGTTATAGGCTCACTACACTAGTTTTACATGATTTCAAAGTTTGATACAGGATGATAATGTGATGATAAATGCAAGCAGCAGGCAAAGCTTTGGCTGATTTTCTATTGCTGTAGAATAGGACATATAGTAAAGAGCAAAAGAAGAATGTGCTGTATTCAGAAATATACAAGCTGCTCCAATAAAAAATATCACCCACAAAAATGCTTGCCTCTCTCATTCCTAAAGTTAGTCATTCATCACTAACATCATAACTCACTAATATATTTTCACATATACAATCACAGCAACATGGAGAAAAAGAGTGCAAAGGACAATTATCCATCTGTGTGTTTCTACAGAAAGCAGTGAGCTGTTTCAAGAATTGAGCTCTCTCCACATTTTCTACCTCAGTCTATATCTTCTGTTCACAGACATAGCAGTCTGTCATCCAGCAGGCCCCTAGCCAGTACTGTGTGGTTGGTATTCAGGCTCCACTTTTATGGACATCACTAGTGAACACCAATATTATTAGCACCATCAATTTCCAATTTAATTTTTTTTAAATATCTCCTTCCCTAGCAGTATTCTAACATTCATTCTAACTACATAGGAACAACTGAAGACAGCTTACAATGGTGGTCAGCCAAACACTGAACATTAACATTATGCATGTTCCTAAAATAAGTCAATTCTATTCTGTGAAACAGTAAGCCAAAGAGATACCTATCAGTGCCTGAAAAACAATGAGGTAAATGTTACCCTGTGGTATCATTCCCAGAGACAATATTTTTGAAGATTACATTGCACAGATGAACAATGCAACATTTGTTACAAGGATGTATACCATGTTGGTCTGAGACAAAAAGAAATGCAAAAATCTAGAACTCTTGGCTCAGAGATTATATCTTTTATTAGAACAACTGAGAAATTTAAAAAAAAAAGCTTGCAGAAAAATATATATATTTTGCAATTTCTCAGTTGGCCTAATTAAAGGTATCACCTCTGAACTAAGAGTTCTGGATGTTTATATTTGTTACAATAAATTAATTAAGAATTTGGAAGCATCATCTGTGGCCATAATGATGTTGCATGGTTAGCAAGTCAATGGTGATGAATTGTGAGCCTTAAAACATTCAAAGTTTTAACTGTAGTAAAAAAAAAGTGATATCCAATATCTCAGAACTTTGCTGAACTGTCAGAATGTCTATAATACTGGGCTGGAAATCTCATGACTTGATTTCATGTCTCAGTCAGACAGCAAACTTTTGCAAAACCAGCCTTTCTTATAAGATTCTGGTACCCACCCCTCATCCTGGCAGGAATTTGGAAATTATAAGGCACATGGAAGGCATTTTTTAAATTTAAACTTTCAAGTTTAGTTTGATTTTTGGACAAAGGTCCAGGTCTAGAAAGTACTTCTAAGGTCTCAAAAGCTGAGAGTTTCCTTAGAACATCCTGTAAATTAAGGAAAGCATTAAGGCTTTCTCTAAGTAGCATGGATTCCAAATGCATGTTTCTTGAAATTTAGGGACACAATTCCATTGTCACCAACGTTTGACTCACTTGGCATTTGTTCTGGGTGCCATGACTCCTCGGGAATGTATCCATTATTTTCATTGCCATTCCTCCTTGTTTCCAGACTGCCATCATCTTTTTTCTTAGCTGTAACTTTTCTAGAAATAAAAATTCCTGCCATTAAAACCTTCATCACATGAGTGGTCCTAAACAGTATCTAATAGAGACACAAAGGGAATAGGGATACAAACAAATTACCAGGAGTTAAACTAGGGCGTGACCTTACAGCATATTGACTACGCTGAAGAATCTGCTTGTGTGTCTGCTCTTTCCACAGGTAAAAGTGAGGTTGCTTACTCCTTGATGAAACGGGGGTAAATTTCCTTGCACTTGCTGTTGGCTAAGAGTATGGAGATAGGCATTTATCACAAAATAATGGGAGTGCTATAAGCTTCCACCCTACCTTACTTGTTATCTTCAGTAACTTGTTTGCATGAACTTACCCAAAGTGACTTTCAGCCTGTTACCTGCCAGCAATGTGTTCTTGGGGAACCCTGGCACAGTACCCAGCCTGTCTAACTCACGAAAGACTCACCTTACCCCCCACCCCCCCACCTGAACTGGAATTGATCAGAAGAAGGACTTACAAAAGGCAATGAAGATGCAGTGGGAGACACTCCTAACCCCTCTGGACAAATGTGATAGGAGTAAACCAACTTCCCTAGTCTCATTTACATTGAAGATGGGACAAGGAGGCACCTCCATTAGCAATGAGAGTGGAGAACAGAGATTCCAAGGCAAGGACTGCACTGAACTCTGCGGCCAGAGAAGCAGAGGAGCACTGCATGATGGGGGATCTCTGCTCCAAATG
>NW_017729032.1:211231225-211232007 GCF_001723915.1 Gavialis gangeticus
GGAACTGATCAGAGAAAGGACTTACAAAAGGTAATAAAGATGCAGTGCAAAGACACTCCTAAACTCCTCCAGACAAGGGTGATAAGAGTAAGGCAACTCCCCTAGTCTCATTTACATTGAAGGTGGGACAGGGAAATACCTCCATTAGCATTCAGAGTGGAGAACAGAAATTCCAAGGCAAGGACTGCACTGAACTCTGGGACCAGCAAAGCAGGAAAGCACTGCGTGATGGAGGATCTCTGCTCCAAATGCTAATCAACCCACGTGTGCACATACCTAGCTCAGCATTTATCAGACAAATTCTAGTAATGACTCCTTTATTGGTACCCAAAACACTGAATCTACCTGTTTGCATAGTGAGCTCCCTCAGAGTAACAGCCACCCATAGCCAGGAATGGTCAGCTCCTATTGTCCAGCATACCAAAACAACTCTGGTATACTCCCTTGAGCCATTGTTGTTTCCCTACAAAAACCACTACCCAAGCTCAAGTTTCTGTTCCAGTGCTTGGATCCAAACATTGCACCAGTTCCACTGGGATTTCCCCTTTTCCTCTTCTGCCTGGAATACCTCCACTGACTGTGCTAGGGGCTCTGCCTGTCCCAAGCACTCTAGACCTGAAACTGAATAGCTTGTCTGCAAGCTCCAACAAATTCCTGGAACCTCTATCGGTTCAAGCTTCACGGAGTGGTGAGACCCCAACTCTCTGTCCCTGTTTAAGCCCACTTTCTAAGCCTCAGACTTGATTTAATCTCTCTCTCTCTCTCTCTCTCTCTCTCGCTCT
>NW_017729032.1:211232207-211241680 GCF_001723915.1 Gavialis gangeticus
TTGCTCTGCAAGAAGACTTCTTTTACCTAAGTCAAAGATCCCTGTAAAGCCCAAAAATCATGTGGGGTCTGCTCATCAAGGGAGTTACTATCAGGACAACTGGGACAAGAGATTGGGAAGTGCTGAGCTGTGGCATATGAGGGTGTCAGCCTGTAAATGATGATTGACTCAGCTGACTCAGATGTGCCCTGTTCCTGTGCTGAGTCTGTGGCACATGAGAGTATCAGCCTGGAAATGCTGAGTAACCCTGCCTGCTTGGACATGCTCTGTTAATCTGTGTGTGTGTGTGTGTGCCTGCGCGTGTGCGTGTGCGCGTGTGTGTGTGTGTGTGTGTGTGTGTGTGTGTGTGTGGGCGCGCGCGCTCAACTGACTCCATAGCTGGAGGAACCTGGCCCGGTTGAAACTTATCTCTGCAAAGTAGCTCCAGCAGGGATGAGGACTTGCAGAAAGGAGAAATAGAGCTCCGTATAGTAACACAAGTGACACAAGCAGTACATTGATAGAATTGCAGAGACCCCAGAAATGTAACTAATAAATGAGTGCACCCCAAAGGAATGGGCAAATCTGGTAACAAGCCATACCTGACTTTCAAAAAGGTAATTAAAATATTTCTCATGCTTGAAACTATTATATTGCAGGTAGAGTCCTGGATAAACCCTAACTAGAGTTTCTGCTTAATCAGCAACTGGGAAATACAAAACTTTACCCCCAAGACCTCCAGTCTCTGACCCACTTCATGGCTTTTGTATAAAATGAATTGCAATCTCAAATTCTGTGTTAGACTGTGTTGCTGACTCACAGGTCTGCATTGTGGACAGCGTGGAAAGTTTCCTTGTGTCCCAACTGTCAATAATGGTGGATTCCAAGGAAAGTATTGAACAGGGGATAGATCACTCAGTGCCCTCCCTCTATAGCATACACTTTTGCTCATAAACATTATGTGCCTCCCAAGGTTGGGGGGGCATGACAACTGCCCACAGGGGGTGGCAGCAGTGGGGGCATGGCAGTGGTGAGTGGGGAGCTCCCGCAGGCAGTCGCAGTGGTGATGGTGGTGATGGTGGTGAGAGGGAGGGGTGGCGAGCGGCGACTGCCTGCAGGTGCTGCTGACAGCGGCAGTCAATCTCAGGGGGTGCACTGCCAATCTCAGGGCGTGCACGTGCACCTGCGTGCACCCCCTACGTGCTGCCAATGCTTCTGCTGCTGTTAGAGACTAGATAGACCATTGCTTTCACCCAGCATACCACTTCTTATGTTCTAATGTTCTCCCCCTAATAGCCCCTTGATTCACATAAGTTGGTGCCAACTCTGTGAGCCAGTCTAGGAAGCAGGGGAGTAATAGTCTACCTCCTCCACTCCACTCTGTCCTTTGAGCTGATGTGTCTGCTGGGACAAAAGAAGGAGCTGTAGTTGTAATAAGTCTTTTAGCAAGGTGTGCGCTACAGTGAGGACATCTAATATGCATTGTCCTCTCTTAAGTAAATCAAGATGGATTAAGTAAGGAGTTCTTGTCTTTTTGAATCTACAAACAACATGAAGTTTTAGCAGGTCAAAGGTAAAGTGCTAGAAGGGATCATAAACTGGCAAGCAGGACAGGAAGCAAAGAAGGTGGGACTGCAGGGAATTACAGCTAGATTGGGAGGTTTTTTGTTTGTTCCCATTGTTTGAGGAAACTTCTGCATTTTTTTTTATATTTTATGTAAAACATACCATTAAAGTTAAACATACATAGATGGGCAAGGTCAACAGCTAGAGCAAATCTAAAATCAACAAATGTCAAGTTTGGATGAGTATACTGAATACTTGGTTTTAATACCACACCACCACACTGTTAGGTGTGCAAACCCAATTCACAAGATAACCCCAGAAGATGTCTTTACATGTGCCTTGGGGTGGAGTGGAGGGCACTTTAATTAGAGTGGATCCAAGAGCTGCTGTAATTAAAACAACCTCAGTGTCACATGTATTCAGGGTCCTGCACTTCAAAATGGCAGCAGGGGTGCTTTAACTAAAGTTCATTTGACACGCTTCAGTTAAAGCTCCTGCTGTCATCTTGAAGCATGGGAACAGTGAATACATGTGACATGTAGTCTGTTAGATTTAATTTATCAAGTCTGCTCTGACATGTGCTAATTAGTAAATGTTGGAGCAGATATCCAGCATGCGTATGGGTGCCCAGAGATTTCAAATAGAAATCCATAGCTGCGTTCTTTGCAACAGAATTTTTTTATCTATATATCTATTTTTATCTATATAGTCAAAAAACAGGAAAGTTAAGAGCCAGCATTTTCTTAGGGGTATCTCAAATCTATCCAGTGGTGTTTCAAGTCTAAAAAGGTTGAGAACCACTAACTTAGAGATATAAGTACACATCTTGCATGCTACTGAATAGTTTATTTTATCTGATCCTTAAAACTTGTGAAGTCCTTAGAAGCCAAAGCCAAAAGTCCTATCAAAAGATGTAGTATTTACAAAAAGACAGCCAAGTTACAAACTAACAAAACAAGGGCAGCCATTTTTGTTCTAAGAAAACAGCATGCTTCTGGGATAACTTATCCATTTCTTCTAGTGCCAAAAAGGCATGGGGGGTTAAATTGGTGGGCAGGGGAAACATTCTTTTGATAGTGAAGAGAACAAATAAAAGTACCAATCCTGCAAAAAGTATTCACACGTGTAGCTTCTTATGTTCAAGCTACAGCCTAGGGCTCTGGTCCATCAAAACTTTTCAACATGTGCTTAACTTTAAGAATTATATTAAATGTAAGTTCCACTGAATGTCAGTCCCACTGAAGAATTTGTGTTTAAATTTAAGCATGAGGGTATTTTTTTTGCTGAAATGAGTTCGAAAAGTATTCAACATTTCATTAAGATCCAACTTAATTTACCAGAGGTCAAATTCAGGGAATATACAGGGAAAGAGACAACCAGAGTGAAACCAGGAATATTCTACACTAGCCTCATGTAAAACCTGTAGAAAAGCACTCTGGTAGCCAGCTGTAGGCAGAGACATTTAGACAACTCTCTGGGATCTGGGGGAAGATTTTATCATTGTGTTTTAGCAAATACATTCTCTGGAATTCTGACTTTATCTGTTGGGTAGACTCTTTCCATAGATTCTGCCCTGGCAAAATTAATGTTCACAGTGGGTTCTGGGCAGGGCTAGGTTAAAATGCTAGAATAAGCTCTGTTGATACAGCAATCCAAATATAAAGTTGTCCCTAGATTTGGCCTCAGCTGCTTTGCTGATTTAGTCCAACCTGTCTGTACATCTGTTCCTGGTATATTAACTGAAATAATATTTTTTTAAAGAATAACAAAAGATTAAAAGTTCTTGATCTGATGATCTTTCCAAAATGATTTCTTCAATAGCAAGTCATGTTTCACTAATCTCTCAGAATTCTTTAAATGCATCAGTACTGAATAAGGGAGAAGTGGTCAAGAACATCTATTTAGACTTTCAAAAGACTTTTGACAAAGTTCTACATACGAAACTCATTATTAGAGGGTGATTAAAAGACAGTATGAAGAGTAGAATTAAATATCCCACAAGCAATAATTGTATATCAATTCATGGTTTAACCCTGAAAATAAAAATG
This sequence comes from Gavialis gangeticus, assembly GCF_001723915.1. Classification (NCBI taxonomy): domain Eukaryota; kingdom Metazoa; phylum Chordata; order Crocodylia; family Gavialidae; genus Gavialis; species Gavialis gangeticus. The sequence continues at coordinate 211,235,801 of NW_017729032.1, forward strand.
AATAACCCAAAGTTACGTGATAAAACTTCCATGGTACCATTAATAGTGACAAACAGGCTCTTAATATTGATGAACAGAAGCATGTATTTTTAAGGTGTTTTGTACTAATGCAGTGGTGTACACAATTAATTTGCTTTGTATTCAAGTGTATCTGATACTCATTTAACTAAGTAGGAAACATTGACAGTGATCACTGGGCAGTCTTTGTTTTTGTTTGTTTTCTTGTGTTTTGTTTTGTTTTGTTTTACAGTCCAGCTCTAATGATCCTTAAAAACCAGGGGACATGATCTAATTTGTCTGCCAATCTGTCTCAATTAACATGAATCAAGATGTCTCAGTTTCAGCCTGCCTTTGTACACCAGAAATTCTAGTAGAGTGATACCCTAAGTTTTCTGGAAGTAGTACACCTACTGTAGTCTTTTTGAAAAGTAGAAGGCAGGGTAGATTTGCACTTTATTGACTAACCAAAGTAGATACACATATTATACCACAAGCTTTCATGGGGCAAAAGCTTCTTCAGATGCTGTTCCCACAAGTTTGTGATATCTAAGTTACAAATCTATCCTGCCTTCTGCTTGACTTCAGACTAACACAGCTAACTCCATCTTTTGGAAACTTGGAGATAGCTGCTGCAGTGAACAGTGCCCTCCTGTGGAACTGGTTGCAAATGTGAAGAACGGAGCCTGAGAGAAAACCTGTTGCAAATTGGAAACCACTGCTAAGTCACAAACTGAAGCCTGGTTTCAGCAAAGCACATATATTTAATTTTTAAGCACGTGTGTAGAGGGAACTACTCATGCTTAAAAGCAGACCATTAAATACCTCACTGAAACCAAGATGTGCTAACTAAAGCATTTTGATCTCTTTAAACAAGGTTTTTATGTTTTTATTATAGTCAGAAATAGTGTGGTGGTGATTCACCTGAAAGAGTCTAATGGGCAATTTTCTGACATTTTTTAGGGTAGTGGTTTACAATATCCAGACCAGGTTGCATGATAATTTAGAGGAAAGAAAAACTAAAAGTAGAGTAAGATGTTGAGCTGTACTGGCAAGAGGCTCAGCACAAAACTCACAGCACAGGGAGACTGGGGAGCAATGAAGGCTTTACACCACATTTCTGTCATTATGATTCTGAGTTACTGTGGTGGATAGCAAGGCCCCTAAGATAATTCAGATACAAAACAGTTTCAAACGTTGTGCCTGGGTACCTACTTGTGGCAGTAGTATGAGTATGCATAAAGAAGTATGCATAGAATAGTATGAGTAGTATGCATAGAGAAACAGGGCTAAAAGGGACTTCATATAGTCGAATCCCCTGCCTGAAGCAGGATCACAAAATTACAGAATCATAGACAAAATAAGGGTTGGAAGGAACCTCAGGAGGTCATCTAGTCCAACCCCCTGCTCAAAGCAGGACTATCTCTAGCTATATCAGCTCAGCCAAGGCTTATTAATCCTAGCCAAACCATCCTATACAAATCCATAATCTAACCTCCCCAGAAAACTATCATCAACCCTGACACAGCACAAAACATAACAACCTAACCTGCCACAGGTAAAGCAATGGGACCACAGCAGCCAATGTCCTGTGATCTGCTTCTGTAAAAGGTTGCTAATATACACACAAGAGATCCCAGGTACAAGGTCACACCCCTGCTACAGATGAAGGCATCCCCCCCATAGTCCATACCAATTTGACCATAGGGTAAAATTCCTTCTTGACCCCAAATATGGTGATTGGTCTGATCCTGATCACAACAGCAAGACTCTCTAGCCAGCACAGGTGACTGGTGGGGGGGAGCATGGGGAGGCACATGACCCCCTTGAGATCAGCCTCCAAAAGCGGAGCAGGTTTTTTGCAGCAGTTTTTTTGCCATGTGGGTCAGCGGCATGGGGCGTGGGAGCACTCAGCCATGGCACAGAAGTATAGGAGCAGATGTGAGGCTTTTGGCCCACCCCCAGGCCTGCCCACAAACTTTAGTTAAAGCACCCCTGCTGCCATTTTGAACTGCAGGACCCTGAATACATGTGACACTGAGGTTGTTTTAATTACAGCAGCTCTTGGATCCACTCTAATTAAAGTGCCCTCCTCTCCACCCCAAGGCACATGTAAAGACATCTGGGGTTATCTTGTGAATTGGGTTTGCACACCTAACAGTGTGGTGGTGTGGTATTAAAACCAAGTATTCAGGATACTCATCCGAACTTGACATTCGTTGATTTTAGATTTGCTCTAGCTGTTGACCTTGCCCATCTATGTATGTTTAACTTTAATGGTATGTTTTACATAAAATATAAAAAAAAATGCAGAAGTTTCCTCAAACAATGGGAACAAACAAAAAACCTCCCAATCTAGCTGTAATTCCCTGCAGTCCCACCTTCTTTGCTTCCTGTCCTGCTTGCCAGTTTATGATCCCTTCTAGCACTTTACCTTTGACCTGCTAAAACTTCATGTTGTTTGTAGATTCTTCTGGAAGGTTTCACATGGCCCTGCCCACTACTTCCTCAAAACCCGAACAAAGAAATTAGTCTTTTGCTGATCCCAAGAGTGCTCTGGTTTGAGCTAGTTTGGAGTGGATAGAACAGAAATGTGGATACAAATAAAGGTTGCTGTTTTCCAAATACATGTGGGTATTGGTCATTAGTCATTAGTCAAGAGGTATTAGTCACCCCTGCTAGCCAGGAACCTCCAGTTTTAAATCCCTGCAGGAGCACTGGGACACCCCAGTGTGTCCCCAGACTTGGCTGCATCCAACACCCAATGCTTCTGAGTTCTGAGGAAGGCTTAAAAACACCCTAACACATGTAATGGAAAGTGAGGAGAGAGGGCAGCTAGCAAAGCCCAGAAACGTGGGAAATACCCATAACAGAACATAAGCAACCCAGACCAGTGGCTGTCCAACCTCTTCTTAAACACCAAAACTCCCCTAAACAGTGTATTCCACTGCCTCTCTATTCTAACAATGAAGAAGTTTTCCTGATATTTAGCCGAAACCTGCCTTGCAGCAACTTCAAGCCACTAATGTCCACAGTTCTCAGGGCTGCAGCCCTTACCCTTGTCTTCTGACACACCCCTTAAGCCTAGGGTTGCAGTAGAGGGGATTATGGGGCAACGTAAATTACCTGACACAAAGCCTGAATCAGGGGAATATTCAGCTCAGATCAAGTCAGATTAGGGGCTTTTTGACAGTGCTGAAGACAGCATAAGAGGGTCATAACCAAGGGACAATATTTCCTGTGATATTCAACTTACCTCATCTCCTTTTGATAGGTGGATTCTGAAAGAAATGAAAAAATGAATTTAAAATACGGTACAATTAAACATGGGCTACTGCAGAGGTTCTCAATTTCTGTATTAGAACAAAGTTCTGTCCCCTTCCACTTGTAATCACATATCATTCCTGCACAATTGTTTACATGGAAAATGAACACCATGAAAGTATTCATTTAATGCATTTATTATAGCTATATATCACATATCTAGATGAAGGTGTGCGTTGACAATCAATAAGATTTGTGTTCTAATAAGGCACTGTTGACATTAACACACTACAGTTTTACTATGGTAGAAATACTAATGAGTCCACCAAGAAAAAGTTGACTTCTTATGGGGTAACAGAAAAATGAAATGCATTGTCAACAAGCTACAAGTTCCCAAAATTCACTGATTGTCTGAACATTCCTTACCAAACTGTGCAGAATGCCTCAACTGACACGATAACAGATTGTAGCTAATTTAATACTTAAAAAATACATTAGCAAAATCCACTTACCTTTCTTTTTTTGGCGGTGACAGCAGTATACAATAATCACAATAATAATGACCAGAAGAAGAAAACCGACAACTGAAAATACGACTGCAACTATTATAATCCACGTGCTTGTACCGTCTCCTGTGTTTTCTATTAAATTAAATGAAGAAGTATTATACTACCAGAACTGTAGCTGGCCTTTTGCTAAAGAATAAGTGTGCATCGTTTTGTAAGCACTATTCAAATTACTCATGGATTATTTAATATCAAAGATTAATTGTATTTCTCATTTGTTTGCCAGGTGACTTTATCCTAGATTTATTGATAGTGCCCAAAAGTACAAAATGCCTTGAACATGATTTTTTTTATCACTGCAATTATTCTACTTTAGCCTATAGTTCCTTCTATTACTCACAAACACTGGATGCTCTTTTTTTATTCTTCTCACTTACATTGGGGGCAGTTTGTCCCTGGTCCAACACCTTTTACAGACAACAGGGGCAAAATTCTACTTTGCTGTTAAGGAATCTAAATGGCATTTTCATAGTTTTAGAAGAGATGAAATGACATTCTACTTCATCCTGCATAATCATCAGAATTGCAATAAAAAGTCTACATTTTTACCTGTCTGCCTTGTACCCAAAGTCAGTGTTTGCCCAGCTGTGCATTCTGGGAAACAATTCAATATGACCACCAAGGCATTTAGCTCCCTTTATGTTTTGTTGCAATTTAATTTCCCCCCGGAGTCAAATAAAAGCTGTGCAAGACCTGTGAAACTTCAGCTGACCCAAAACCAGGACTAGTAGTGGCTTGACACTGTTGCAAGCGGCAGATTTGTGTTGCAATGTATTAAAAACTCTACCCAAGAAGATGCACGATCTAGGCCCACTCTCCTCAAAGGGATATCAGCAAGGGCTCACCTCTCACACCATAGGACAGCATCACAACTACCACACTATGCAGAACTAGGGGCACATTGTTGTTATAGCTGCACTGTCAACCAGCTAAAGGGATGGATTTATGAAACCAGGAAAAGGAGAAGCTGCCTCTCTGGCCAAGATGAGGGCCACTATATTGACTGAGAGAGGTCTTGGGTTCTAGTTCCTATTTGTCCACTTTATCCAGTAACTAGTTAATGCCAAATGCAGCACTTACACTGATGCTAGTCTGGAATAATGTCATTTTTAATGGATTGCACTTCAATAATAGATGTAAGAGAGCTACTGTCCATCTCCAGAGGCATGGATGTACTGCCTAGTGAAATGAATGTGTGATTCTAGAGGCAATGGAAACTTTTTCACTAATTCCCCATTGAAAGTGTGGAGCACTGAAAGCATGTCCACACAGGTGAACAGAATGCTTCTTTGTGCCTGGTCCTGTTAACAGAAACTAAGTGGGCTCATCTACACATGCAATTAATGCTCCTGTATTTTGTCTGCAGAATATTCAGGCTCCCGCATTGGGAGCAAATTGTGCCCAACAGGAGCAGTCCAGTCCAGGGCCGCTCCTGCCCTGCTCTGCCCTCCTGCAGCATCCAGGAGAAGCTTCAGGCTCCCCTGGGTACCAGACCCTAGCATTCCCAGCTCTGGGGGCAGCCCTGAGCTGCGTAGGGTGGAGGTGGAGGGGTGTGGCAAGGGGAGATGTCGCAGCTGGGTGGGCAGCTGCCTGCCAACCTTGCACAGATCGGGACCCATCACGATCTCTGCAGGGCTGGGATTGCTGTTCTGGCAGCTAGACAACTGCCTCCTAGCCACACAGAGATCGGGACAGGTCCTGATCTGCATGGGGCTGGCAGGCAGCTGCCCTCTGAGCTGGGACAGCTCCCCATATTCCCTTTCCTCCACCCCACATAGTTTCATAGTTTCTAGGGTTGGAAGGGACCTGAGAAGATCATCTAGTCTGACCCTCTGCCATGGCAGGAAAGAGTACTGGGGTCAAACGACCCCAGCAAGGTGTTCATCTAACCTCTTCTTAAAACCCCCCAGGGTAGGAGCCTGCACCACCTCCCTTGGAAGTTGGTTCCAGACCCTAGCCACCCTAACCGTGAAAGAGCGCCTTCTGATGTCTAACCTAAATCTACCCTCTGCTAGCTTGTGACCGTTGTTCCTGGTCACTCCTGGCTGTGCTC